>NW_026000196.1:483111-510640 GCF_001458135.2 Marmota marmota marmota
GGGGGGGGGGGGGGTGTGCGCGCACGCACGCGCACACCCCCCCCACACACACACACACATATTGGGGATTAAACCCCAGGGCACTTTACCACTGAATTACATACCCAGCCCTTTTTATTTTTTATTTTGAGGCAGGGTCTCACTAAGTTTTTTAGGGCCTCCCTGGTTGCTGAGGCTGACCTTGAATTTGCAATCCTCCTGTCTGTCTCCCAACTCCTGTGATTATAGGCATGTGTCACCATGCCCAGCTTAGTTTCATCTGGTAATAGGACTAAAACGTTTTCCTGAGTTCTGTGAACTGTTCTAGCAAATTATCAATACTGAGAAGGGGGACTGTGGAAACCTAAATTTTTAACCTGTTGATCAGAGGTAGAGGAGGGTCACTTATGACTGACTGGTGTTGGAAGCAAGATAGTTTTGTGGGACTCTGCATTAACGGGGCAGTGGTGTTAGAACTGAGTCAAAATCTAGGAGATCCAGTGGTATCTGGATAGCAGAGAATTGGTTGCTATAAGGAAAAACCCACTTACATACAGAACCGGCCCAACTAGAGCACACCAGACCTTCTTTCTGGGTCATCAGACACTGTGACTACTCTACTTTCTCAGCAGGACCCCACACTCCTCAGGTATCTCCTCCTTCTCAGTTTTTTTCTCCTGTAGATATTGTGTCCATGGGACATTCCTGTCACCCTGAGCAATATCAACATGCAGACTGTGGATGAACATGCCCATTCTTGAGTTCCCACAGCCATCATCAGGATCTTCCTTTCCTCTTAAAAGGCTTCCTATGTTCACCAGGTCTCCTCTGCAGAATGAGAGCCACTATCCTGGTGCTACCAGGGCTTCCCAGGTCCCCAACTTGATAGGATAGCTATACATTGTGCTTTCCTAGAACACCCTCTGTGCTAGATACAGCATGAATATGTTTGTGTCTTGGAGACCTATGTGGTCTCCCCACTTCCTAGGCCCAACCAGTCTCTAACTCACTTGTTCCCCAGGCATGGCTGGCCAGTTTTTCTTCTAGACTGAAAATTGAAGGTAGGCTGATGGGAAAACAGATCAACTAGGTATCATTTATATGCTCAAACCAGTCAGCTCCCTAACAAGGCTCCTAAGCCAAGTTCCTGCCCATCCTGGAAATTCTTTGGACTTGGCCCTTCTTGGGGTAGCCCAGGGCCAGGGGCACAGTCTCAAAGTGACTGCAGATGCTGTCCAACCTCAGTTTGAGATGTAAATAGTCTCAAGGCCCTAGATCCTGTTTTCTTTAAACTATCTCTCTGTCCAATACTGCCCCCGCCTTGAAAGACTGGAGTCTGCTGATCCTTCAGGGTTCTGTTCTCGTAGTATCTTTTGCTTTAGAGGTGCGGGAAAGTAATTGGAATTGGGAAATACAGAAATGAAGGATCACAATCCCTTATTAATGCCCAGCTCAAATGCAGTAAGGACAGGCCTGTGATGGGCACTGGTATATAAATCCAGCACTGATCTCAGTCTATACCTGCTCTGAATTGGACCTTGCTTGCGGCAGTGCATATTTATAGTGCTGAGTCATAATTTCTCCTCCCCAGACTGGGGTCCCAGGGTTTTCCCACTAGCTGTCAGCCTTCCCATCCTCATGCATATCCTTCACTAGAATTCCCTATCATTGTGTTCCCCTGCATGGGCATCAGTCAGGGGTACTTAGTAGAATTTTTCTTAAGAAAGACCAGCCACATGCTGCCACTGTAAATGCTTGCCTCCAATTTAAAGGCAACAACCAAACCATGACCCCTAAACCCCAGATTTTCTATGGGTGGCCAGCAGCCTTGGGGCTTATAAGCAGCTTGCTTTCAGTCTGCTTTCTATTCTTGTGTGTCCTTCCAGAGGGCCCTGCTGGGAACAACAGAACTGTGGTAGTGGCTGGGTGCAATATTAATTAGTTATTCTTGCATGTGTCCTGGTTATAGCAGCTTCAGGTCTACCCTTTCCTACTCCCACAATTTGGGCCTTCCCACAACCGTATCCCTCTGAGAACCCCACTAACAGTGGGACCTCCAGCCAAAATCCTGGAGATGGCACAGAGGCCAGCCTGGTTTCCTTCTAACCTGTCTTGTCTCCAAGGCCAGGTGTCCTGAGCTTCCCCCCAGAACACCTATTCCAGGAACTTTCTGGATTAGGGGAAAATGGGGGTTGGGGGGAGGAAATGGAAACAGCTTGATTAGCAGCCCTTACAGATCCATCCAGGTTCCTGTCTTTTTTTGTTTGTCCTCCTCATTCCCCCTCACTTGAGTGCTTTTGCCTCAGGACTTATGGCCTTCATGTTTCAAGACCCTGTCTCTGTATCTATCTGGCTATTTCTTCAACCTCTCTGGCAGATGATCCACTCATCTAGTTGCTTCTGCATGTCTCTACAGTCTTCTTTTATTTGTCTCCACTTTTTTCCACATAATGGTCATTAATGATGCTGGTCTATCATGTTTTTCTAGTTGGGTGCTGAGGTTGGGCTTTGTATCTCTGATACTTCCTCAAAAATCATGCAGTGACTGAACACCTTTCTGACATCTGGTGAGGAACACCCAGCAGGAGGTCCAGCAGTTGAAGCAGCTCTCTGAAGTCACTGGGAACTCTGGGGTTGCTGTTTAGGTCCTCACCTCCTTTGTCTCTGGGACAAGCTCAGGTATGTCCACCTCTAGCCCCTCCTTAAATGGCGCTATGTAACTGACCGCAGTTGTAGTGAGTGTTTTACTCCACAGACTCTTTCCTGAAAGCTCAGCATCAAAGTTTTGGGGTCTTTTCTCGGTAGATAAAAATGCAGTGTCTATGTATTAGGGCTCTCTAGAACCAACAGGGTGTGTACATGTATGATTATAAAAGGGGATTTATTAGATTGGCTCACATGATCAAAAGCTGGATACCCCCACATGGCGTCTATAGGGTAGAGAGCCAGAGGAACTAGTAGCGACTCAGTCCAAGAAGCTGGAGCCTCAGGATAAGAGGGACCAAAGATGCAGCCCTGCTCTGAGGCTGAAGGCCTGGAAACTTCCAGGAGAATTGCTGGGGAGAATCCACAGTGGAGTAGTCTGATGCCCTGGGGCCATGGCAGCAATTTATTACACACCTGCTCAGAATGACTTTCTCTATATGCCATTTGTTCTCTCCAGGCCCCTAGCCTATTAGACAGTACCACCCACATTCAGGGCAGGTCTCCTTGCTCACTTTGCTGTCCCACATGCCATTCATCTCTGGAAACACCCTCATTGACATCCATAAATATTCTAGAGCCCGATGCTTAGACCAGCAATTGGCAAAGTATGGCCAGTGGGCTGCATCTGCCCTGCCTCTTGTTTTTATATAGCCCAAGTAGAGAATAATTTTTACATTTTTAAGGGTATAGAGAGAAACACTAAAAGAATATTTTATGACACAGGAAACTTGCATGAAATTCAAATCCCAGTGTTTGTAAATTGGAACAGAGCCTCACTCACTCATTTACGTACTGTCTGTGGCTCTTTTTTGCAGCATAGCTACAGCGGAGTAGTTACTGCAGGGACTTTATGATGCCACAGAGGGAACTTCTGACCCAGTGACAACAGAAATGAAATGTTCTCACTTATGACTTGCAGACCTCACAGGAAAAGTTCTCTGACCTCCAGCTTAGGTGGAGCTCTGGTTCCCTCCCTTCAAGTCTTAGGGTCCCATGCAGAAATTGGGCCATGAGGGACAGGTCTGCTTGGTCTGTAGTACCAGACAGTATAAAAATAATACCTTAACCACTTTGACAAGAAAAGTGATTTTAATGCCTTGCATGTAAACAGTTTTACTATTTTGCATATTTTATATTTGTAGAGTAAGTCACTGTTTAAAATTTAACACAAAATGTTTTTGTTGAATGATGGATGAATATATTCATCAAGGAATATATTCAACAAGGAAGCCACTTTCTTTCATAAAACTTCTTAAGGGGAAATTTTACATCTATGGAAGAATATGTGATTTTCTTAATTTGTTTTGTAAACAAGGGAAATGTTCATATTTTTTTTTCTTTTTAGAAAAGGCATTTAATGGAAAGATTTGTTTACTGAGTGTGCCATTTGTTTTGGTTTTAAAAGATTCTTTGAATGCAGTGTTCTTCTTTTCCTAGTTACAGGGTAACACTGGGTATCTATTTTAAAATGACAAAATTGGGCTGGGGATATAGCTTAGCTGGTAGAGTGCTTGCCTCACCTGCACAAGTCCATGGGTTCAATCCCTAGCACACCACACACACACACACACACACACACACACACAATTGCCTTTCTCCATTATACCTTCCTATGCAGAGTGTACTTTATTGACATTAATTTGCATATAGAATCAAATGATTGCATGGTTACATCTGGAAACTTGAATCCAGAAGCAAAATCCAGAGGGAAAAAAAGAAGAGAGGGACCTTAGGAAGAAAGTATATGTGAAGGTGTGTTTGTGTGTTTATTTGTGCTTTTTATTTGGAGGAGGCCAAGTATTGGTAGAAATCAGAGATATCCAGAGGAGCAAAGATGCAGAAGAGAAAGCAAGCCATGGAGAGGGGGATCAAGAGCAAATTGACAAGTGGGCAGAGGAAGAGAGGGATGCAGGAGAAAGGAGAGGATGCTTGGGGGGAGTGCAGGGGAAGTGGAGTAGCATAGAGGAGGAAAGTAGAACAAGAGGGAGAAGGGAGGGAATATCTGGCTGTAGGATTATAGGGTTTCTCATGAATTTTTCTGAAGTCCTGGTATAGAGCGTGGGTAGGGGGCAGCTGTCCAAGGACAACTCTTTTATATTTTCCAAGCCCTGCTTCTGAGAGACAGCACCTGGATTCTAAACTCCAGGTAAACCACTGGGATTCTCAAGGTCTGCTCACCCACCTCATGACCATTGACAGCTCGACAGCTTTCTACTCTCACTGAAGCCCAGTTTCCAGGTAATTCCTAATCCCTTGATGTATGCAGACAGCTGATTACCTGCATTTCCATCTGCCATCTGACCACACATGCCTTCTGCCCTCCTTCATCCTTCATTTCCCCAGCTATCAGTCTAGAATACCTATTACTGCCTCCATAGGTACCAGTCTCCCTGGGGTTCTCTCTCCCTTCTGAGCTATGGAGACTGCTTGTCTAGAATACCATTTGCTTTATTTTTTGGGGTATCACTGTTCACTGAGCCATGAGTCAGGACATAGTAACTGTCTGAGAAAAAAACATTATCTACTCGTTTCTCACTCTGGAAGCATCAAGGCCAGTGCTGTTGATCTGAGGCTGCTCAGTCTTTTGAATTGGTTTCCTTGCCTCCTGGGATCCCAGGCCCCTCTTTTCTACCTCTTCTACCCCTTATCATCACCACTTCTTCACAGTTCCAACAGCAGCCACTTCTGTGCACATTTCTGACCACAGAACATGTCCCCACATTCCTCTGGCTCAGGGCCTTGTGTGCCCCTCCATCCCATCCATATGGAACAGGCAATGATAGAAATGGGCTCTCTGAGGCCATTACATGGGAGGCCAGTGGGCTCCAGAGATAGCTTTGACACTGCTGTTGGTCTCTTGTCACTGATTTTGTACCTAAGTAATGGAGAACCTCATATGTGCTTATTTGGCCATCACCTGAACTTCAAGTAAAATGTATCCATTCATTAACTCTTGAGAAACAGGTATTTAGTGGCCAGTATATCCCGCTTACAATGCTATGCCCATGCACAGCCATGAACAAATTGTCTTCAGCTGCACAAGAAACCTCCACTTATTCCCTGAAGTCATCCCTGCCCAATTCCATTGCTGTAGAGCATTCCCTTTCCCTCTTTGTCTGAAGACATGGGCTTGGATCTGTGCTTCATCCACCTTGGGCACAGCAGCTTCATTGTGGCCCCAGCTTTTTACTAGGAGGGTAAAAATGTTCTTTTCATATTGCAGGGCATTGACAGGTAAAGTATTCTTGCACAGAAGAACAGTTGGGATCTGGGTGCTTATCAAGGCTTTTGGAAACCCCTTCCATTGGACTACTCAATTTTAAATATGGCAACAAGGAAAGCATGGCCATTATTTAAGGGTGTGGTGATTCCATAAGAAAAATGAATAGACACCACCCCACATCCCCAGGGAACTTATCTTGCCTGGGCAAACAGAGATGCACCCTCAGCAGGTGATAGATGTTGCTGTTGCCACATCCATTCATGTGTCTCCATCACAGTGTCACCTCCTTAGAGTTTGAGTGGAATTCTAGGTGGTTTGGGGAGTCTAAATTAAGCTATGATATTCTCAATTCACCCACATTCCCCAGATTATTAACCATCCAGTGTCCTGGCAAGGACGTTTGCTTCATGATTTATATGGGTACTGGTTACTCCAAAAGACGGAGGCCACTTTCACTGGGGCTGGGCCAACAATCCATCCACATGAAGAGTGGACATGTATCCTGGATTTCCTGGAAGTTTCCTTGTGTGCCTGAGCTTAATGTTTCTGCATGCTCTCTGGCTTAATTTTTGTCCCATTCTCTTTCAGAGGCTCCTTTTTTGGATGATAATTAAGAAGGCCACAGTAACCATGATCCCAGAGTCCTACTTCTCCTCCTTGTCTATTACTTACTAGATAAACAATGTTCACCCACAGCCACCAATTTGTCACCTCCCCAGAGCCTTCTGGACCTGCCACTCACTGTCCCTTCTACTTTGTGTTGGTGACACCTCAGGTCCCATAACTCTATACTTACCAGTGGGTTCACTTTTCACACAGCCACTTATCTTTCTTCCCTGATCTAGTGGGCTTCATCTTTCCTTCCTGTGACATGCAGGGACATGATTGCTCTCTGGAGAAATCATAAGGTGGGAAATAGAGTCACAGGGTTGCTCCCAGGAGGAGGAATCGCAGTCTTCTGGCCACTGCTGTCCCTTGCCCTGATTTTTAAGCTGATGGTAGCATCTCTTCTGTTTTTTTTTTTTTTTTTCCCAGTGTGGGAATTGAACCCAGTGGAGCTGTATCACTGAGCTACATCCCCAACCCATTTTATTTTTTGATTTTGAGACAAGATCTCTCTTGCCTAGGCTGACCTTGAATTTGCCATCTTCTTGCCTCCTCCTCCTCCTGTGCCACCACAGCTGGCTTCCCCCACCTTAACTATCTAATTTCTCTGTATTTCTTTACTAGAGACTCACCTTCAACATCTCTGTAGTCTCATCGCCCCTCACCCCCATCCATACACTTGTCTAGCCTCATTCTCCCATTCTTTAATGCTCCCATTTTTAATGCTCCCATTCTTTAATGCTTCCTGAATATTCCAGATTGTTTACACCATTTCTACTGTTCTAATCAGAAAACACTAAATGCAGTCACACCTGGGCATGGTGATAATGTCACTCCTTCCATTGCCTTGCTGTGAGGGCTCAGGAACCTGCTCAAATCTGGCACCTCTTTGAAACTCAGTAGATATTCCATCTTTGAATCTTTCTCTCTTCCCTCCCGCCATCCCCTGTGGGGTAAGTTTGTCCAGCATACGTACTTGTACAATGTCAGACCTGCTGCTTCCGTGATACTCCCCCAGCTCTGTGCCTTAGTTCCAAGCAGCCTGCCTTGGGGTCCAATGTCTTGGGATGCTATTTACTTTCAGTTACATCATTTCCATTGTTTCCCCATCATGAGAGTATTATATTCTAAGTTTTAAAAACTTAGCAATAAAGGAAAATGAATCATATAATCTTAACATTCAGATACTACCTTTGTTCCCTTTTTAGTGTGTTCACCTCACGTGTGTAGGCACACACACGCTCACACATATACACACACTCAGACATTCTCATACATACTCAAACACACACAGACACACACAACCATTCTCTATATTAAAATATATTAGTTAATTCATTTTGATAACGCTAATGGCAGAGCACCAAAGTCAATGTTTGGCTGTAATTGAGGCAGACACTGAATATTACCATCACTGGATGAAAATCTAACATTTTAACAAAAAAATGGGTATTGTTACTATTTGATTGTAGTTTCTTACCAGGAGTCACACTGTAAAAGTTTGATTTCAGGGTCAGAGACAGTTCTGACTAGGCACTGTCCCTGCTTGATGCTTTTGTGCTCAGTGCACTTCAACTTGTGATACTAAGTAAGTACTCATTTGCAACTGAGTTTGGTGGGAAATAAGATAGGGTGAAGGGTTCTTTTTATTTCCCTAAGATTTTCTTCTTTGCTTTGCTCTGTTTGTTGTCTTAATTATATCTGGGTTGACAATTATTTACATCAGTTGCTACAGTGTGATTCTGAAGTGTTTGCCCCCTTTAAATTTTTGAGGTAGCAAACTTGACAAAGCTGCCTGTTAATTCATTCTTGTAAATATATGAAATGTTCAAATATGACTGTAGCTGGAAAGATTTGTGGTCTAAATAGAAACAAATAAAAAATGTTAAATCTTAAAGGTTGCTTATTGTTATTAAGTCTAGTATACCAAACAATTCCACAAAGATTTGGGTTATTATATACTCTAATAATGTATTTTACTCTGCTTTGTAATATTATTTCTGGTTTGATACACTGTTTTGGTTTAGAAAGGATATGACATCTTTATAAAGGGAGCAAGCTAATGTGTTCTCATATTTGTTTCATTGCCCCATTTCCTTTTATATTTGAATATTTGTTAAAGTTCTTAATAATTATTTTGCACATAAAATTAATGGCTTTCAATTATTGTGCATTTTGCTCTTACAATGATACTTTTATATTTACAAACTATCTGATTGAGAATATAGAAACATACCACCCATATAAGGAGATTTTCAATCCAAGTACATCTAAAATGCATATTTACATTTGAAAGTGAGTATTCAGACATGAACAATAGGTTCAGGTGGCATGCGTTGTTTGTAGTATTGGTGTTTAATACAGTACTTATTGATGTAATGGTGACCTGCATGTCCATGATCATCACTCGTGTGTATATAAATTCAGGGTGCCAGAATGATGTTGAAATAGTCATTTGACTGTTTATTCTTTCAAAGGCAAGGCATTTAGATCTGAAATAGGTCAGTCCATTTTCACTCACTGTGACAAAGTACCTACAATAAACAGCTTAAAGTAGAAAAGGTTTGTTTTGGTTCATGGTTTCAGTCCATGGTCACTTGGCCCTCATGTCTTGAGCCTGTGGCGAGGCAGTATATCATGGTGAGAGGGTGGGGCAGAGGAGGCTGCTTACCTCATGGCAGCTAGGAAGCAAAGAGAGGGCAGGGATAGGGCCCAATATTCCCTTCAAGAGCACACCCCAACTATCTAACTTCCTCTTCATAGGCCCCACTTCCTAAAGGCTCCATCGCTTCCCAATAGTGCCACAGGCTGGTGACTAAACCTTGATGGACATTTCAGATCCAAACGATAACAGAGAAGCTGAGGCCAACTAATAGGTTTTAGGCAAATATGGTGGCTGCAACCAAACTCTGATAGATTTCTGACAAATTAGTTTGCATCAGATTTTGTATCCTGCTCTACTGACTTACCCTTAGCATTTTTTTGTAATCCTATTCTTTTGAAATTGTGATATTTAATGGCTGAGTGGTTCTTATCTCTTTATATATATTCCATAATTTATTAGTTTTTCCATTTTACATCAGACACATTCATTCATTTGTTTTTTGTTCAACTTTAGACTGTATCTGTATGGTCAACATGCATTTGGATTAGTCTTTTTTTTCCCCTTTACCCTTCATATACTTAAATATTGTGAGGAGGCCTTTGCAGTAATCAAAAACTGCCTCTTCCCTTTTATACAGGGGGGGTCTCTCGGGCACTTGAAGATGGTTTTATCTCTCCTTCTCCCTCAAGGGCTCTCATTCAGGCTGGCAATTTTTTCTCATTAGCAGGTTCTCTTCCATAAACATTTGAACCCTTCTCCATCCATTGGCTGTGTCTTTTTGAACCTGGAGCATCTGAGCTCTGAACCCCTTGCACACCCTCCCACCAGCAATCCATCCCTTGTTTTTTCTTCCAGGGCCTCTCCTAATTAACTGGGCCCCTGATTCCTTGGGCTTAGGAATAACTTAGGCCATAACTTTTTCAGAGGCAGTCTGTACCCAGACACCAAGCTCAGGTGTTATGTTCTCTCTTATATATGGCTGATGACCCCTGCTTTCCCCTAATAGTCTGTGGTTGTTAGGGTGTTAGATTTGACTTAAGCATGAGACAGCTCATGGGTGGGTCCCATTGTGGTTATGGTTCTATTCCTCTCATCTCACTGAGTAGGCCATGCTGAATGAATATTGCCTTGTTCCAGAATCATAACCTTGACAATGACCTCCCCATTTTTACTTCCTGCTTCTGGTACCTCTTGCTGGATGTGTGTTGTTCACCATTCTACACAGTCCAGCACAGAGATGCTGGGTCTTCAGCTAGCAGGGTGGCAAAGGAAACTGTACCCTAGTGGGAATATGGTGGTTTCAAAAGGGCACAGTTCAGTGCATGGTGGGACCCAGGGAGCCAGGGCTCTGCCTACACCATCCATCTCAGGGTATCTCTTCTGGGCTGCCTTTGGACTGGTTTCTATTCCCTGTCAAAGCCTACCTGCTGGGAGGGGCTCAGGCCTACAGCCAGGGCTCAGTGTCCAGGATGGAGGCATCTGGAGGAGGTAGGACCTGGCCTGTCCCTCCCTCCCTGGGTCTAGCAGCCATTCCTTTCATAATTATGCTACCTCTGCCCAATTGCAGAGCTACAGGGCCAGCCTGTCTGTGGGATAGGGATGTCTCATAGAGCACCACACAGCTGGTTAAAACCTAGCAAGGATCTGGACGCAGAGTCCCCAGACTCCCAATCTAATGATTTTTCTGCACATTGTGTTACAAAAAAAGAAAAAAAAATCCAATGCCGAGGAGGACCTTTGGGAACTGCCTGCTCTCCCTCTATCCTGAAGTAGAAGGGACCCTCCCTTGCTAGCATTTTAGGAACATCCTTTATGGTCTCTCACTGAATCATTTTGATAACAGTCTAGATATTCCAAATGTATATCTGCTTCAACTGCACAAGAAATCTGAGTAACCAGTTTTTCAGAACCTAAGCAGTTAATGCTAGAAATTTTGCTGCAAATAAATTGATCAGTATGCAAGACAGTTGTCACGGCTGAATCATGGTCCACAGTTAAGGTAAACAGAGCTGTGATGACATCTTCTGAGCAGAATACAAATGCAGCTACATTTCCTCCCAGAGGTTTCTGACATTCCTTCTACACGGATAACAGACTCTCCTAAGAAGGTGTTGGTCACAAGGAAGAAAGATCTTTGTTTAATCCCTCTGAAAAGGTAGGGTTGTGGTATTTGATGTGCTTTCTGTGCAGAGAATTGTTCTAAGAGAGCTGAATATTGAGGAGAGCATTTTTTCTTGGTTAGCTGCCTCTCCTTGCTCCTCTCCCACCCGTGGAAGAACATTGTGATTTTTTCATTTATTGGATGATCATTAAAATAGTATATGTGTTTGTATTATGGAAGGTTGCATGTCATTAATTTTTTTTTCCAATGTGAAGATCAAGGAATATTTCCCTTATTTGGATTCACATGAAATAACAGGCTTAGAACAAAATGTCCTTTTTCATTTCCTCCTCTTCCTTCATCTTAATGCTCTCAAGTTTCACATTTTTCCCCAGGTTTTTCCTGCCTACGTCGTATTATAGAAATTGCTCACAATATGTCTGCATTTGAAATGTAGAATGATCTGTAGCTAGATGCTGCATCACAAGCCAGATATGTTTTCTGTGTTATGGTGAAGCTTGTAAAATCCTTAGCTTGTACTGATTTTAGAATGAGCTCAAAATCTCATTGCAACTTTGTGTAAGAGCAGGCAGTCATTTCCCCCTGTGTGTAATGGAAGACAGCTTCTTGGTGGTATATTTGCGTTTGGGGTTGGACTGCTGTGGGTACAGATGTTTTTATTTGTTCATTTGCCATGATATCCGGATATCAGGTGATATCAGGAACACTGATTAGAGAGCATTAGAAGAGGGTTGCATTTGCAGTAGGGAAATAACTAGATCTGTATGGAGATGCACCTGGGGTAAAAGGCCAGGAAGCAAGCTCCAGTGGCTAAAGGGAACAAGAATGCATAACTCCTCAAGTGAGCTGGCATCTGCTAAGAAATGCAGGAGCAGTCAAAGGAATTCATTTAGGAAAGAACATCTTTTATATTGTGCTTTAGTCCTATAGCATTGTAGCATTTTTGTAGCCTGTTTCCAGGTTAGCACAGTTGTGGCCTCCTCCAGAAAACCTTCTTAGATCTCCCCAGTTATCCTCATAACACAGTTCCTCTCCCACAGCAGGCAGCTCTCTGGACACATGTCTGCCTCACACTGTCTTACATCCGGTCCCTTAGTTTGTGCCTGTTGCACAACCCCTGGCTCAAAACAAGAGCTTTACAAACACTGCCCATTTGCTTACTGCACCCTAGCAAAAGAAAGGAGCATCTGAATAACTACATTTCTAGATGGAGAAATTGAGTCTGATAGGGACGAAGTGAAAACTGGAAACAGACTCCTGATGGGTGTGTGGCACCATGAATAAATGACCCAGGAAGGTGTGAATGTTTGTGTGTGTACCTCACTCCGAAAGTTCCCATGTACAGAGTATGTGTGGCATGGTAGATGTAAATACACGACCAGCCCAACCATATGTTTCTGCCTCCTCTAGAAATTTTTTTGCACTGTGCAGTGTAGGAGGATCAGGTGACCAAGGTTTTTTGGAATTTTCCCTTTTGGGACCCTGAAGATGACACACCACGATTTTGAGGCAGTGACATCATTGCATTCCTTTTTGAGCTCCGCCATCCTGGCCCTGTCTTCCACCTGGGCTGCTGTGCCTGCCTTCATTCACAGGAGAAGAACAGGTATAGTGCCCATGTCATAGGGACCAGTCCCATGCTGGGGAGGAGGGGGCTGATGGAAACAGGCCTCCTTGAGAAGGGATATTTGAGCAGAATGTAAATGACTGAGGAGTGAATAGTGAAGAGATCATTATAGAAGGATTGCACTTGAAATTGGGGAGTAGTTAGATCTGTAGGGAGATGCAGCTTCCTTGCCAGAGGACATAACATATGCAAAGGTCCTGAGTTGAGAGGGAACATGGTATGCTCAATAAACTTACTGGGCAGTGTGGCTAGAGCTGGAGGTGTGGGTAAGAGAGGCAGATAGCAGACTGGCCATACAGGAACTGGTTGATCATGGCAGGGAACTTTGCATTGTGCTAAGAGCAAAGAGAAACCCTTAGAGGACAGAAGGGCTGGGCTTATCCCATCTCGATTCCAAGGGGGAGCTCAATAGGAGGGTCAATGATAGGTGTAGGAAGACTGAGGGTGGGGGTGTTTTATGAGGCAGGCCACAGCAGAACCTAGAAGGTGGAAAGATTATAGAAGGTGAGAATTGATGACTGGGTTTAGGAATCATCAGCAAAGAGACAACATTGATGGCCCATGCCTGAGTGGTCACCCAGGGGAGAACATAGAGAAATAAGACTGTGTATGATGGCTTGGCATCTGGAAGTGGAGCAGCAACTGGCAAATGAAACCTGAAAGGAGGAACACGAGGCCAAAAACATAATGCCTGGATAACCAGGAGGGATGCTCAAAGTGGGACTGAGAGAGCCACAACCCACAGAGAAGGTAGGGGAAGAAGAATGACTATGTGCCTTCACTAGATGTTAGGATGGTGGCTCTCCAGTGATGGGGACCAAGTCTGGAGAAAGAGGAGGCCTGGAGGATAGGCAGTTTTTTGGTGGCATTTTGCTCCTCAAGGTGGGGCAGGATTGCTGTGCCACAATTACAGACTTGCTTGAGCAGTGGAAAATTCCACATCTTTTTCTAAGGTTGATTTGAATTTGATGCAGGGTGGTATTGTCTTAGGATGCACTCAAGTTTCTAGGTGGCACCAGGTGCCCTTCCTTGCCAACTGTGGCAGTACCTCAACTGCACAGGAAAAGTCAAGGCAAGGATCCTGACCCTCGCACTCCATTTAAAGTTGCACCCCTTGCCAGACTCTGCTGGGCCTGCCCACAAGGATGTGGAGTCAAGGGGATTGATGACTGATCCAGAACTTCTGGGTTTCCTGCTGGCACTGGGCAAGACAGCTTCTGAAGGGTGTGTGCACTGTGTCAGGTTCAAGTACTCTCTTCTCTCTCAGGTGAGGCTCTCAGGTGTGAGCTTCCTTGCCAGTGAGAGAAAAAGTTCTGTGTCAGGTGCAGGGAGTGTGTTTTGTGTGGCATATATGTACGTGTCATATATGTGTGGTGTGTGTGTGTGTGTGTGTGTGTGTGTTATTGTGTAGCATGTGTAGTTTATGTGTATGAAGCCCTGAGAAGAAATGTGTGGTGAGGCTCACAGCTCAGCACAGCTGTGCCCCCTGCTGACCACTTCCCTGAGGTGTAGGTGGGCCTGCCAGCTGGCAGAACCTTAGTGAGGCAGCAAGAGGTGGGGAGGGAAAAGGCCCTCATCTCAGGCTGCCCCTTCTTTCAACAGTTGTGGACAGCATCCCCCAAGTGAGTGTTACTAGGCAGAAGAGTCCAGGCTATGTGGCTCACCACTCCACAAATAAATATTCAGAGTCAAATTGGTAGGAAAATAGGTTTTATTCAAAACCAGCTTTGAAGGAAGATAGAAGAAACTGTTTAAAAAATTTTATGTTGGAAGGCTTTGGGGAGAGGGAAAAGCAGGAAATATACATGTGCTGACTGAGTTAGCCTGTGCTAGACGGGCCGGGGTGACCCTTCAGCATGAACAAGTTGCTCTCAGTTTCATAGGGGCCTCCAACGTCATGGGGAACCCACTTCCTGGCACTTCAGGAGCGGTCAGGAGGCCTAAAACAGCTGCTCTCCCTGCACACAGTGCCCCACCATTGCATTTTGTGCACTGCTATGAGATAGAACCAGAAAATCAGAATCACAGAAGTGTTTTAATTCCTCATAATAAGAAAATGGCAAAGTTTTGTTAGCCTCTCTGTGTGTGCACCTTTTTTTAGTGTGTGTGGGGGTACTGGGGATCTAACCACTAAGCAACATCCTTAGCCCTTTTCATGTTTTTTGGGTTTTGTTTTTGTGACAGGATCTCACTAAGTTGCTGAGGGTCTCGCTAAGTGGCTGAGGATGGCCTCAAACTTGCCATACTACTGATATGCCTCAGCCTCCCTGATATATCTGGACATTTAATGTATTTTTATTGATATTGAAGAGTTGTCTTCCAGGAGGGCCATCCTTGTGTACCCAGCTGCAGGATGTGACAGCCACCTGTTGGGGTCTGAGGCATGATTTCCTTGCTATGCAGTGTAGTGGCCAGATTTCCCCTTTTCTTTGTTTCAGAGTGAAATTCAGAGACCCTGGAGCAAATTGACACTATACTTACATGACAACTGTTCACCTGAATGGTTCAGCTTCTCTGCTCCATTTGATACCAGGCCCTGCCTTTGAGACTGCCACCTCTGACCTGGCCAGGGACCTTCTCTGGGTGCAATCCCAGGAGCTTTGCTTGCTTGCACTTGAGTCACAGAAAAAAAAAAAAACTACAGATTTGGGAAACAGGTGATCACTTTCCCAGGGAAAGTGTGTATCCCACTTAGATGGATATGGACACTGACAACAGAGGAGAGAAGCCTCTCCTGATTTTACTTTTGTTTACATTTATTAAGGGTAGCTCCTAAAAATCAACCTTAGAGAAAACATGTAACCTTTAATATAAATTTTAGCCTCATAGATTGCACCTTCCCTTTGGTTTTTCAATATCTAGAACACTGTTTTAGTTATCAACAGGACTTTTGATGAAATGAGACATCTATTCTGTTAGAAATGCCAGGATGCTGTAAGGAATCAAACATGCATTTGGAAGTAGCTCAGCAAGGCAAACTTCGATTCTGCAGAAGGGTGTACTACCAAACTGGCAAGCAAGCACATTTGGGAAACAGTCCACCTGTTTTTATCCCTAATCCAGCACTGCCCCTTGCTCTGATAGGAGGAGCTCAGGTTACAATCTACGTAACTGGCTAATTTAAAACCAGGGACAACAAAGAGAAGGTCTATAGTTAAAATGGCTACAATTGGATCTTACATCCCAAATAAGACTAAATACTACATTCTCAAAATGGACCACCAGACTTTCTATTTCTCACAATTCCTTAAATAAACTAAAAAGTAAGCAGAGGAGCAGATTTCCTTGACATCATAAAGAATCTCTATCTTTCAATCAGCATCTTATTTCAATTAAATTCAAGGACCAAGCAAGACCACCTACTATTGTCTTCACCTCCCAAGGTCACTAATCCTTGCCATAATTGCAATTTTAATTATTGTTGCTTGAGTATTTATTTTTTCCAAATATGTGCTCTTCACACATATTATCCTTAATTTTTAAGCTGTCCCTGCAGGGTACAGATTATGAACATTTTGTAGGGTACAGATTATAACACTTTGCCTTAGAGTGGTCCAGTCACTCAAATACATTAAAATGATTGAGTTGTAATTTGAAACTAGGAATGCTTGACTGAAAAGTCCTTGGGTGTTTCTCTTAGCCCATTATAATTCATTTACTACTGAATGTTATTCTGGACACTATGGCCAACAAAATAAGATTTGAAAAATAAATTGAGGGGCTGGAGTTGTGGCTTAGCGGTAGAGCACTTGGCTAGCATGTGTGAGGCCCTAGGTTCGATCCTAAGCACCACATAAAAATAAAATAAAGATATTGTGTCCAACTACAACTAAAAAATAAATATTAAAAAAATTTTGAAAAAAGAAAAAGAAATTGAGCCTTCAACTATTAAAAAGGAGAAAATATTAATAAAGTATTAATGTTGTCATCAATAGGATTTGAAAGCACAAAATTTAGAAGATTTAGTGAAAAAAAATTATCAGAACAAATAAGGGAATCTGATAAATGGCAGGAAACATGATAATGACCCCAAATTTTCTTTACCAGACATGTAAATTTCAAAAGGACAATACCTAGAACATTGAGGGAGAGGAGGGCAACACCTATGTTAGTTGCTGGTCAAATCAAT
Source organism: Marmota marmota marmota (assembly GCF_001458135.2). NCBI lineage: Eukaryota > Metazoa > Chordata > Mammalia > Rodentia > Sciuridae > Marmota > Marmota marmota. The sequence goes on from NW_026000196.1 coordinate 500,109, forward strand.
TACTTCAAGCCTCATAGACTACTAACCAGTTAGAAAATAAGATGGGAAAAGATCATGTTTACTTTAGTAGCAATGATCATAACACACAGCACAACATCGCATATAATGACACAAAATACATAGAAACAAACCAAATGGGGAACTCCAGAAACCTATATGATGAAAGTCAAAAACTTTACTGAGCTGAAAAGGGAATCTTCAGTTAGTTATAGGCATATGTCAATTAGTGGTTAAAAATTCACAATGTTGTAAAAAGGTCAGTGTTCCCTCAATGAATTCCCAGCTCTCGAAAGAGACTTAATTGCAAGGGTGTTAAATTTAATATCTTAATCAAGTTAAGTCAAAATTTAAATGGAAGAATATATTAAAAAGGAGAGCAAAGACTTCTGAGAGTTGGAGTAGTGAAACTTCATCCCTAAGTGTGTTACGAAGTACAGTAGAGGAGCAAGGATGCATAACTAGGTAATTGAGGAGGAAATAGATATGCTAGAGACAGACACTTTCATGTGTAAATAAAATACAGCATAGAGGGAGCATCAACAAAATTTATGGGAAAAAAGGCAGGATTTCTGAATAAATGGGGTTAGGTCAATTGATCTTGTCTTCTTAATTCTACTTCTTAAAGCTTTCTATAGTATTAAAAAGAATCTTTCAACTTGAAAGACAGCAACAGATTGGAAAAAGTATTGTAAAATATTTTCAGAAAATAGGACAAAGTTCCAATTTATTAAAAGAGATTGTACAAAGATAAGAAAGATATTCCAAATCTTAGTAGAGGAATGAGCACAAGATATACAAGTGCAGTTTACAAAAGAAGCAATCAAATTAGAAAGAAACGTTACTCAAGAAATGCCTTATAAGGATATTGGAGGTATGAGCCACCACTTTCAGATATCGTTTGTTTAGCCCCCTTGGCTGGGGTTAAATATGAGCCTCTCCTTTTCAAATCATGTCAGTACATTTGTATATTAAGCTCACTTGCTCTCCTTCTCATATCCCAATGGCTTTATGGCAAATGCCTATCACATGTGAAGACAGTAGTTCTCTCTGAGCACATTATACTCCATGTAAGTAAGTGTAAAATTTCTTCATAGTAGAAACTCCACGTGTCCAGTTGTCAACTTACACATGGAACCTTGCATCAAGCTTGGAAAATATTGGGATGTGCACAGTGCATGAGTCAAAGGCAGGCTGGTGTGGGGCTACTTTCAGGAAGCTGGCTCTTTGGCTGGGCAGATGAGACTTACCACTTACCCACAGGGAGCAGCCAGAGAGCAGAATGAGGTCTAATGTGCCTGCAAGTCACCGAATCTCTCTTTGCCTTGTGTCCCCCTCTATCTAAGAAAGGATTGGATCTTCAGTATTCCCCATCCTTTGCCCTTCAAGTCAGCACTTTGGGGAATTTCACTTTCTGCAACTTGTATTGTTATAGGGCTGGGACCTTCTGGGAAACTGAAGCAGCATAAGGCCCCCTATGTCCCTGATTCTTGGGACCAGGTCAGAAAGATCTTAGACATGTTGCTCAGGGTAGCAGGCATGAGTTCATTAGAAGGAATGGGAAAGGGAAAACAGGGACACTGTCAAGGGAGAGTAAGTCCTCTCAGAGGGGAGAGGGGCGGGGGGGTGTCTCTCCTGCTCTCCAGTATTTTGGGGATCCCAGGGAGGTTTCCAGAGTCCTGCTGAGGTTCTCCTCTTGACTTTTGACTGACGATGACATCAGACTTTCAAATTCCCACTGCCATGACAACTCTAGGTCATTTTGGCCCATGCTGACCAGTTCTAAATAGAACCTCTTCTTACAGGAGGTTAGGGGGAATTATCCTTATCTCTTTGAGTTCTGGGATCTGGTCTGCGTAAGGGTTGCCACTGCCCCCTAACCCCACAGGGTAACTTGTGTTGTTCTTGACTGCACTTTGTGCCTGCATTTCTTCTGCAGACAACAGGTCATTTGCTTAGGAATGTAACATATCTTGTAGACTTAAGCCAGACAGAGTTGCAGGTAAATTGCTTTTTAAAAGTGAAACTGTGTGGGGATCAGCACTGTAGTCCCCATTGATAGAATTATCCCATTAACCTCATTTTCCCACCATTCATGTCTGTCCATCCCCTATTAGTATCACAAAAACAATTGGCATTTTTTGTTTTCCCAAAATAAAAACAAGTGAATGTCCTTTTTGTCGAACTACACATTGCCTGCCAGCCCTGAGCTGGAGGGCAACTGGGACAGAGGAGTCAATGGCTAAGATCCATTCCAATCTAGAATTTCCTTAACTCAAAGGTGGGGTAGCTGGCTTTAACATACTGAAACTAATATCGTGTGAAACATTAACTTGGCAGGTACAAAATTTTTAAAGTTTCCACAAATACAGACATTGATGATATGCTGGATCAAACAGAGTTACATGCAATTCTTTACATAGAATTTCTCAGTGTTTTTAATGGACATTGGTATATCCAGAAAAGAAGTAAATGCACAGCTTTTTGCTAACTCACTGATTTTTTTTTAAAGATTTTTAAAGATTCCTGGAGAATCTTAGGTCTGCTCTTCTGTGGAAATTAGGAAGTGGTGACTTTCATTTTCACCTGCTTGTTCTAGTAGCAATGGGTCTTAATGGACACAGCATGTTTTAACATCCACTTCAGAAGAAAAATAATTTTATATATATATATATATATATACACACATAAATTTCTCATCAGAAGCAGGCAGATGGTAAGGTGGTTAGGTCATCATTGTCACAAACTGTCTCACTGTCACAAACCCAATGCAGTCATTTTTTAAAGGGGAGAGACTTTTACAAAGGGATTTTTCCTTGAATTCTTTTCAACGCATATACTCGTTAAAATCAAAACAAGATTGTAATTGTTCTCAAAGTTTTGTGAACATAGCAGAGTGGCTGAATTAATATTTTGTTTATTAGTATTACAAAATTCTTCTTCAACAGTTTTGTTTTGGTTTGGTTTGGTTTTTGATACTGGGGGGTTAATCCCAGGGATGCTTAACCACTGAGCCATATCCTCAGCCCTTTTTATTTTGAGACAGGGTCTCACTGAGTTGCTTAGGGCCTCGCTCAATCATTGAAGTTGGCTTGGAACTTGTGATCCTCCCCCCGGTGCTACTCGAGTCACTGGGATTACTAGTGTGCCCCACTGCATCCTGCACCTTTCACTTTTGAGTGAAAGACTGGGGGTGCAGCTCAGTGGTGAGCACTTGCCTAGGTTTGATCCCAGGACTGGAGAAAAAAAAGAAAGAAAGAAAAAAGAGATTTGAGTGTTTGAGTGGAATAGTTCAAGTTGACCTTCAAATGTGTTTATTAAACACAATGTCTTTGGACCTGACTGTGAGGCCACTGTCATGTGACTCCCTGTTTCTGCTGGAAGGAGACAGCAATAACTACACCAAATGTCCACTTTCAACATACTGGACATTCCTTCTCTACTAATAGTGGCCCAAGTTCCTGCTGTTATCTTGAAATGTTTTATTGAAATATATTTTTATAGACTGTTGCTTCCCTTCTATCCCCAGTAAGAATCAAGCTAAGAAAAGTGAACACTGTGGAAGTTATTCCCAAGAACAATGAGCAGAATCAGAGAAGCTGCTTAAAGTGTTTATCTTGTCATGGAATGATCTGAGAAAAGGGTTGCCTAAATTTAGGAATTCTCTAGAAATTAGGAAGGAGAATCTTCAAAATCAAGAAAGCTCACCATGGTTCCAAGAAGCTTGCAGAGTGTCTGGCTTATGAGAAATGAATGTTAACCTGTACAGGACAGGTACCCTTTTTCAGTGTCCATTATTCATATTTTTTAATATTTTTCCCACCAAGGCCTGGCTCAGGAGAGCCAGGGCACATCATCCTGGTGCCATTACTGGCTCATTGTGCAGTGTGACATGATTCTTTTAATGCCCCATGCACAAAGCGGCCAGGCAGGGCTCCCACACTTGGGAGTTCTGAGTCCAGACTGAGGGTGGGGACCAGCCTTTCTGCTTGAGCACGATCTCCAAGGCAAGGGTTAGAGAGCATCAGCAGTTGCTGTGGCAGGATACTGACTTTCAGGGAGTTTGCCCCATCAAGGGGGCCAGTCATTGGTACCAGCTGCAGCCCCCTCCCCTCAGGCTCCACGCTGTCTGGATTCCTAGACATCATACCTCCTATCTCTAGGTGACCAGGAGACTCTTATGAAAGCAGCTAAGCTGCACCAATTCTTTATTTAAATTTTTTTGGGGGGTACTGAACCCAGTGATGCTTTACCATTGAGCTATATCTTCAGCCCTTTTAATTTTTTACTTTGAAACAGGTTTTGTTAAGTTATTGAGGGTCTTACTAAGTTGCTGAGGCTGGCCTTGAACTTACTATCTTCTTATCTCAATCTCCTGAGTTGTTTGGATTACAGGTGTGTGCCAGCTTCATAAAATTATTATTATTATTATTATTATTATTATTATTAGTTTTAATTAGTTACACATGACAGTACAGTGATCTTGACATATCATACATTTGAATCAAATGGGGTATAATTACTCCTTTTTCTGAGTGTACAGGTTGCTGAATCACATTGGTCGTACAGTCACGTATATACATACAGCAATAGCAGTGTCTATGTTATACTGCTGTCCTTCCTGTCCCCCCTCCCCTCCCCTCCCCTCACTTCTCTCTGCCCAATCTAATGTGATACACTTCTTTTTTTTTTTCCCTCACATGGTCACACATATAATCTGTATAACGATGAGGGTCTCCTTCCATCTTCTGTGCAACTCCCCTTCTCTCTCCCTTTCCCTCCCACCTCTTTTTCCTATCTAGAGGTAATTTTCTTCTCATGCTCTTCCTCCCTACCCCATTTTGAGTCACCTGCCTTACGGAGAAGACATTCAGCATTTGTTTTTTTGGGATTGGCTAACTTCACTTAGCATAATCTGCTCTAATGCCATCCATTTCCCTACAAATGTTATGATCTTGTTACTTTTTAGTGCTGAGTAATATTCCATTATGTATAAATGCCACATTTTTTTTTATCCATTCATCCATTGAAGGACATCTAGGTTGGCTCCACAGTCTAGCTATGTGAATTGTGCTGCTATAAACATTGATGTGGCTGTGTCCCTGTAGTATGCCGTTTTTAGGTCTTTTGAGTGTAGTCTGTGAAGAGGAATAGCTGGGTCAAATGGTGGTTCCATTCCCAGTTTTCCAAGGAATCTCCATACTGCTTTCCAAATTGGCTGCACCAATTTGCAGTCCCACCAGCAGTGTATGAGTGTACCTTTTTTCCCGCATCCTCGCCAGCACTTGTATGACTGATTCAAGTACTGTTTGCGAGTACAGCCCAGGGGGAAAGGGCAGAACCCAGATAGGGAGGAAGGACTCACTGAGTCACATAAGTTGTGATGGGTAGAGTGACTGCAGCACCCGGATCCTGAACTGTCTTCCAGATGGTACTGCTGGGAATTTGCGGCAGCTTTTCTTGCTTGATACGGGGTTTTCCTGGAGTTGACAAAAACCTCTTGTCTTTGCTGAATTTTAGAAATGGCTTCAGACATACCTGGATCGGTGACATTGCCTGTTGCCCCAATGGCGGCCACTGGACAGGTGAGGATGGCAGGGGCCATGCCTGCCCGTGGAGGAAAGCGGCGTTCTGGGTAAGCAGCCTCCGCATTTCCAGGAATTGGACATAATAAATGTTGAGCAATGATCTTGACCTGTTGGGAAAGTATTGTTTTTTCCCCTCCTGTAGAATAAGAACTCAGCAGCTCACATCCTGTTTAGATTTTGCAAGATTCCTAAATATGCACATGATTTGCTTCTAAGTGTTTTGGGCCTTGGCACCCAGCTGGAGACTTCTGTTTGCTTATCCTTGTGGTGGGAATGTGCTTAGTGACCCTGCTTGTGACTTCTTCAGGCAAGGAGGCTTGCTCTTCACCACCACAAGTTCCCCCCCTGCCCCACAAGCTCTGAGGCCAGATTTGTTAGCTGAGTTCCAGGCCCTATGGGCTGCAAAGTATCACCCTGGAGCCCTCCATCATTTTCTCTGGCTGCCCATCTTTTGTGGGCAATGTACAGAATTCCTTTCAGAATAACTGGCTAAAGTCTGTGTCTGAAGTCCAGACAGCTTGAATCACATACTATTACTGGCTAATAAAGTTGAGAACAATAATAGTGCTATTAACTATGCCAGTTCTGAGAGAGACAGAAAGACCAGCACTTTTGAGCAGATAGGATCAAAACTGCAACTATTCATACTGAATTAGAGCAAACAACCAACCACAACTCTAAGAAAAAACATTACTGACATTTCAGACTCAGTTATCACTTAACCCCTTTCCAGCACCAAATCTATTTTATTTTCAGTGAAATATTAGACCAACAAGGTTTCTCACAAAGTCAAAGCAACTTTTACTTTTAATGCAACTTCTGGTTTTAATTATTTACACATAACAATAACCTTGACATATCATACATTTGAATCAGATGGGATATAATTTAATTCTGAGAGTTTGCTTTAAACCATTGTGATTCTTAAAGGGGACAGAGACAAGAGATAGATGTGTATTAGCATCTGGGATTGAGTGGGCCTAAGAAGAATAAGATATTCAGCTCTATAATTTCAGAATGTAAAATAGACTATGGTGTGTGTGGTATAGTCTGAAGGTGGGGCCTGAGATTTTCATGATTGTTAAGAAGGTTTAAAGGACTAAGAACTGGAACTCAGAGCTTAGGCTACCTTCACCTTGCTTTAGCATGCTCACTTTTGGTGCTGATGTAGCCAGTTTTGCATTTTCAGTTTCGTTATTTTGGCAGAGGGACTTGCAGAGCTGGGATGAGAAATGTTGGTGCCCCTAGGCAAAACTCCTCAGATCAGCTCTGTAATAAATGATGTGGCTTGCCTCCGGGGCTCACTGCAAAGCAACCTTCCTATTTTAACCAGCCATTCTTGCTAACAAGGTGCTAAGCTCAGCAAAGTCTGGGTTGCTAAAAGAATGTGCATGTTTGGTATCAGTATATAGATCATATAAATTTATTTTTTTAGTGGTTGACAGACATTTATTTATTTTTAATTTATTTATATGCAGTGCTGAGAATCAAATGCAGTGCCTCACACATTTCAGGCAAGTGTGCTACTGCTGAGCCACAAACACAGCCCCAATTATATAGATTTTTAATTGATTTTTTAAAAACACCAGGTCTTATAAAAATTATTTTAAATGTTTATGTGCTCTAACTGCATTCTATAGAAAAAGCTTTATCCATCACCCAAGTCCTTTTTTAGAAAAGGCTAGCTCAGGAGTCTGTTGAAGGAAGTAGGCCAGGTCAGGCCCAAGTCTAGGCAAAGATGCTCTGATGCAACCCAATATTTTCAGGACTAAGAGCCCTCTCTGTGCTTGAGGGTGGGAGGGTGTCTTTGAGCCTCCCTCTGCTGGGACTTTCTGCCGGCTCCTTCAGGGACTGGGCTGAAATAAGCCAAGGCTGTGTTCCCCCTGGGCCTCCACGTTCCTGACCTGAGTCCAGCATCCCTACCCTGATCTCTGGTTGTTCCCTGGGCTAATGATTTGACCAGGGACTCAGTCCCATTTTTAAAGAATTCCTCAGAGCTGTCCCTTTTCCTTCTGGGTCTCTCTCTCCTTCTCTCTTAGGTGCATGTGTACTCACACACACACACACACACACCATCAAGAGAAGAATCAAGAGTCTGCAGAGGATGGGAGCACCTGCTGATACCACATCCAGTGGCAAGGAGGGGGCAAAGCCCCTTAAAGGCAACTTAACCTTCCCCTAGAGCCTGTCCAATATTGTCCTCATTTTTAGGGTCCTTCTTCCTCCCCATCAGATAGAAAGAGTAAGCAAATGAAGATTCATTCCATTTGCTAAGCCTCCATGATTTAGTGATTTATCCTGTGTTTTAGCAAAGGAACCTCCATTTTTATAGAGCTGTTTCCATAGTAATTCTTGCATCTGACATTTTTATACATGTTTTGTTGAAATTCTGTAATTGAAGCCACGATGGCTCTGGAAGCTTTGATAACAGTCCCTTCAGCCAAACCCACTTATTAGCTCAGTGCATAGGAGATCCAGGTAGAAGCCACATTCATCAAAAAGCAGATGACACCACAGTGGGGCTCTGCTTTAAGGTCCACATTTGTTGCTGCTTTCCCTGAGATTGTGGAACACACTTGGAGAGGTACAGGGAGAGAGGGAGAAGAAGAAAGAGAAATGGAGGTGATGGGAGAGATCCTTATAAGATCTCCCACTCTGACCTGATTACTCTGGTTGAAAGAAATGTCCCAAATTTTCAGGAGAATCACCCAGCCCACTATATCTCAGGCTTTCAGCCAAGTGGAACTCATGGCTTGAGGGTTATGGATCTTCCTGGCTGCATGATTGGGCCAGCACTGTGGGTCCTTCCTGGATGAACTTTCTTCTGCTTCCCTGACAGCCCTGCATAGGAAGTGTCCCAGCAGGCTGGATGCTGTCCTGGCAGTTAGGACACAAAGTGAAGTTTCAGAAATTTCAGATTCCTTCTAGTGTGGTTGCACATTAGTGGGAGAGATGAGCTGAAATTGGTTACCTGAAATGAATTTCTGCAGTGACCTCCCTGATCTCAGAGAGGGTGGCCAGGAGCAGGGACTTCAGCAGAGCAGAGGCAGTGTTTCTAATATTAGGGAGAGCAGCCATGATTGGGGAGGGTCTGTGCCTATGCCCAGGCTAGACATTGATGGGGATGGAGTGTGGAAGTTGAGGGCAGAGACATATCAGTCCTGTCTCTCTGTGTTGGAGTCCAGTTCTGGGCTTCTAAAATATCAACACTGAAGGAAAATTATTCATATTGCATCCAGCCAATATACCAGGGTCTCCTGACATAACCCCATGAGCTATGAAAATGTGTTCAAATTAAAGGCATGTTTACATAGTGCTATGTTTATAAGTGCATGTTTATAAGTGCTAACCAAGTTGTGTCACTTGGTTAGCACTTATAAACCAGCATTGCTGTTGTAGAGTGTTTCCTAGCACCTGTCTATAGCAGGATCTTTGGGCTGGCCCAGGACGCTCCTTTGCTACTGCTGTTGAAGCACTCCTGTTGACATGACCTTTTATCTTTCTCATTAGAGCATAAGTGAATTCTATTTGATGACTCATATTGGATGATGCATTATTATTATACAGCCCCAGTTAGGGAGGGAGATTCACATCACTCCCTCCTAACTAATGGCATATTCAGAAGTGATATCCTGGCTTGTTATGGAGATAAAAATTTAGGCTCCTTGACAGGGAAGTGAAGACAGGTACATTTTCAGCTCACCTTTTGAATACTCATATCATCCACTCATTGTGTTGAACTCTTTAAAGTGAATACAATAGGGCTTAAAAGTAATATTTTGATTTCTCTTTTTTATTATACAGATGCTTCAGTATAATAGAGAGGCATAAAAGACATAAAACAAAGGATGATTTTACTTAGGCTTTTTATAGCAGAAGAAATAAGTGTAGTTTATTGTAGTCATATTTAAAGTAGAGAATTGGAAATGGTGACAGAAGATACCAGCAAGTGTTGCTCTGAGAGACCCTTTGTGTCCTTAGGATGGTTGCAATTTTTTGTCTGTGTTGCCGATAAGCAGGTAATACTGTTTCAGGTAGAGTGAATTTTCCTGAGAATTTGAATAATCATATGGGTCTGAATTTATCTCTGTGTTGGATCTCCGTCTTTACACTTTTCTAAATTCCTAAATCTGATTGCTGCACACTGTGATTGCATACATGCACAGGTAGGAGGCACAGTTTCTTGGTTTCTAATTTTTCGTAGGCAAATCCTGCTTCCCAAGTTCCCAGTGGACTTCAGAAAACTCCAGGGCCCAGATCAGGGCCATTCCATTTTGTTTTCCTTGTTCTTTTTCTTTCTTTTCTATGTTTTTCTTGTTGTTTTGCTCTTTTTTTTTTTTCTTAATTTGGTACTGGGTTTGAACCCAGGGATTATTTTCTACTCAGCTCCATTCCCAGCTCTTTTTAATATTTATTTTGAGACAGGGTCTCCTTATGTGCCCAGTCTGGTCTCGAACTTGCAGTCTTCCTTACTCAGCCCCCTGAGTCACTGGGGTTACAAGTATGCACCACTGTGCCCTCCTAGGTCCATCTCTTTCTTTCTTATCCCTTCTGCTTGATTGAGCCCCAGCCAGCTTGGCCAAGCTGGGACCCACACAGTTCACTTGCCATGTCTGCTTCATGGAAGATCAAGAAAAGAATAGGACTGTCTTTGCTAAAATGAGGTGACTGGTCATCCTCATTGTCCCAGAACTCTTTCAGTTTTATCATTAAATCTGAATCCCATAAATTCCTGGAAAATCAAAACATTTGATCACCCTAAATATCCCAAAGATCTGTAGCCTGAGGAGGGAGGACTGCCAAATACATTGCATTATGCAGAGCCTGAAGATCACATTCATATCAACTTAAGCCAAAAGGAATTTTAAAGATAACTTGAGGTTTTATTAAATACTTACATGAGTTCTTTAGAATTTTGAAAGTGCTACTTTCCACCACCCACCCACC
>NW_026000196.1:510665-549800 GCF_001458135.2 Marmota marmota marmota
CCCCATCCTCTGCCCGGCCCCCCGCCCCCAGCCCCTTAATGCTGATGTTTTTGATGTGGGCAGCAAAATTGCTCTTCCCCATTATGAACACTGGGTGGCAGTGTGGCCCTGTGGCTCAGTAAAATGTCCCGTGGATTTGGTTTCAGTATTCTTGGTGGTTGTCTCCCAGATTTAATTTTCTGAAAGGTGAGATGATGGCTTACCAGTTATGAAGAATATTGATGGCTTTGTTTCATTTAGAAATTCGTGCATTCAGCTCCCATTTGTCTACAATCTAGACAACTGAAGCCAATGCCTAGCACCTGGCTTCCCAAACTGCTTTGTAGGGAGTGTGTGTGTCTGGCCCCCTGGTGGTGTGTATGTGGTCTTTTACCTGTACTATTTTGTATCACTTTTCTTGTTCACCTCCTTCTCTTTTTGCAGTGTTTTTTTTTTTTTCTGTTATTACTGTCATTTTTACAATTATCTAACTCCTTTTGTTCTTTTATTCTTAGCAGTTAGGATAGCTCTTGGGTCTGAGAATTAGGGATTCCAAAATGGCAGAGGATTAAATCAGTTGATTCTGAATAAAATGATGCCCAGATTAGAACTCTGACTGCCCTGGGCATTTAAAAAAAAAAAAAAGATTTTTTTATAGCACAGCGAGTACGATTTGTCTCATGGCAGGGGGTTGGGAGGCTCTCCTGGGGTATGCTTGTGCAAGGATGGCTCTTTCTCTGCAACTTGGCCTGACTGTCCTGTGCTATCCCCAAGTCACCCATTGGCTACTCTGGGCTTTTAGACCTGGGGAGGTATGGTCATGCTTCTGTGGGGCCAGCAGCTCTGGCATCTGTAGTTGTGGTCTTTTAGCACACACCTCAATCTTACAATGAGCTGTTCTGACAAGGTATTTTCCAGTCCTGGCTGCCAGATAGGATGGCCTCCCTTTGCTTGGATTCCAGCAAAACAGTGCCCCATTCCAGTCAGGCCTACTAAGAACAGGAGGGGAACATGTTTTACCCAGGTGACCCACTCACCTGGATGTCCAGAAAGGCTCAATGTCAGTCAAGTCCTCTTTCTGCCTGACATCTCCAGGGGTAATAGCAGTGTCCCTCGGAGAGGCTCGGTGTCTCGAAGGGGCATTTGGGGTATTAGTCAAGCAAGTATCCATCAAGACTTTGTTTTATGTATGTTGTGAAGCCCAGTAAAGAGGGAATCCCAGTAATTATGTGGTGAGTTACAATAAGCAGACAGCCAATTTGAGTTAATTTAGGCCTCACATGACCATTTTCCCCTCAACAGCCATTTGTTAGACTTTGGACTTAACAGGACAGTGGCCTTGATTGAGCTTTCCACCAAGTCTTACCATGTCTCAAGACCTACCAGGTTTCAAGCAGCACAATTACTATTTGTCTCCTTTTCTGTTAATCCTTTTATCACCCTTAAAACTTTCTATTTTCAAAACCCCTTGAGCTTTTTCAGTCTGTAAACATACCGTAAAATAAACAAGTAAAAAAAAGGAAGTGACAAGGTGGAATGAAAGACATGGAGGCAAGGAGTTTTCCCCAAAGGTTTCCCCAAAGGGAGATAAGGAATGTCTCTCTTTCCAACACCAGCCTAGTCAACCCTTTGGTGGCCTGTGTGGGGTTCCACAGGGGCAAGTTGATACTTGAGCACCCAAGACCTTTCATTTTGCTTCTTCCTATCTTGAAGCTCTTTGATGACTGTGTAGAGATATTGCTTTTAGTCTTACAAAAGATTGGGAGCATTAGAGAGCAGTCTGAAGGAAAAAGTGCCCCTCATTCCCACAGCTCAGGTTACCAGTTACAGTGCCCTGCCTATAACCAGCGTTTATTGTGACCTTGACTTTGCAGAATGGACTTCGATGATGAAGATGGTGAAGGTCCCAGTAAATTTTCAAGGTAAGTTTATTTTACTTTCTTTAAAGAAGCCAATAGCCAGCAGTCACCTTCCTGGGCACACAAGGATTTAATGTCTTTTGCCATTGAAAAGCCATTGCCCTGCACTCTGGCCTTCTTGCTTGTACCTCCTTCTGTGCCAGGGTTTGGCCTAGTGGCAGCTAGCTATGAGCAGCCTTACTGTACCCCAGCCTAGATGATCAAAAGTTAAATTAGAAGTTCTTAATCCCCTTTGCTTTTTTAGTGGAACAATAGCTAGTAACTTTAATTGACTCCTTTTTAAAAGACCTAAAGTTCATTTAGAAAAGAACTGCTATGATGAGTCTTCTTTTTCTACTACAGAAAATAAGGAGAAACATGGGTGGCTCTGTTCTAGATGCTTGTAAAACTTGGTTTGGGGTTCTTTAGAGCCATCACTCACTGGCCATGTGCTGGGCTCTATGGGACTGTCCTGAGTACAGAATACCTGGTAGAAAGGACCCTGGATAACAGGTGCTGGTGGTATTGTAACTGTTAGGTACACAAAAGCTAAGGCAGACCCAGCTCTGTTGCGCCACATTTCCCCCTTTGGTGTATTCTGTTTGAGGCATGGTAGGAAACATGGCAGTGTGGAGAGGAAGGCACCAGCGATTCTGTCATTCTAAGCATAGTTCCCATCTTTGCCCAGTTTAATTGTGGACAGTCTTGCCTTGATGTTCCTCTCTGTCACCCAAGCCTCCAGCCTCCCTAATTCTTGGTTGTTGGTGAACTTGAAAACTTGCCACATTTGGTGGTTGCTTTTCTCCTGCTTCCGTGGCCCATCATTTGGTCTACAGCCTCAGCTGTTCAAAACAGTTTTGAGAAGAATGATGTCTGTATCATCCCCCCTCTCCCCCAGCTCCCTGTCAACTGAACTACCTGTTTGCTCTTCCCTGTGGTAGTTATTTTTTGGTTATGGTTCCTTTTATCCAGGACCAAAATGGTCATGGCTGTGAATTTAGCATTTTTCTCACAACTCAAAGAGGGATGCCTGCCTCATTACATTTCAGGGATTACCAGAATCTTGAAGTCCATAGTAAAATTCTTACTACCCCATAAACATTCTTCTCCAAGAACATGTCCTTCCATTTCCTAGTTTCTTCTTGGGGTGAAACAGTAAAAAGAAAATGGAAAACATTTCGATCACTAACAGTCTTAGAGTTTCCAGTTGAAACAAGGCATGAGTTTCAACCCCTCAGCGCAGACAGAAGCCCAGCTTGCACTTACCCCCATTTTCTAGGTTGTGTTCTAGCAGAAGGGGGTGTTTTCTTCCTGAAAAGGAGCTGGCCTTGGGAATAAGGACACCCATCTCCCTGCTCCAGTTCACTCTGGCCATACACATCTTCTCTGTATAAGGAAACAATGATTTTGATTCCTCTGTGTCAAAATTCCCCTTGCGATTACATTCTATAGCATGTTTACCTCAGGAAATGATAACTCTGAGGTCTCAGAATATTAAAAGGAAGGAGATGAGGAGCAACATTTGTGTAACTTTGAAGATGAATATCATTGATGAAGTAACAGAGCTGGAGACAAAGAGTGCATTGTCTTGGGCCTCAGTGCTAAGAAACAGAAGCCATGGACTAAGAAACTTTGTGAGCCACTCAGTGCATTAGAATTTAGTTGGGATTTACACCTAGGCTTCTAGGAACTGCGTCCTTTCTTCTATTACATTAAAAGTAAGACAGGAAGCCAGGATTTGCTTCCAACATAGCATTGTTCTTATAGGGCTGAGTTTGTAGGACCCCAGAGTCCACTTCCTCTACACAGCAGGGGCACCCGTGGGTGCATCTGAACTGCTCAGAGCTGATAAGATGACTGAATCTCTCTCCACCCCCTCCACTTTGCAAGTAGCTGCTGTCCAGGGGAAGATGATAGCCTGTTTCAGACCATTTCCTGTGGGTCATAGTGAGGCAGGCCCAGGCCCTGGTGAGACACACCCTGGGGCCACTCCTGTTTCCTCCTCCTCTACTTGTAGTCAGTCAAGAGAAACCCCTTAGGTAAGGCCTGGAAGAGATGGAGGCTGAGATACGAGCCAGTACCCACTGAAATTTGTTGACTCCAAATCTAGGAAGAGTGCTGTGCCATGATTTTTATCTCTTGACGTGTGTATAGTCAACTTTCCTTGCATTTCTTGAAGGTGGTCCCAAGTTCAAGTGTTCTGCCTATCATCAGACCTTGTGTCTCAATTTCAATTTTTTACTTGAGAAATGTGGCCAGTAGTCACTTTGAGCTAAATAGTGCAAGTTTGGTGTTTCTATCTTAAAGCTGGACCCATCACAGCAAGCCTCAGATGGAACAAAGTAGTAGATGTGAAGCTGACACTGCTGCCTGGTCTCCCATGCATGCACATGCACACCCATGCATATGCACACACACATACTTGCATTCACACACGCACTCCAGGATCCCACCTCCCAGGGCCAGGAATGCTGTCAGCCTCCTTCACCACATCCTGAGGCCTGAATTGTGTCCTGCTCCTTTGGGGTTATGACATGCAGGACATGGCTCTATTGGCACTAGTTGTTTCCCTCCTCCTGGAAGTCACAGAGATGGTGTGACAGAAGCCAGATTTCAGTGGGCTGACGACTGATTGTCAGATAAGAAAATGAATGGAGATGACTTTTTGAGTAGTTGGATATGGGTAAAAAAGGAAGAGGGCATGTGGGACTCGAGGAGGAAGTATTTTTTTAGGGTGGGAAGCCCATGAACACATCTACATGAGAAGGAGAAAGAGTGAGGATAGCCTGGAAGAGTCTGGATAAGACTAGGAAGAGATGGGTCCAGAGGATTGGGAAACATGAGAGATAGCTCCAGGTCCGCCAAGAGGACCACTCATTCTTTGAGACAGAGGAAAGAAATGCAGAGACAGCCAAATGTGAACCTGGTGGATGTGTCAAAAGTTTAGAGAGTTAATTCTGATGGTTTCTACTTTCTTGGTTAATTAGGAAGTGAGACCATATGCAGTAAATTGGTCAAATGTCTAAGAGTATGCTGAAAGAAAAATTTGGGATGCCCCTGGGTTGAATCAAAGGAAACAAACTGAAGAAAGAGGTGTAGGAACTTCAGAACTCCCTTGACATTATGTACCACAGATGTTAGGTGGCACCAGTCTGCACCATGGACTATTGCCCTCCAGCACTAGTGGCTATAGACGTCACAGTCTTGGAGTTTGGGTCGGGCAGGGTGGGTACTAGGGATAGATGCAGACGTGGTGATTGGGGTGTTGCAGAGAGTGCAGCTGAAGAGACTAAGCTAGAGATCCAGCTATAGAGGATTCAGGAGAAGCCAGGAGCCAGGAAGGAGCAAGAGCTAATCATATGAGAGAAAATAGGAGGTGGACAGAAAGTGCAAGTGGCAATGTGGTCAAGGAATAGTTCTAATTTAGTGGGAGTCTGGGAAGGCTGGAAAAGAGGAAGTTGTGGTCAAATAGTGGGGAGTGGCTGAGGTCTGGTGGAGTGGGGGAAGGAAGGTTCTGGGCAAAGAGGCAGTGAGAGCACAGAAAGGTGGGGTATGTGCTGCCCCACACTGAGGCAGTTGGAGTGCTGGGTGTCTCTGGGCAGCTAGTGGTGATAATGATAAAGAGCCCTAAGGGTGGCAGAGACAGACACCACAAGCTTCAGAGGAGGAGGCCCTTTTTGCCCAAGAGGCCAAAGGAGTAGAAATACAGAGCTGGCTTTCCCAGGCCAGGCCTAAGAAAGCAGCCTCCACACCCACATCCTGACATTCTATTATCAACTCACCAGTCCTGACAGCACAGGGTAATGAACTCTTCACCTCTTGGAAAACTCTGATTACGCACCAGAAAGGGATCCTCCAAAAATGAACCTCCCTGATGGCTGGTAGTGGTGCCACAACCTCCTTCAGAGAAAACAGGGTGGCCCTGTCTACCGGGAAGGCAGGTGCCCATCCCACCAGCACCACCACAAGCCCACACTCACAGAGGCTGAAAACCTCCCCAATGCACTGAACCATTGGGGCAATTTCCTGATTTCATAATCCGGGTTTAACATTCTCTGTGGAGTCTCAGGATTTCTTTCTATGTATGTAACCACGATCAGCTGCCACCCGTGGAGAATGGCCTCTTGAATGTTGTTTCACAGTTGGCCAACCAATATCCCAGAGCCATCACCAAGCATCTGAGTTATGCATCAGGCTCTTGATGTGATGTATGTAATACTTCATTAAAATGAAAGAATGGATGCTTGGTGCAGTCATCCCAGTGACTCAGGAGGCTAGGTAGGAGGATTACAAGTTGGAGGCCAGCCTCAATGAGGCACTAAGCAACATAGCAAGACCCTAGCAACTTATCGAGATCCTGTCTCAAAATTTAAAAATTTGAAGGGCTGAGGATGTGGCTCAGTGCTTTATAGCTTTATAGCATCCCTGGTTTCAATCCTCAGTACCAAAAATTAAAAAGGCTGGGATGTAGTTTGGTGGTTGTAGAAGCATAACTAATGCAAATATCTTCTTAATGTTAGATTTATAACTTATGAACTATCAAGTATTCCCTCCCCAAACTTTATTATTGTCACTGTATGTTACCGCCCTGATATTTGTCACATTTAGACTTTGTTGCCTTTCTCAAAAGACCCCAAAGACCTTCAGAGTCATTCCTTATAACCATTACTTCAGATTCAGTCCCAGTGCTCAAGCCCTCATTGATGGCTTCCTGGCCTTTCTTTAATCCCTTAAGGGATGGCTCTCAGGTGATCTCCATCTGGCATTCCCTGGTGATGCTGAAGCACCCAGTTGCATCAGACCAAAATTATTTCTTATATTTTGTAGGGTTTAGCCAGGGGACATCTAAAGTTACTTGAAAGCAAAGGGATTCATAATAGGAAAATTTCCACCAAATCAACCTTTCATTTTGCACAAACCCTTGGTTTGTGGCCATATTTAAGCTTGTGGGTATTTTTTCTCCTGGCTTTATAGGCTTTGGTGCTATTTGATTATTTAATCTTTCCATCTGAATTTACCACCCTGTTTTGTTAATAGTCATGATAACCAAAACCCTGTTGATAAGGAAAAATGTGCAAGATAGGCGTGTCCTGCAGAGATCTTTCCTGGCAGAAAAAGAAGAGGGTTGTCAATGCTGAAAATTCTCAGTCTATGCATTGTAGCTTAGAGGGATTCTGCTTTCACTTCTAGGTGGAAAGTGTTCAGAGTACATCTGATGGCAGAGGATGATCACGCAGCAGCAAGGATCACCATGTTTTGTTTGGTCTTATCAGTCATCATGGGAGGGACATACTGGATGGGCCACAGTGGTTGCTTGAAAATAGGAAGAGATCAAGTGTAGCCTTTTTGGCTCCAGCAGAGCAGACACCCAACACAAGCCCTCTCCCTCTTCCACTGAAATGCTCACTTTTTCCTTCCTCCCTTCCTTCCCTTCTTTTTTTCTTCTGGGGATTGAACCCAGGAACATTCTACCACTGAGCGGCATCCCCAGCCCTTTTTT
Source organism: Marmota marmota marmota (assembly GCF_001458135.2). Taxonomy (NCBI): domain Eukaryota; kingdom Metazoa; phylum Chordata; class Mammalia; order Rodentia; family Sciuridae; genus Marmota; species Marmota marmota. The sequence goes on from NW_026000196.1 coordinate 518,043, forward strand.
GAGACAGGCTTTCTAAGTTTCTTAGGGTCTTGCTAAGTTGTGGAGGCTGTCCTGGAACTAGCAATTCTCCTCTCAGCCGCCTGAAGAGCTGGGATTATAGGCATGTGCCATAGTGCCCAGCCATCCTTGGTTTGTCTGAGTCAAAAAAGTCTTGCCAGTAAGTCAAATGGCACTTGGTACATTGTAGCACTTGCACAATGGAATCACAATCTATTTCATGAGTATCTATGTCATGTCAGTGGGTTAGGGATGGTTTGGGTCAGGACACAAAGGCATGGAATATGTTTTAGAAGGAGGTAATTCCCTAACGTTAGCCAAAATGGATCAATTGTTTCTTCATATGAGATGTTTGGCTCTCATGTGTTTGATTTGTATTTCGGTGCCTTTTTTACCATGTTTTTAAAAAATTTTTTATTTGTTTTAATTAGTTACACATGACAGTAGAATCCAATTATGTGCTTTAATATATGATACATAGATGGGATATAATTTCTCATTTTTCTGAGTGTACATGTTTCAGAATCATATTGGTCATGTAGTTTCATATATCCATACAATAATAATGTCTGTTTCATTCTACTAGATTTCCTATCCCCACATTCTCTCCCCTCCCTTCCAATCACTTCCCTCTTCCTAATCTAAGATAATGCTATTCCTCCCTAGTGCCCCCACCTTATTGTGAATTAGCATCCACATATTAGAGAAAACATTCAGCCTTTGGTTTTGTGGGATTGGCTTATTTCACTTAGCATGATATTTTTCAACTCCAACCATTTACTGGCAAATGCCATAATTTCACTCTTCTTTAAAGCTTAGTAATATTCCATTGAGTATATATACCACATTTTCTTTATCTATTCATCTATTGAGGGACACCTAGATTGGTTCCATAGTCTATCTATTATGAATTGAGCTGCTGTAAACATTGATGAGGCTGCGTCATAATATATGCTGATTTTAAGTCCTTTGGGTATAAACCAAGGAGTGGGATAGCTGGGTCAAATGGTGGTTCCATTCCCAGTTTTCTGAGGAATCTCCATGCTACTTTCCATAGTGGTTACACCAATTTGCAGTTCCACCAGCTGTGTATGAGTGTACCTTTTTCACCACATCCTCACCAACATTTATTGTTGACTATATTCTTGATGATTGCCATTCTGACAGGAGTGAGATGAAATCTTAGACTAGTTTTGATTTGCATTTTCTCTAACTGCTAGAGATGTTGAACAATTTTTCATATATTTGTTGATTGATGTGTATCTTTTTCTGACAAGTGTATGTTAGTTCCTTAGCCCATATATTGATTGGGTTTTTGTTTTTTTTTTTTTTGGTGTTAAGTTTTTTGAGTTCTTTGTATATCTTAGAGATTAATGCTCTATCAGAGGTTCATGTGGTAGAGATTTTCTCAGAATCTATAGGCTCTCTCCTCACATTATTGATTGTTTCCTTTGCTGAGAAGAACCTTTTTAATTTGAATCCATACCATTTATTGATTCTTGATTTTACTTCTTGTGCATTAGGAGTCTTGTTAAGGAAGTCAGATCCTTAGACAATGTGGTGAAGATTTGGGCCTATTTTTTCTTCTATTAGGTGCAAGATTTCTGTTCTAGTGCCTAAGTCTTTGATCCACTTTGAGTTGATGTGCACGGTGAGAGATAGAGGTTTAATTTTATTTTGCTACATATGGGTTTACAATTTTGCCAGCACTGTTTGTTGAATAGGCTATCTTTTCTCCAATGAATGTTTTTGGTACCCTTGTCTAGTATGAGATAACAGTATTTATGTGGGTTTGTCTCTGAGTCCTCTATTGTGTACCATTGGTCTACAAGTCTATTTTGGTGCCAGTACCATGCTGTTTTTGTTACTATAGCTCTGTAGTATAGTTTAAGGTCTGCCATTGTGATGTCTCCTGCTTCACTTTTCTTGCTAGGGATTGCTTTAGCTATTCTGGGTCTCTTATTTTTCCAAATAATGTGATTGCTTTTTCTCTTTATATGAAGAACTATTCTATTTCATGAAACACTTTGAGGAGTACTGGTGTTTGTAATTCGATGCCTTTCTTACCTTATTTGTTTGTTTGTTTTTACCATTTCTTTCTTTCTCTCTCTCTCTCTCCTTTTTTTTTCCTAGAGAGATTAACCTTGATCTGAATATGAGTCAGATAATACTAGAATTTTTGCACAAAGGGGAAGAAATAATTTATAGAATCTTCAAGTAGTCCTAAACTGTGTCTCCTTGGAAGCTGCCAGGCACCTTCCATGAAGCCTTAAATATCTTTGCCTTTTGCTCTCCAGACATTTTAGCTCTGACTATAGAACCAATTAGTGCTGTGTAGAGGAGAGGTTGAAATCAGGGGAGGTCTGGCTCAAGTGCTCATAAGTCAGTGTACCTCTTTGAGCATCAAGTTCCTCTTCCATAAATAGAAGAGGTATTTTCTTACATGGCCATTATGAGGATCAAATGCAGCAATAGGTAGAAAGTGCTTGGTGAACTGAACGATGCTGTAGAAACATGAAGGACATGTGCACCCTTGAGAATGAGGGTTATCAGAGGCTCTGGGCTTGGGCCTCCTTTTTGGAAGATCTGGGCTTTCTCAGATTCCTTTCCCCTGTATTTCGGATGAGCCTTGTGTTCAGCCTAGACACACAGGTAAAGAAAGACAATGAAAGCACTTAGGTTCTGTTTGTGGCTCCTCTCAGCCAGTCCTGCATGGGAGCTGTCCCTGTCTCAGAGTCCTCAGGGACCTGGGTCTGTCCGTGGGACATTTGCTTAAGGGAATCTCCTTATCACACACTCTCACAGAATCCTCTCCTTCATCTTTAGGACTCGAGGGAATGACAGGTAAATGTATCAGCTCCTGCTTAGCATTTTATGGAGATTTTGTGCAGTTCTTCTTTTTAATTTTAATCAATATAGGCTTATGCTTCACTGTTCTGATTAAACTTAAGAGAGTGCCTTTGGAGCAGAGTTGGAAAAGAAACCCATTGGCCAGCACTTGGTTGCACCTCTTCTTCGTGTGCCCTTGATTTCCATATCTGTGTCCTGGGGGTCATGCTGTAGGTCCTCTTGCACCAGCGAAGCATCTCTGAAGATGACAGATTTGCCTGTGTCCCCAGCTTGCTGCAGAGCCCGATCCTCTCCCAAATATATGGGGGCCAGTTTCTTTATTGATGCTACTCAGCTCTTACTAGTTCGTGGGACTTATGCAACTTGAGACATCAAGTTTGCAGCCTTATCCCTGCAGTTCCTCTGGGCAGACCCCAAATCATCCCCTTCCCCTCAGGAGGAGGTAAACTTGGCTCGGCAAGCCTGATGTTGGAGATTTGCCTCTCATCTTCATAAGATGCTATTTTCTTCTCTTCTTTGCCTCCATGAAAGCTTAAAAATGAAACTGCACATACATATATGTATGCCACTTATTTATCAAATCTTGTTGCTAGGTAACTGGCAGCTCTCCATCCTTTTGACATTCTGCTAGTAACTCTGTCATATTTCAGAAGATATAAAATGGTGAGAGCATTTTCTGGACTAGTCACTAGTCAGTGAGTACAATCAGTTTTAAAATATCAGTTTTTAAATCAGTTGTCCTAATGTTGTCTTCCTCATGCATCTTATCCCTCAAATCAAGTTTATCAAGCACTATAGTAAAGTTGTTTTAGATATCTGTTTAAGAACCTCACAAAGACACCCCTACCCCTGTCAAATGTTCATGGTCCAGGGCAACATTGTAAAGTGCTTTTGGAAAATAATATCAGAAGCAAATGCACTTTGATGTGCTTTATTGGAGCAGTTGTGACGGGAAAGTAGCTGAGGAGTTTGAACTTGACTTATTGGTTTGGGGGTCATCACTGAAGAAGTTTAAGGGAAGAGTCAGATTTACCACAACACTAGGAGTGAATGGGAGGGAGAGGAGGAATGAGAAAATGCTTACCCCCACGGTGACATTCACAATGGATAGCAGGGATGGGAAAGGAAGAAGAGAGTCAAGAGATTTCTGCTCAAGTTTTGACTTAAGACAAAAGATTGAGTCAAAGAAGCAGTTCACCATGGATGAACTGAAGAGAAGTGTGTTCTGATAGAGGCATTGAATGCCCAAATGTGTTGGAATAGAGAAGGAGGTAGTGTGGAGGGCTTGACTAGGGAGCTGTTAAAAGTCAGACTGAGGAGTTAGCTTGTAGACCTCAGCTGGCATAAGCAAGTTAACCTTCCTAAGATGCTTTGAGTAGAGGATCTTGGAGGAGAGGAAAGCCCTTCGTACAAGGTCCCCCTGGAAGAGAGTACAGGCAAGTGGAAAGGACATCAGGTCCTGAGTGGGGTCCCGTATGGTGAATGGACTGTCCTAAGTGCTGGAGTTCCTGTCTGACATCCTCCCCACGTGCATTCTCTGCCTACCATCTTTCCCAGGTCTGTCCTAAAGAAGTATGAGCTGGCAGGATGGGGAAAAGCTCCTCTGGGAGCTCATTTAGGCCTCAGGCCTCAGTGAAAAGGGCTACTTGAGGACACAGGGCAATGGGCTGCACCACTCATCTGCTCTGGGACGGGGGAGTGAGAGAAAAAAAGAGCTCCCGTGTCTTTTCCAGAAGATTCCTGCCAACACTAGAGAGCTCAGGAATCCCCTAGCCAAATTCCCACATTCACCACTTCTTCCTCTCTGATTGCGCTCTCCCAGCACTCTTCTTTGGTTACCAGTAAATAAATCCTGCCAGTTTCTCCAGAACCTTTTCTCCAAGAGCAGATAGACCCTTCCTTCCCAGGAGGGTCTTTGCTCTGTGAAGCAGATGCATTGGTCCTCAGGCTGGTCCATTTCCACATTCTGATTAGTCACCTGGGACTACTCCTGGAGGTTCTATCCTAGCCCACCTCACACCCCACCTAAGGAATTCCTTGCCGGTCTCAGCCTTCATCTCCTCCCTTCAACAAGACTCACCCTCCTCTGGCTTCTCCCAGAAGTCAGCTGCAAGAGCACATAACACATAGCACCCAGGTCCTTATCAGCCTGGCTTTCTTCATGGCTTGCTCTTGTGGTCTGGCATGGATCCCCAACTTCTGTTGCTCCTCAACTTCTATTGCTCCTTTGGGCCCAGGGCAAGACCTGTTTCCTCACTGCCCTCAGTGCTTCCTTCCAGTTCCAGGCCTTTTTTGGATCCTCCTGATCCCCTTTCCAGAGTCTACTCTCACATGAGGTCTATCCAGCCATTTTCCCACTGCCCTAGCCACCTTTTCCTGCTTCTGACCCCTGGGCCACATCCTCCTCAGCTCTCTCCATCTTTTCTGTGGCTTGTACTTTCCCTGTGCCTTTCTGAGCATTTAAAATAGTTTGCCTTTGGTTCCCACTGTGCAAAGTGTATGTTTTACCTTCCCTATTAACCCCTCTGCTGCTTGGGGACCGAGACTGGGCTTTTCTTAGTTTTCTCTACTGTCTCTTCCCTCTTGGGGCCTTGCTGAGGGCCCTTTGTATGGAAGGTGCACACCTGCAACTCATGTCATCTCACTGCAGGGATCTCTCCTGCAGCCTCCTTGCCCCTGTCTTTGCTCAGAGGACCTCAACACGTGCACCTTGCATGCCATCAGGCCTGACTGGCACATCTGTCCCCCAGACTGGGAAGATGGGGTGTTAAGCTGATTAATACATGCAGTGTTTGGAGGCGGCCTTGCTTGAGGTTGTTCCTTTCTTACTGTTAGTGTCACTCATTCTTTTTTTTTTTTTTTTTTTTTTTTGTGGTGCTTGGGATTGACCCCAGGGCCTTATGCATTGCAAGGCAAGCGCTCTACCAACTGAGCTATATCCCCAACCCTGTGTCACTCATTCTTTGAGCATCAGTAAAACCCTAAATCCTGCAGCAGACATGGGACAGTTCTTTTATCCCAAGTCACAGCTTTGTCTTAGTGTTGTTTAACTGGGTTGGCTGTTACTCTCTTCCAAGCCTTAAGTTAATAATCCCCAGATGGAAACATGCTACCAACCCTTCTGTTAGCTTTTCATCTTTAACACATCACAGTGATTTTTACAAAAATTGGGTATTTGTTGTTTAATACGCCAGGGGTGCACCTGTTCTGTTACTATGTTATAGAAAATGTGTTATGAAGAACAAACACTCGTTCACAACCTTATACCAAGTAAACACATGAACGTTTTGGTCTACTTAGTGACACAAAGAATAGTATGGCTGTGTATGTGCTCCTTGACTTACTTGGCATCATATCCAGCTAACCCTGTCGTAAGTTGAAAGTATTATTAAGTCAAAAATTCATTTAATCTCACCTCACCTTCCAGACATCACTGCTTAGCCTAGCCTACCTCAAACAGGCCCACAACGCTTATATTAGACTGCAATGGCTAAAACCATCTGTGCAAAGCCTATTTTATAATGAGTATTGAGTTTCTTATGTAATTTATTGAATATTGTACAAAAATTGAAAACCAGAATATACCATTAAGACATGTTAAAGTATAGTTTTTGCTGACCTGTATCACTCCCACACCAGCATAAATTTTAAGAATTGTTGTCAGAGAGCATTTTATAGTGCTTCTTATCATAAGGTAAGACCATATATATAAGCAGTCAGTAACTGCATTCATTGTATATACAGGCATGTATATACAGGATGGCAAACCTATACGTGCACATCCATATATAGGTTCATGTGTGCCCATGGAAAGCATGTTGGGGACTTTATTCTTCTGAATATCATGTCTTAATTTTTTTTATGCCTATTTAAAACTCCACAGGCACATGGGAGTAATTAAAAGACTTCAATACTTTTTTCTAAAAAAAACAGTGCTAGTATTGAACCCAGGGGTACACTTTACACTGAGTTATACTCCTGGCCCTTTTTATTTTTAAATTTGAGACAATCTGGCTTAGTTGCCCAGGCTGGCCTTGAACTTACTTGTGACCCACCTGCCTCATGTTTCTGAGTTGCTGGGATTATAGACATGTACGACCATGCCCGGCTTTAATACTTTCTTAGAGATTGAGGCTGTAGTGGTTTGTGCTCTCCATACACAGAGACAGGAACTCACAGAGGAAGGAGTCAGAGTGCTGCTTTGCCCAGCATGTATCCAAAGCCCTCAGTTCTTACAAGTTAGCCCCTTGCTCTTGGTCATTTGATGTGAACAATGTGCCATTTCATCCCTTTAGATAGTAACCTCTGGTCTGATACTTCTCTTTTCACCCCCTCCTGATCTCCTGCTTTCTGGGAAGAGAGAATCACAGTGAGATTGAACGGCGCAGGCGGAACAAGATGACCCAGTACATCACAGAGCTCTCTGACATGGTGCCCACCTGCAGTGCCCTGGCCCGGAAGCCAGACAAGCTCACCATCCTCCGCATGGCTGTCTCACACATGAAGTCCATGCGGGGCACAGGGAACAAGTCTACTGATGGCGCATACAAGCCTTCCTTCCTCACCGAGCAGGTACCCACCATTACTCGTCTGTGATCCATTCTTTTTGGCAGCATCATTCTGAAAGCTGGGAGAGTGACAGTGTCATCACACTGAAATAAGCTATGTGGGGAGATGGGATTTGAGGTTGAGGAAGGGATGAAGCCAAGAAATTTTGCTTCTACTTCTCATCAAGAAGCTCTCTTCAAGAATATCAGGTTCCTGTATCTTCTGCTTTTATAGTCCCCATATACCTTAATGAGGTATCCCTCAAAAAAGATGCCATGCACTGGGACAGTGAGATTTTGGTGACACAGGAAGAAGTCAGTTAAAGACACAATCCCGATTACCAGGACAGGTGAGGATAATCATCTTTTGAGAACCATGGTAGCACTGATGATGGAAATAAGTGTCTTTGCTACTAGCACAAGCAGGCATTTGCTCAGGGACCAGTCTGAGTCATATCTTTCTGTACATTGTTTAATTTACTCCTTATTCCAGTTCAGTGGATAAACCACTATGATTCATACCTGTTTTATAGGTGAGGAAATCAGGCTTAGAAAGCATCAGTAAATTGCCCAAGGTCAATCAGCTGCTTAGTGAAGGAGCCAGGAGCTGGTCTAATGAAGATAGGTTTCAAGGACCCAAAAGCTATACTTTTTTTTTTTTTCAGTATTGGGATTGAACCGAGAGGTACTCTACCACTGAGCTACATCTCAGCCCTTTTTCCGTTTTACTTTGAGACAGGGCCTCACTAAGTTGCTGAGGCTGGCATAGAACTTGTGATCCTCTTGCCTCCCAAGTCACTGGGATTACAGGTGTACACCACCATGCCCAACCCCAAAACATATTTTTTAACTCCAACCAAGTCTTTGAATAGTTGGGAAGAAGAAACACATGTGACAGTATCTAGTAGTAGATTTACGTGAATCAGAGGGCCTGTGTTCAGGGTCCTGGTCTTTACATGTGCCTGTCACAGGGCAAATCAGCAAATGTTGTGTGTTTCAGTTTGCTCATCTGTAATAAAGGTAAAGCTTTTTGACTTTCTGACTCTAGGAGCTTTTGCAGCATAAATAAGGCAGTGCATTTGAAAGCATTTTGCATATGGCAAAAGGGAGAAAGGGAAAAATTATGTGGTTGACAGGGAGTGTAGTTAGGAAGTACAAAAGGATGTGCAGTGTAGCATCCTGAGTGTTCAACAAGACCAGAGCATGTGGGCAAAAAGAGAGAGAGAATAGATATGGCAGGGTTTCATCAGGGTGCATCTCAGGACAGAGACAGCATTGACAAGCCATTGCAGGAACCACATAATGTATATAGAAAGAGGAGAACAGAGGGACTTTTTTAAGTATGCATAGAGTCTCAGAGGAATGATGGCGAATTGTTTGTACTTCTAGAGTTGAGAATCTTCATATCATGGAAATAAGTTTAGAAAAAGAACAAGGAAAAAGAACCAACATTTTTTTTTACTGTCTGTTCTGTTATATACATTTTAGCAAGTGCTAAACAATGTTTCTGAAACCCTCCTAGGGTCATGTGATCTGTCACTCTGGAGATGTTGGGAAAGTATGCTACTCATATGAAGACACGGAACAGGGCGGTTCAGGACATGGGCTTCAAGCCTTGTTTCTACCTCCATAAAAAATGAATGCAATGATTATCCCATATCCTGCAGATGAGGTGGCCAAAGCAATAAATGTACACTGCTTGGAAGATAATGAAGGATGAATGGCTGTTAGGTAACCAGACCAATTTATTAAGCACATTTCTTTATTCCTTACAAAAATCCTGCAGGACCAAGATTTGAAATAAACCCCTTTATCTCTAAATACTGAAAGTGAAGAGATGAAGATAGAGGAGAGAGAATGCAGGCTATACAATCATATGGATCCTACCAATGTTTCTCTCTGGGTTATGTGGAAGATAATGACACATATACTTATGGAATATCTACTGTGTGCTTGACCCTTACTAAGTTCTTCATACACAACTTAATTAATCTCCCCAAATCTCATTGAAAATGGAGCTGCATGAAATACTGAAAATGAGGGCATTAAAAGTATCCTGCCTAGAATTGCTCAGTTAAGTGAAACAGCCATGGAGAACAATCTCCTTTTACTCTAAAATCCCTGCTCTTAACCCCTGCCATCTGTTCAAGTGGAAGAGAGGGGCAGGTTGGGTTCTGGGTCTCCAACACAGAACTTAGGTTATGAGCAATGAGCTCCCAGGAAATGAACCATGGGGATGAGGTGATAGGAAGAGAGGTACATGATGAGGGTATGGCTATGTCCCATACGACCTTCACCCAATCTTTGTGAATGGATGAAAACATGAATGCATAAAAAAAGCCATTCAGCCTTCTCCAGTGGCAGAGTTCTCCACTTCCTCAGATATCCTGCTCCATTATTTTTTAAAACAACTCTTCCTGCTGGAAAAATCTTCCTGATACTGAAAATAAAAATGCTGACCCAGTCCTCTGAACTGAGTAAGCATCTGAGAGACCTAGAACCACAGAAGTGCAGAGTATGGGAAATGGGCAAAATAAACTTTTCCTTAAAAAACAGTACTTCCTTCCTGGGTTCCCAGGCTGAGGATATTTGAATTTCTCTCCAGACAAGTGCTCAGGGAGATTCTCAAAGATCCTCAGGTCCTGTTCCCACCGATCAGAATCTTCTAGGCTTTAGGTCCCTGGAACTCCCTCAGGGGTTGGGACATAGAGTAGGACCAGAGTCTCCACATCAATGAATGGGCTGCAGAAGCCTTTACCTCTGCTCAGGGGGCCCTTGCCACAATTTTATAGTAAGGCTTCTATATATGATTATACTTGAACAAAGGATTCATAGCAAAAGATGCTTGCTAATTGCTAAAATACAAAGATGCCTTTGTTCTTCGGGGTCTGATCAGTTTGTGAGGTGTTTGGCAGGTGGTTGTGGACTCTACTGCATTGGAAGGGTTAAATTCTCAACTCTTGCAGGTATAGAACCCCTTTCATTCACTAGGAAAGGACTCCTTAGCTTGATGTGACAACAGTGTAGGGAGTTATACTTGAGCTGCTTTTAGGCCCTACAAAGAAAAAAACATCTCATGTTAGCAAGGTTGATTTTGCCCCATCTGTGTCCCTCTGGGGATGATGGCAAAGCTTCCTGCTGCTCATTCATTGATTCTGAACCACTTTGTTCCTGCTTTCAATGACAGTCGTGACTTTACCTGCCTGTGTGATCCCAGAGCTGATTCTTCTAACCTCTTCTCACTATAAAGTGATATGTATAGTGCTATATGCCTTGCTGCCTCCTGGGCTACTCTGAGAGTCTGTCAAGAGTCTGATGATGATTGTCAGCATTCTGGAAGCATGACAGACATGAGAAAGTAAGGGGATATTTACATCCAGTGCCAGTGTTCAGCTCAGAAATGTGGAAAGAGAAGAGAAGCAAGAGTGCACTGTCAGCATGGCAGGCACTGGCAAGAGATGCAAGCTCTCTTTCCTGCTCTCCTTACCCTCCTGTTTTCCTTTCCTCCCTTCTCTTCAGCACCTTTTGTGCCAGGCACTATGTTCTGGGTGCTTCTGGCTGCAATAACATGATAGTGGTTACAGCATGTGGGTGGAGCTGCTCACGCTTCTGGCAACTCAACACCTGCTGATCACTGCCTGCTCTCCCATTCTCCTAAACTGAAAATGTCCTCCTTCCTAAAAGGACTGGTAAAGAGAGAGCCAACAGTATTTAGAGTGGCTGTGTCTTAGGGACAGTACTAATTTTATGCATTTTTCTAGCTTATATTCCAGTAAAACTTGGAGTAATTTTCCAAACTATTTGTGCACCAGAATGAGTATACAAATAAAAGAAGTTAAGGGTTGCATTTAATTGGTCTAGAACTGTCAGTACCTTATGTTAATGAATCTTTTTCTTTGTAGGAACTGAAGCATCTCATCTTGGAAGCAGCTGATGGGTTCCTGTTTGTAGTAGCAGCTGAAACAGGGCGAGTGATTTATGTGTCTGACTCTGTCACCCCTGTTCTCAACCAGCCCCAGTCAGAGTGGTTTGGAAGTACCCTCTACGAACAGGTGCATCCCGATGATGTGGAGAAGCTGAGAGAGCAGCTGTGCACCTCAGAAAATTCCATGACAGGTCAGTAGGTTCCTTCTACAAGTCTGTTTGGCCCTAGAAAAAATTTTTTCCAGTAGACACACTAAGAAGTTGGGTATTACAAAAAGCTTCTTTGAGCTGAGGGGATGCATTTTACTTAGTGTGTGTAATGGCTTCTTTTACCCTGTAACATTATAATAAAATGCATTTTAATACATTACTTTCCCTATATTTTACATGTAATAAGTGTACATCGTCACTGGGAGTCGCCATTGATAACATAATTAGACCCAATATGAAGTTTGTGCAGCAACTGAGGGGTTATTTGTGATCCTGATTATAGACAATTACTACCCAGGCCTTAGTTACCTGAAATATAGTTTTTTATTAAAATGTAGTCTGTTCCGCTATAATCTAACACATGCAGTCTTTCTAAGAAATCACTGCAATATTCAGAAGAGTGCAATAAAAACTTAAGGGCTCATGGGAGGAAAGAGGGTTAGGAATATAACACTCAATAATTTGACAATGGCAGATAAAAGCAAAGATAGGGACCTATAAAAAATGCTAGCACAGCTTTACATGTTAAATAGTTAAGAAATTTATGAAGATTACTAAATATGGCACTAAACCTTGAAAGTGACCTAAAATTTGCTTGTGGAAATGGGTCTTAGAAGGTGTTGCCACTTGTGTGTTATCTTGAAGGACAGTTGTATGAAACCAGAGGGAGATTTTTAACATCAAATTAAGACGAGTGTAGCTTATATCAGGATGTGAGCTGAGCTGGCAGAGGTCTGTGTTATGTGCATTTTGTGTGGTTTTGTTCAGTTGGGCAGTTTTTTGTGTTCATCTGGTATCTTTCACAGCAAAATCAAAATTAATACCATGCTCAGATACATTACTCCCTACTGTATTAGTCAAATTGGAACAAATTTAAATTTTTATAACAAGAATTGTAATGCATTATACCAAGATTGCATTCTGCTGTATGACAAATCTGTTTGTGCTATGTCATTCTCCCTTATGTTGCAAGGTGCTAAAGTTCACTTTTGTCTGTCCACAGTGCCTAATCAGTGCTTTGCACGTAGTAGGCATTTGGCAGATGCTTGATGGGCAAATGAGTCAGTGTTTTGATCATTGTCGTCAGCTCGGGCCACCTAACAAATACCACAGACTGTGACTTAACAGAAATTTATTTCTCACAGTTCTAGAGATTAGGAAGTCCAAGATCAAGTCCAGGATCAAGCAACCTGGACCAACTTTTGATTCTTATATGGTACTTTTCTAGCTTTATCAATATAAGGTTGAAAGGGCTAATCACCTAATCTCCTCCTAAAAGCCCACGTCCTAATACCATTAGCTTGGAGTTAGGATTTCAAAACGTGAATTTGGAAGCAACAATTCAGCTCATTGCAGCCAGGATTATGGTGTCACCAGGGTTGATTTATCCTAAGGCCTCTCTCCTTGGTTTGCAGATTATTGCCTTTTCTTTGAGTCCTCACTCAGTTTTTCCCCCATGCATGCATCCCCACTGTCCCTCCTTTTTGTAAGGACACAGTCATACTGGATTAAGGCCTACTACATGACCTCATTTTGCTTTAATTACTTTTTTAAAGGTCCTGTCTCCAAATGCGGCCACATTCTAAGTTTCTGGGTGGCTAGGGCCTCAAAATATGATTTTTAAAATATTTTTATTTTTTTTAGTTTCAGGTGGACACAGTATCTTTATTTTATTTTTATATGGTGCTGAGAATTGAACCCAGTGCCTCATGCATGCTAGGTGAGCACGCTACCACTTGAGCCACATCCCCAGCCCCTCAAAATATGATTTTTAATGGTGGCAGGGAGGCACAGTTCCATCCAAATCACAGAATAAGCCTGAATCAGATGTTGCCAGAAGTAGCAAGAGTACAGGTTTTGCTGGATGATAATAGTAATTTTCTCAATGTTGATGTTCACTGCTGTAGATAGGAGAGAGAGGATAGAGAGTGGGCACTGGGTGTAGTTTTATCTATTGCTGTGTCTCTTTATAATGTGACACATCACCTGCAGGAAATTTCATCCACATCCTTGTAAAACAATGATGCTAACATAGTGTCAGAAAGATTTTCTGCTGCCCCATTCCCCTGGCTGAATTAGAGAACTCCATATAGAAATCCTAAGAAACATACATTATAAAGTGACATATTTGGGAAGACTGTAAAAGGAAAAGCGAATCCACCAGGAAATATTGATTTGACAGCTAAAATCACCTCCTCTGGAAAGAGCTGTCTCTCCTTAGACTTCTGTATTTGACCACAGGATGTGGCTTTTTGAAACCCAACCCTGAGACTCTGCTGGGGCAGATGGCATGAGAAATGGTGGTTAAGGGCAGGAAAGGCTCCAGTGAAAAGTGTGGCTAACTGATTCACCAGGATCTGATGGACATTGCTATTTTTGTGTGAAGTCAAAATGCATCTGTCAGAGTTTAAAGAGGCAGTGTGAACCATATTTGGCCAGAGATGTTCTTGGAGGGGATGCTTGGCAGTGGCCATGGTACCTGGGGCTGATGTACACAAGAAGTACTCCAGGATGTCAGAGGAGTCCCTGTGAATGGTGAACAGCCAGGCCTCTTGAGCTCTTCTTCTGGTCAGGATCCTCTTGAGAGGAATAAGATGTGGCTGGAGAAGTGGGTTCTTAGGCTCAGAGCAGAGAAGGTCAGTGTCTCTCAGAGCTTCAGAGTATACATATGAGTCCCAGGACAGAGTCTGAAAACTTGTTGAGAGAGCCTGGAAGAGTTCCTGCAGCAGGCCATGTCTCAGGGTTCACTGGTGTTCAAGACAAAGCAGGGGCTAGCCTTTGTGCATCACTGACCAACATGTAGGTGTGATATATACAGACTTAATAAAGGAGCCACAGGGGTGATATGACCCCTTTGATTCTTGGAGTAGTGTTTCTCAAACTCTCCTGTTCCTGATATTTAGGCCAGAAAGAGGTGACATGGTTCACTTTGAGGGACTCAGGCTGAGGGGGTGTTGGGGAAGGGAGCCAGATGGGATAAAGGGGTGGCTTAACATGAGTAGTCTAACCCTCTCTCCTCTGAGCCCCTTGGTCAGTAGGAAGTTCATGTTTCATTTGATGGATGTGCAGGGCCACTTGCTCTGAACATGGGACGGGGTTGTGTATACACAGTGGGACAGAGAAAGGGACAAGATGTTGGACTACAGTAGGGCTTGCAGCCTCCTGCTAGCTCAGGGCCCGAGCAAATTGATGCCTGCCCTGAGTACTGTATCTGGGGTGGGGGTGGTGTATTTCTTTGTTGAATTAAGTCTTTCCTCAGCTGAAAGATGGTGACAAATGGTGAGTGGGAAGATATATAAATGTATAAAAAGATACATAGATCCTTTGGAAGCATCATGAAGTGATATGGGTCATTGCAAAGATTTGATTCACTGTGGATAAACACTGGACTCAATGTTGGGAGAGAGTGGGGGGACTCCTCACATAAAAACAGCAGCATTGCTAGTTGAGAAAGTTCTGGAAAGAGAGTCAGGAGCCCTACTCTTTGTTTTTGCCTTCATCTTGGTAAGTCCCTTTCTTCTCTGACCCTCATTCTTATCACTTTCCAGGAAATTCCTAACTAAGGCTCATGCCAGCTCTGATTCTATTCTTTTGCCTAAGGTTTTTTTTTATCTTTTTTTTAATTGGTTGTTCAAAACATTACAAAGCTCTTGACATATCATATTTCATACATTAGATTCAAGTGGGTTATGAACTCCTAAGGTTCTAGGGTAGAATTTAATTCACTGATTAAGAAATGGTGGAAAGTTGGAGGAAAGGGACTTAAAGCTGTAACAACAATTAAACAGAAGCAACTGCTGAGGCTTAGGCCAGGGGCTGCCACGTTTCTAGGACACCTCCTTTGAAGAGCATATTTGAAGTGGAATATTTCTGGATGAAACCAGGCAAACCCTTTATGAACTGCCTGGGGAGGATTGGACTTCCCCTGTGAGGAGTGGCCCAGGATTCTAGAGGACCCAGAGAGCCAGCTTGTCTTTTTCCAAGAGAATTTTGTGGTCATGGAGAAGAATGACTATACAGCCAGACTAGGTTTAAATGACAGAAACACCCCCAACCAGCTTGGGTGGAAAAGAAATTAACTGACTCATGTAACTGAAAATGGATTCTGGTTTTAGGTGTAGAAACATCCAGGTGATCAAATCACACTAAAAAAAATAATAGTTATTTATTATTTATGGATTCCATGTTTGCAAATTTATCTGCTAGCCAAACTTATTTGCATCCCCCAAATTAATATTCCCAGGGCTTTTGTGGGCATATGCACAGTGGAAGAAATTTGGGGCTGCCTGATGGCATATTCCCAGCTGAGGTCAAGCAAGGTGATGTTTGTTGTGCTTTTTTGTTTTAGCTTTTCTGTTATCAACTATGCTCTTTTTGTGTTCTATTTGATGCCATTTTTTTTATTTTGCTTGTTTGTGCTTTTTGTGGGTGATTTAGCTGTTTAAAATTGCCCAAGTGTTATGCTGAAGTGCTAATATTCCCAACTGCAGGAAGTCTGTAATCTGCCTCATGGAGGAAATAGTATGCATTACATAAATTTCATTCAGACATAAATAATAGCCTGTGAGTGCAATGTTAGAGAATCAACAATATATGTTAAGTAAGGTGTCTCTAAACGGAAACATGCATAAAACAGATTACGTATTAACTGGCTGACAAGTGTGGTGAGAGTGTTTCATAGGAAGCAAACTTTGTATACCTCCTAGGAGCCATGGTTCAGTGTTTACTAATTCAGTGTTTACTTTACAAAATATAGCTATCTTGAATAGTGTGAATTGACTATGTGCCTTTTTCACTATATCTAATTTTGCTTTCTTCTGTGCAGGGTAGATTGTCAAGCAGGCTTTTTTCATACAACAAGATGTTGTTTTGCAGTCCTAGGCTTGAGGTCGGTGGCCATGCAATGCCACAGAGGCACAGTGATTCCTGCAGAGTTTCTGCAAGTATCTTAGGGTTGCCTCTGTTGGCTCAGTTTGGACCCCCTGTTCTGCCCTGACCAATCCCTAAGGCTAGGGAGATTCGAGGCCGGGTATGAGGCCCGCTTCTTAAACCCAGTTGAGGAAGGTGACTCCCCAGAAGAGAAGGGGTCTGTCACCAAGAGGAGTAAGAGATGCTGGGCAGGCAGAACAAAAGGTACACAGTGGCTAGACCTGGAGAGCAAAGCTCAGTGGTGTTATGAGTGAATCTGATGGAAAAGTGGAGTGTTCTGGAGGACATTGTACCCAGAATGCTAGGAATATTCATATTATAAGATTCTGAGCAGAAGATGGAGTAGATGTCAAGAGCAGAAAAGGGCAGGGATCAGAAGAAAAGACTGTCAGGAGAGGAGCTGCAAAAGTAACACTGATGGATCTCTGAGAGTCCAACCTTGTCTCTTGGAAAAGGAAGGAGGAGAGCCAAAGAGAGGCCCAGGGCATTCCAGGTGATAACAGGATCCCAGACTCTTACTGTATATGCCTGAGGGGTAAAGTTGAGTCCCAGTAGGGAGCAGGGCAGAAAAACCACTTAGCAGTGGCCACCCAAGGGATGCAGAGTGAGAGGATTCTTTCTTAAGTGTCTCCTAGTGGCTGAACTCTGAAAAACCTTGATCCTGATAAGCAGAAACAGGAGGTGCCTTGTCAGCGAGCCTCAGCCTTACACTGGGGAGAAACTGGCTAGATTCTAAGGTCATGGTTGTGGAAGAGGATGGCTCTCCAAGATAAGGTGCATTTAGCCCATTTGCCCTGCATTACACTGCTGCGGTTTGATTTCTACTGGACTCTCCCTGCATTCATAGAATTGGGTCAGCATTTTATTTCTGTATAGGGAATAACTTTGAAATAAAACTGTTCAACAGCAGAAGATGCAAGCAAAACCTGAATTCCTTTCTTCCTCCCTTCCTTTTTTTACTTTTTCCTCCCTTTCTTCCTCACTTAGTCTTTCTTTGTTTATCCAGTGACTACTTCACTTAACCATGTATTCATATGATTAACAAATACCTGTTTTGCATGGCTGTGGAAAGGTCACATGGTATGCATCTTACAGGATCAGCCTCTTCTGACCATCTCCCATAGGAGTTAGAGCTGTTATGAATGAATGACTCCATTTCTCAACCATCCCAGCCCAGATTCTTTGTATAATTCAGAGTCCTGAGCCAGGTTGGTCCCCAGGGGCTTCATCTGGAAAGCCCCCATTCCATGAGTCAAGCATCTCAATCAGCTGTGATTAAGCTTTCCTATCTATCTCCCCAAGAGCTTTGTCAAAGTCCACAGATACTTTCAGCCTTGGATCACAGGATTTGGCTAGGCCATGGTCTGGGCACAGATAGCAGCTCATGAGAGCAGGCCACCAGGGAGCCATTTTCAGGCAGCTCTGCAGCTCTGCTGGTAGACTGTCATCAGACTGTTTCCATGAGAGCTTAAACATGGTGCATTCGCTTAGGAGTCTCTATGCCTGTCTAGAAGAGAGGAAACTCCTGGAACACTGGATGCTGGTTACTTTTATTTTCTCATTCAACATTAATAGTGAAATATTAATCTCTACAATTAATTCTACATTCTCTTGGCATTTTCTATCTTCTATAGTAGATATCAACCCTGAGTATACAATAGCAACAATCACTTGAGGTGATTTGACAAATATACTCTCACAGGATTCAGGAACAGTATTGAGCATCTGTATTTTTTCAAAGCTTCTGAGTGATTCTCATGCACAGGGTGAGTTGAAAACCCTTGTCCTCTGGCCTTATGATGGCCCTGTGTGGGGGTTACTGACCCCATTTCACAGATAAGGAACTTGGAGTATCTGAGGGGTTATCAGGGCCACACAGCTGAGGCTAAACAGCTGTTACAAAGTAGAACTTGTATATAGTCAGTGCAAATGAAGCTCACTGACTTGGGGACATCTCGATATAAGGAAGCCTCAAGGTCTCAGCAGGCCTCGTGTCTCTGGAGGCACTAGCAGCCAATCTAGCCATAATAGCTCAACCTAGTGCTTTGGGACCCTGGTTCATTCAGGGCAAATCAGGGCAACCTTCAGGAGATTCTGGGGAAAATGAGTGGTGAATGACACTAAATCTTTGAGATTAAGGCAGATTGGGGGGATCTGCAGAATCCTGTGTTGGTTCTTGGTGACACGATTCTTAGTGAAGTCCTAGACCAGCTGCGTTAATGGACTTACTAAAAAGGCAGATTCTCACCTCTACCCTAGAAAAACTGAATCAGAAGGAATCTACATCTTTACCCAAACTTGGAGTGATTATGATGTATGCTAAAGTTTGAGACCCACTGATTTAGTGAGGCCATCTTGGGGCTCAGTGTCAAGTCACCTAGAGTGAGCTCACCTTTATTCTTGGCCTTGTCAAGCTCTTTCATGCCTAACTTTAGATGGGGGATATATGATTTTGTAAAGGGCCTATTAAATATAAAAATCCATAAAAATGTTTATCTGTACTTGGAAGGTACCACCCAGTAAGATGTGGCAAGTGTGCTGTGTGAACCAGCAGCAACCTGCATCTCCCGGAAGGTTCTTAGAATTCCAGGCCCAATCCTAGGCCTACTAACTCAAAGTCTGTACTCCAATAACAGTCCCAAGGGACTTATATACTTTAATGTACATAAAGTTTGAAGAGAGATGAAGTAAGGAATTTAGCAAGTTGTGCTGGAAGGGGGACATGCAGCTGGAAGGGGCATCCTTTGGAATCTGGGACTGCCATGAGGTGATGGGATTTTCCCCAGTGACTTCCACTGCCCCGATGCACCTGCCCAGATCTCAGGGGATAGGGCCAGGTCTTTGGAGAGAGTAGTTGGAGAAACATTTTTCAGAGGTTTGCTGACTTCTCACTGTCCAGGGCACATACTGACCAGTTCCTAGTTCCTAGCATCAGACAGGTGTCTTCTCTCCCAGACAGCTAAAGAGAATCCTGAGTGAATGAATCTCATTTAAGCTGTCACAGAAACACACCTAGCTGCCTGAAAATGTCCCCCAAGTAAGTGATAGCAGTGCAACTGGGGGGTCATTGCTCTGCAAGCTCACACATCCCAGCTCTCCACCAGTATCTATTCCAAGTTTGCAAGGGAAGAGGGAAGAATCTCCATTATGGCTTGGAGAAGAAGAAGGAACTGAGGGTGTGCCCACACTCACCCAAGGAGGACCCCAGGAAGAGCAAACAAAGCAAGTTATACAGGACGTACTAAAGGACAGACAGCAGGAAACACATAGGACGTGTGTGGGAAAATAGCTGGCAGTTGTCAACGTTCAGTCTCAGCCCACCCACTGCAGCTGGGCCTTCTTCCTAACACTTTGCAAAAGAGGGTAAGGACAAACTGTTAAACTGAGCCATGCAGTTGAGTCCTTCAGTGGAAGAATGTCAGGCAGATAATTGGCCCCACAGGGTTCCTGTGAGCTGAGCCCTCCACCCGGATGGTGTCAGTTCTGGGAAGAGACAGTCTGTTTCCAAATGTCACTCATGAAGGTCAATCCATGAAACCCATGCTTTCTAATACATAGCTTATTTTCTTTGAGATATCAAAACTTAGTCTTTGGACTGATGCCAAAATCTGAAATCCTAAACATGGTCAGCAGTCCATTACTTTCCATATTAGGTAACATAGAAGGAAAAAAATCCAGATTTTATCTCAAGTCAACTATTAACACTGTTATTGACTTTCTGTTTTTTGCAATAGAAATAAAACATTTTAATAGTAAGGAAAGCATGTTTATTTGATTTAGACCCATTGGAAATTGCCCAATTGTGTAGTAAACACATAGGTTACTGGAAAAAGCCTTTAGAGGTACATTGCCAGAGCTGCCTCTTAAATTCACGTGAGGGTGAAATCTGAGAACCACAGGGCTGGTTGTTTTTCCTCTTTTCACAGTGACTTTCCCACTAGAAACCACAGCCTCTTTAGATCTGTTATCCCAGATGTTTCTTTGGAGCCAGTTCAGTTCTTTCTCATTGTTAAATATTTATACAACCTGCCTTGTTTTGCTTCGCTACATACATTGCATGCTGATGCCGCTTGAACTGTTTGTGTTTTTCTCTCATATTTTATGTTGAAAGATATTTCATGAATATGGACAGATTTTTCAGCCTGGGCTGCTGGGATCATTATCACTGTAATGTCACAGCTGATAAAGGAGCCAGGGCAGTGTTTTTGCACACGTTGCTGTCTCCAGCTGGAGGGCTGGATTCCCTGCACATCCATGTGCCAAGCTCAGTGGGCGGGTAAGGGGGTGAAAGAGAGGCAACCAGGGCAAGTGGAAGTAATATCCCTGCCCTTGGAGCCAGGTGGCCCTGGTGACAGTTGCTGTATATGGCCCTTAATCTTGGGTAATGAGCTAACCTTCCCAGGCCTCAGTTACTTCACTTGAACACGCAGACCATAATGTGTCTAGTCCAGGACTACTTTGAAGAACATCTGATGTTACATATGGGATAGTAGTAACAATAGTGTTTGGAAATTGTAAAGATTTCATTCATTATTTAATAATTGAAAATTGCATTTAACCACTAATATAGATTGGTGATTTTCCAAACTTTCTGTCTTACCCTGCTTTATTTCTATTCTTTTTTTTTTAATTTTTATTGTTGGTTGTTCAAAACATTACATAGTTCTTGATATATCATATTTCACACTTTGATTCAAGTGGGTTATGAACTCCCATTTTTACCCCGTATACAGATTGCAGAATCACATCAGTGCTTTATTTCTATTCTTACTTCTCAAATGGATCTTAGGATTTTGGTGCTGTTGACAAGGGATGATGGGTGGCCTCTTTTTAAAGGGCGACATTTCTCTTTCTACCCTGTGCTGGAGATTATCATCAGAGGTGGGGGGTGGAAGAAAGGGGAGTAAGGATGTGCTTTCTGTCTTCCTCTCTCTGTCCTATTCTTTCATTCATTCCACCAGCATACATGTATTGAGCAGTGACTAATTTTTGCGAGATGCTGTGCTAAGTGTTGGGGGTTTAATGATGAGTAAAATTGATATGGCCTGGCTTTCATGGAGTTTATAGTTTAGTGGGGAAGAGAGACAACAAAGAAATAATCCCACCCAGTACACACAACACACTGTGATAGGTGTCATGAAGAGAAAGTCCATGAAGCAACAAGAACCAATCATATGGCATTAGACTTGTCCAGGTAGGTTAGGGAAGGTTCCTGTCAGTGAATGCAGCTTAGAGGTTTGGTAAGGCACTGAAGACAACCTGGTGAGGGAAGGTAAGGCTGGATAGAGGGCTGATTCTTCCCAGAACATTTGTAGTCCACCAAGAATTTCCAACTAGAAGAATCCTATGAGTGTGTGAGACGGGAGAAGCTCACCCTAGTGACAGAGTGGAGAACATGATATAGGAAGACCAGACTGACTGTGGAGCTGGGGTCAAGTTTAGCAGGGTGTTGGATTTACCTAGAGAGGGAATGATGCAGGCTTGGGTTGGCTGGCATATGGGCTCCTCTGGCTGCTATGACAAATTATCACAAACTGGAAAGCTTAAAAACAAGAGTGTATTCTCTCATAGATGTGTAGGCCAGAAGTCTGAAAGCGGGTTGTCAGTGAGATTAGTTCTTTCTATAGGCTCTGAGAGAGAATCTGTTAGAGAACTCTTTCCCAGCCTCTGGTGGCAGTTAACAATCCTTGAGGTTCCTTGTAGGCTTATCACTCTAGTGTCTTTATCCAAATTTCCTTCTTCTTATAGACATATTAGTAGTGATGGATTAGGGTCCATCATAATCCAGTATCACCTCATTTTAACTTGATTATCTACCAAATTAGGCCACGCTCAGGTTGTCGGTGAACATGAATTCTAGGGAAATACTACAAAACCCACTACAGGTGGTAAGGGTGGGGGTGGAGAGAAGTAGTTATATTTGAGAGATTTTTAAACAGAAAACCAAAGGAATGGGGGTTGATCTACTCACTCTAATTCCTTCTTTATACAAACAATATTTAAGAAGCTGCTATCTCTGGTCTTTGGTTGACCTTTGTTGCTGCAATATGTTCTCACTGACTAAATCTCTTCTACCAAAATGAGTTTGGTCAAAGAGAAAGCAGGAAACCCCTCCTCAGTGTCCTTGGCTTGTCATGTTGAATCACCTCATTGATGCATTTGCATTCACTTATGTATCCCCTTGGACTCATCACCTTATTTGCATAGATCACTTTGGCTGCAATGTACAATGTGCTCGGTGGTACCCTGCTGGGAAGTAAAAATGCTCCATGCTGTCAATTTTTTATAACTATTAATCACCATGCTGTGTGAGTTAACATTGTCACAATCTCAGGAATGGGTCTTGCAGGCCTGTGGGTCATGTGTGATTTTTTTTTTAATATTTTTTTAGTTACAGATGGACACTATACCTTTATTTATTTATTTATTTTTATGTAGTGCAGAGGATTGAACCCAGTGCCTCACATGTACTAGGCAAGCACTCTATCACTGAGCCTCATCCCCAGCCCCATCATTTGTGATTTTGCTTGCCCCACCATCTTGGCAGGGTGCCCATTCAGAGAGGAGCTTCAACACAGGTAGAGCCATGCTCTACAATCCCTGTTGCTACTTTTTGCCCTCTTCTTCATTTCCTTCCAGCTGGACCTGCTGTTTAAACCTGTAGGTTTAAGCCTGCCCTTAGTGAGATAAAAAGCAGCATGTTCCTCTCCACAACTCTCAGATCTGACAGGACTTAGAATTCAGACACACACCCAGACCCTGGCAGGCACTTCAGTTCTTTGGGTGTCCCTCGTCAGCCCTGTGCCTGGGCTTCTGTCTCTCTTCACCTGTTTTGTTCTGATCTGATTCGTCATCAGATGCCTGAGTTCTGCCCATCTCCCCCTGCCTTAGGCCAGTTATGCCACTTTGCTCTCTCCACATGGACAGAAGCAATGCCAGACACAATCCAAAGTCATGGACAGGCGCATTTTCTGCTGAGAGCAGTGTCAGAGTGGGTTCAGATGCAGCCCATGGGTCCAGGGTGGTGACTGAAGCAAGAGAGGAAGATGGGAGATGGGCCAGGATGCTGGAGGGTTTCTTCCAGCTTAGGATATACTCTGTTGCAATAGGGACCAGGCCTGTCTCTAACAGTCTGCAGGGACACAGTTGGGTTCCAGATGCAAGGCTGATGTTTAGCCACTGTGCCCATGGTTCCAGAGGTTTCCTTTGTACTTGGAGTACCCCAACACCTTCATTGTCTTCTTTCTCTTCCTGTCCTCAGGTCCTGCCTGAATACCTATCATGCTTTGTCTAGAGTAACAACTTGTTAGGGAAGGGATTATAACTTGTTGGGGATAGAACATACCTTGGCTTTGCAAGATTTGCTGAGGAGACTTGTCTATTCATTAATGTCCCCAAATGATTGGATTTTGTATCCATAATAGGCTTTCCTCTGCAAGAAAAGCACCTGCGATACATGCAGTCTCCCCAAAGAAGGGCATACAGGGAATCATGGTGCAGCCAGGGATGCAAATGGAACAACCACTACTGTGAGCCTGTTACTAATTTTATTTATGTACAACCAACTAGATTTTCCCTTTTGGCATTAGAAAACAAACAACACTTTCTCTAAACAAGTTGCTGCATAGGTTGTTCAGTGGAGCTCTCTAGACTCTCTGAGCTTGGCTGTTGTGAATCCTGAAGCCCTTTCAAAGACAGGAGGGAGGAGTGCCCTGTAAGGCCAAGTTTCACCCAAGGTCCTAAGAGGAGCTTCTTTGTCCTTAATAAAGTGGAATGAGAAAGTCAAAGCTCTCTTAAATGGATCAGTGCACATATTTTCCTACCCCATCAAAAATATATGTGAGTTAGACTTGAGAACCCTAAATCTCACTTTAAATTCATGCAATGTCACCACATAGAAGAACCATTGGTGCATTTTTTAAAAATGCTGGGGCTTATCTCCTAAAGATTGATTCTTTACATTACCATTTTCATACCATGATTTTTCCTGAAATAAGGAATATCCAATTGTATCTGAAAAACATTTATTACAACTTCATATGTAAGTTTTAAAAATTCCCAGCCCTGAGGTATATAGCTCAGTGGTAAGTGCTTGCCTACCATATGGGAGGCCCTGGGTGTAATTCCCCCAGCACCAAATCCTCATCATCACCATCATCATCACCATCACCACCACAACCTCATTTCTCAACCTCAATGTACATCAGAATTCCACGGAATCTTTTAAAGATTCAGATATCAGGGATCTGCCCCATTTTTCTGAATTGCACTGTGTGAGGAAGCCCAGGTATCTATCTGTGTGTTTAAAAGTAACCTTTATGGTTCCAGTGTGAACCAGGGGCTAAGAACTGTTGAGCCTTCATGTGACCCCTGCAAAAAAAAAAAAAAAGTACAAAGGAAATAAACCACAGATAAAATAAAATATAGCCCAGTCTGTTCTGCATCTAGGAGAGAAATTTCAGGAAAATGAAAAAAAATTGTTTAATGTACTATACCAACAAAATGTTAAAAATGTAACCAAATCAGTGATACAGTTAAAATGTGCATTATCAGCATTTTAAACTGAATTTGCAAGAGTCTTGATTTCTTAATAAATTATCTTTCATTTTAACTTTGAGAGCCAAGAAGTAAATAGACAAAGACATTTTTTCTCCTTCTATAAAAGGAAACTGTAGCAAAAATAACCTATAAGTAGTAATGTTTTTAGGCAGATATAATTATTTTTAGTTAATTTGGAACATTTGAAAAGACATTGAATCATTGCTTCCTGCTGGTATGATTTAGATTTCAGTAATAGTCTCATGTGATGGTCATATTTTGTACAACTTCAGTTAAAAATAACTTGATTGCAAAAACCCAAGCATGATCAAGAAAATTAAAATAGTTTCCTTTAGCTTCACCGAAGAAAGACACGTTTCCCTCTGAAATGTTCTGACTCATGCCAAATGGTTAAATAAAAATGCACATATAGCACTGATCTTTCCTGTTTATTGCTTTTTTCAGTCGAAGCTAATTGAGGAAAACATCTGCATCCAGTTTTCCCTTTTATTTTTGCAGATTCTTTTCTTATATTCCAACGTAGAGCCTTCTCTGCCACTCGTTTACTCGGTCAGTGATCTGACGGATGAATGGCTTTCAGTTTTCTCCTTTTGGGCGATGACATAAATTACTCTCTAGTGAGCTATTTACAAGGTCATTCTTTAACCCTGAACTGAGTGCATACATATTCTGAGGATCTAGAATCCCAAGAGCTCTGCGATGTGGGGGGTCACAGGGGTGAGCTCTTCTGTCATACAGCTCCCTCTGTGATAAACCTGTGAAGTAGCCACCAAATTTCATTATCTCCAGTGGCAGAGCTGCCATCTTAGTGGAGAACCCTTTTCACTTTGCAATAGTATTCAGTTTGCAGTCCCCTCCAATAGCCTCTGCCACTGTTTTAAGACAAGTTACATTGTTCGGTGGGACCAGAGGTCCGCAGACCCGTGGACACACCACTCGCCAGGCATCAAGCTGAGAGCAGGGAAACTGGAAACATATTCTGCCCTGTATTGAGTCCTGCTTCCACCCTGGTCAGCTGGTGGTCTTGATCAAGGATCAGGTTTCCCAAAGCTCCACTTTCTCATCACCAATAGTGTCAAGACCATATTTGACTCATCTGAGGTCTCAGTAAATACTTGTTGCCTTCCTTTTCCTTACTGTAAGTACCTTTGTCTTTGATGGAGTTCCCTAGACACAAAAGCAAGTCAGGGATTCATGGACACATTTTCATGAGCTCCCTCAGAAGAAAGTGGGGAGGGCGAAGATATATAGGTTAGGACAGGTCAGAGGAGAAGTCAAAGATGTGTTTCAGGAGAGGTCTGACCCACAGGGACAGAGCTCAGGAGTGTACAGTGTTTGTCACACCTGGAGGCAAGGGAGTAGGCTTTTGTAACCCTGTCCCAGCAGTCACTGATCATGGGCCTTGAAGAAGTGTTTAACTCCCAGGCAACATTAGGCCAGGCAACTTCTAGGACAGTCCTCTGGAGATGCACTATTAGCAGCAGCTGGGATAGGGATCCACTTATCAGACTGGTACAGGAGATCCTGGGGATCTGGATGGGATGCCTGCAGTAAGGAAGGAAGCTGTAGGTAAAGCTGGTAATCCTCAGGCTTATCTACAAGAACAACTAAGGTTTGTCCAAGACAGCCTGACAAAGCCAGTCTCTGGAGTACTGGGGCTGGAGCTGTGTTGATGTGGTCCCCCCTCTCTTCAGGGATGCCAACAACTGAGGCCAATCCCTGGGGCTTGGCCACCATGACTTCATGGATGAAGAGCCATCTTCTTTATAAGAGGCAATTATATGTATTTAATTCCACAAATTGTGTTTTATTGCCTGTCATTATGCTGGAAATAGAAGATACAGCAGTGGGTGACAGATGTGGTCACTGTCCATGATAGAGTGCTCAGTGTGGCTGGGGAAATGGACAAATGCCACACAATGAATCTAGAATTAAAAGGTAGTATATTCTCAGGGAAAAGAACAAGAGGCTGCAACAGTAACAAGGGCCCTAAGTCCCATGTTGGAGGAGGTGGGTGTGTGTGTGGAGTGGGGACAGAAATCCCTAAGGAAATGACTCTTTGGCTAAGAACTAGAGGGTATGAATGGATGAGGAGTCAGTTTGTGGGGCCCATGAAGAACCTTCCCATCCATGGGAATAGCCCTGTGGCAGGGATGGGAAGGCTACCATGGAGTATGACCAGGGGAAAAGCCAGCCAATGACAACCCCAGAGGGCCATTTTGCATTTTGAATTCATTCGTGGTGCAAGAAGCAATCTCTGGAAGAACGTTATCATGATCTGATTTGTATTTTTATATATAAAGACTATTCTGATGACTGGTAAAGAAATGTGTTTTTTGGAATCTAAGAAGACCAAGAACTAATATTTATATACTCTGTGAGGTGACTTCACAAATATTTCTCATTTAATCCTCATGATAGACCCCTTAAGAACATTTTTTTTTTCAGATACGGATATCTACTTATTCCAGCATCATTATTGAAAAGTCTGTCCTTTCCTGCTGGATCGCATGTGCACATCAGTTATCTGTAGTTGTGGGTCTGTTTATGGACTCTGCTGTTCCCTTCATCCTTGAAAACAGCATTTTTGTCTTCTTGAAGTTCAACATTATTCTTTTCTCTCAGTGGTCCCTCTCCTTCACTGCCTGACATCCAGTGTTTGAGAGCTTCTGTTTGACAAAGTTGAATGGCTTTAGCAGGGAGGGTGTATCTGGTCCCTGGATGGAGCAGATGCCTGTGTGATGTCCCTTGACATGCCTCTCAGCTGCCTCCACAGTGGCTCAGTTCTGCCATCCCTGAAGTGGTCTCCTGATTCTTATCCTATAGTCTTATCCTCCAGTTTATCACACTGGCCTCGTTTTTGTTTGTTTGTTTCTTTGTTTTTGTTTTTCTCTGCTTTTTCTGTGATTCCTGGGAGAGTTTCTCAAAGGTTTCTCCTAATTCATTGAGTTTCAAGCAGTATCACTCACTGTTAATTGCCTTCAGTTCTGTAATCACGAAATTCTAACTTTTCTGGTCCCAAGTTTCTCTCTCTCTCTCTCTCTCTCTCTCTCTCTCTCTCTCTCTCTCTCTCTCTCTCAGTTTTTCTCATATACCACTGATATTTAGCATTTCAACTCATTGTCTTTTGGGGATCATTTTATGGAGTTTTACTCCCTCCGATTCTTCAAATCACTTCTTTTTTTTTTTTTAATATTCCAAATATTTTCCTGAATTAAGCTCTCCTCCCCTCCTTTTAAGTTTCCAGTGTTTAATAAAATTGAAATGATCACAGTTGTCTTTCTCTTATGCTCAGTGTTTGGGGATGGGGGTACACTGCAACCAGGTGTAGCTGGGTGCTCTGGTCCTAGTCACCTGAAGTTAACAGGGTGGTCACTGGAACTGTTCTTTGGAAGCAGCCACAGCAGGCTTTTATCCTTTGCTTGGTGATTGGCTGTCGTCTTAAGTCAGAGTGATGTGAGTGTCCCTCCCCAGCCTTTCAGAGCCAGGCTCTAGGCAGCTCATCCTTTGCTTTCCTGAATCTCTGCTCTCCCTCTTAGAAGCTTATATTAGTAATTCTTCCACTTTCCTTCCAGTCAGTTCATTGTTTGTACAGTTGTCCCCCAGTATCTGAGGGGCATTGGTTCTAGATCCCCATAGAGATGTTTAATCTCCTTATATAAAATGGTGTAGTACTTGCATATAACCTATACACATCCTCCCATGTATCTCTAGAATACTTATAATACCTGATACAATGTAAACACTATGTCTTTTAGTTTGGATCTTAAGTGTCCCCTAAAGGTTCATGGCACTAACTAGGCTTAGTCCCCAGGATAGCAGTATCAGGAGGTGGTAGAACCTATAACAGTTGGTGCCTACTCTGAAATAGTTAGCCAAAACAAATTTTTCTTCAACTTAAAAAAAGAAGAAGAAGAAGAAGAAGAAGTGGGGCCTAATAGGATGCCTTTATGTCATCAGGGCCATGCCTTGAAAGGGATTATGGGACCTTCAGTCTCCTCTTTTTCTCTTTCACTTCCCCAGCCATGAAGTGAGTGGGTTTTCTGTACCATGATCTGGCACCATGATGTGTTTCCTTGCCACAGGCCAAAAGCAAAAGGGCCAACCATTATGGACTGGAACCTATGGGCCAAAATAAGCTTTTGTCCTTTTCAAAGTTGATTATCTCAGGTATTTGTTATTGTGAAAGAAAACTAACACAGTATGTAAATAGTTTGTTATATCTTACTTGGGGGATAATTATAAGGAAATGTTCAGTACAGATGCATTTTTCTTAGTATTTTTGATCCATTGTTGGTTGACTCTGCAGATGTGAAGTCTGCAAATATGGAGACAAGGCCAACTGTATTTGTTAAACCATGGTGCTGCTTATTCTTGCTTCCATCCCATCCCAGGTACAGTATTTATCTCTACAGAAATTCCTCAGTGTCTCTCTGATCTAATTAAGGCCTCTTGCACTGTTTTTCTGCATGGGTGCACATTTTCCTGCTATTTTTATATTTTTTAATCATTTCATTAGCAAATTACAAAGGCATGGCCCGAAGTTGCCTTCTTGAACTCCAAGTCAGCTGGCCTCCTGCCATACATCATGCTGCCTTTCTACAGCCCAGGAGGGATAATCATTTACCATTAAAATTAAAACCCTTGGGCTTGCATTTCTGGCATTTTTGTAGCATGATTCCCCCAACAGGAATGTATTTCTTTAAATCTCACTCCAGCATATTCTAAACAAGATGAGGAATTTGTACTTTTGTCTGCAGATTAAATAGCAGAAGAGGTGCCAGCCAGGAGAGACTGTGGGGTGATGATTTTATAATGAAGAGCAGAGCAGCCTGCTGCAGCAGGAGGCCCCCCTGTGACTCCACATCACATTTGGAATGCAAATACAGGAGAAAGTTCTGGGGCTTTACTGAGAGCTATGGGAACAGTTATGGAGGTAGTAGAGGTGTCTCTTATGTAGGAGCTGTCTGTCCCTTGGTAGGGATGCCCCCAACCCTATGTTTCCATCTTAGTTTTTTTATTGCTCATGAGAGATTATCTGTTTGATGATCTCTGAAGACTGTGGGTGCCCTTCTTTTGCCATCCTGTTGCCTGCTCATTGCCTCGTTAGCAGCTCATTAACACCTTCCCCAGATGGTAGGGCGGAGGGAATGAAGGCAGTGCCATACAAACCAGACTTGTTTGGCAAAAAGGCTTCTTTTGCCTGTCTGTGGGATGGGAGCCTTAAGAGTTACAGTGCTCTGTCCCTTTTGCCAATCTTATTCAGGGGCCCCAGAGTCATCTTCTTTTGTTATTCTATAGCCCTCACACCAGTGCCATTTCCCTGGGTCAAGAGGGCTCATGGGGTTGGTTACTCACAAACCTATTCCTCCTCCCTGGAAGCAGTGCTGCTGGTGGGTCAGCCAGAACATGATCTGCTCATTGAACACAACTTTGGTTGCCAACTGCTCCTTCTTCCCAGTGTGCTTTTTGTGTACATTGGCACTATCCCTGGATAGCCAAACTCTTAGTCCCCAGGGTAGAGTATTCTCTTCCCTTGCACATTGGATATAAATGCTCATCTTACAAGTTTTTGCTTCTAAAATGTAACTTCCTAATATTATATTTTAAAATGCAAATCATGTGAATTTCCCCAGACTGATATTTTGCTTTTACAATAAGATCTGGCCTTTGCAAAGCACACTAAATATTTATTGTCAACAACATAAAGGGGCAAATGGGGCCATTGGAAACATAGTTCCTAAACATCTGGAGTCTGGATTTTCTGCCTGTGTAACAGACAGCAAAACCATCTTGAAAGCTTAACTCTTCTGTTTCCTATCCTGAGGCTCTATGTCCTACCCTGGGCCCCAGACCACCTCTAGCCTTTCACCCACTGAGCCCCAACCCAACAGGACTTTGCCTCATTCTCAGACCCCTCTCTCCACTCTTCCACATCCATCTTCCCTTGGCTTGGGGCAGCCTTTCCTTCCAGTTCCACCTCTGGAATCCCAGTGCTCCTTTCTATGCTTGCTCTTTTAGGAAGCATCCTTTGATGCCCCTTTTGCTCTCTCTTCATTCTTACCTTCTTTCTTTCCTCTTTGTGCAAACTTCTCCTGGGTCTTCTCCAGATCCTAGCTAAGTCAGTTTTATAATGAGGTGGGAACAGTATCTTGTTTCACCTGTGAGCTGCTTTGCATGAAGCTGTAATTTGTATTTCATGGTTTCTGTTGGATGGAGGTAAATCATAGGTCCTTGCTTCCCACCCAGCCTCTAGATGTTCATGAACTTCCATGCACTCTCTTTTAAAAATATTATTTTGAAGAAAAGAAAAAGAAAATCAATTGCCTGTGGTTTTTGAGGCCAAGGAGGCCAGAAGGTAAAGGAAGCTGTTTTTTGTACTCCATTTTTATCTGAATTCACCACACACCCAATACCCTTTATTCCCCTGTCAGTTTGAGTTGCCAGCATCATGTGTGATGTGAGAGAAACCTGCTTAGCACATGGTCTGGTGGGTAGAGTTTAGCACTGCCTGTCTCTCCAGTTGGATAAGGAGGATGCACTTGGTTGCAGCCATTAAACCATGTATCCCTTCTTATGTAAATGCTTTCATATGTTAGTGTCAGTGTCCCCAGTGGGCAAATAGTTGAAAATGGCTAGTGGGACAAGCATAGCCACACCACAGGCTCAAGATGGTATGGAAATGCTTGTAAGGAGAAGCCTGAGTTCTAAATCTTCAAGGATACTTTAGAAAACTGGGGAG
>NW_026000196.1:549825-682095 GCF_001458135.2 Marmota marmota marmota
GGGGGGAAGATACCCGTGGGAGTTGTAATTCAGCCACCTGCCAGTTGTGGCAGCTTAGCCTCCACAATAGGTGTCATTCAGAACAGAGCTATTGGAAACCCACTGTGTGAGGTTCTCTGACCTGGGGAGCATGGAGATGCTCAGCCCCTGGCCAGAATTTATAATCTAGGAAGAGAGGCTAGCCATCTGCCTAAGTAGCAGTAATGGTCAGTGCTGTGGTGGGCAATGTACTAAAAGGCTCTCTCAGGTTCCCAACCCTGGTTATTCAGACAGTAATCTAATTAGTGCTGTGAAGGGATTTTGCTGACGTAATTGAAGTCCCAGATCAGGTGACAGAAGGGAAAGTCACAAACATTCAAAGAACAAAAATAATTTAATAAGTCATTACTGGTTTTGAAGATGGACTGGGACATGAGCAAGAATCTGTAGTGACCTCCTAGAGTGATCCTCACCCAGCAGCCAGCAAGGAACTGGGCACCTCAGTCTGACAGCCACAGGGAACTGGATTCTGCCAAGAACTTGAAAGGGCTTGGAGGTGGATTCTTCTCCAAAAGCTTCAATAAGAGTGCAGCCCATCCAATCCCTTGATTTCGTTTAATAGAGACCATTGGTATAGAACTCAGTTAACTGTGAGCTAATAAGTGGATATTGTTTTAAACTGCTCAGTTTGTCATTTGCTACAACCCGTAGACACTAATATAGGTCAAGGGCGTTTAGTGGCATTCCCTGGGTCACAGAGGATTCCTAGAGGAATAGGACAGGGTCCCTGCTGTGAAAAGATCACAGCTTGTCATGACCATTAAATAGTTGGATATGGATTTGAAATAATGGAGCAGCATTATGAGGTAATTATGAATATCTTTTTGCTAACAACAGTATGAAGAAGAAAGGCCTTCTTCATGAAGCAGAAATTTGAGAGAGGAAGAATTTTCTTATAGATTTCTTGTGATTTCATTTTCACATTAGTCTCCGTGTGTTCATAAGAAGTTGAGCCTCTGAATGTGGGTCATGGAAAGTTCTTGGTGTAGTGTTAGACTTGGAGTAGTTCAAACCAGAATAGTATGAGGTACAGCCAACTGCTCCAGCTGGGCACCTGAGAAAGCATTTCTTTAGAAGAATGGAGCTTTCTCCCCCTATCCTCTTACTGAATCAAACTCAAAGAAACTTAAACACTGAGTTGCCAGGTCCAGCTGCATCCCTCCTCCTGCCTGGGAACTAGATACTGCATTGATAGCAGCATACCATTTCTTTTCCCAGAGGACCTTTTGGATTTCCCTGTACTGTTAAAGACAAAATATAGCTCTATTTAAAAGTGAGAGAAGGAGGCTTGTTGGCCTTGGATCTACCTGAGTTTCTTAACCTTCGTGGACTGGCATCTATATCTCAATGATTCTTTCTTTGCTCTTTGCTGCCACTTTGCAAAGAGTGAAGATATATATGTAATTTTTTTGTCCAAGTCAGCAGGCCTTGAGAATGAGAAGAAACTCTACTAATACATATGCTGGGACAATAAGCAAAAGTCAGGATTGTCCTTGGCAAAACCAGAAGATGTATTTGCTCTAACCATGTCTACCCCAAGAGAAGCTGCTGTGCCTATATCTCCACCCAAATACAGAGGTGAAACCATTCCCATGAGTCTCCTAGGAATGGCCAAAACAGGCTGGAATGACCCAAAGGTTTCTATTAAATCAAAAGGAGAAACGGAAAAGCAATAAACAAATATACAGGAAGAATTACCAAACCAAACCAAAACCAGATTTTCTAAGTCTAGATCTCTGATCTTGAAAGAGACACAGGCTGGCCACAGTCCCTTGCAGATGGCTAACCTCCTGATTCTCACTGCCCATCTGCTTCTGTTTGGTGGGTGCTGCCTATCTTCAGTGGGGAGCAGGCTCCAAGCCTCTGAGAACAGTTGATTCTGCATACAGCAGGGACTCTACAGCCAGGCATCCCTTGTTCAAAATCCAGGTCCCCAGTTCTAAGCTATGAGATATTATTGGCTGAATTATTAGTGCTTCTAGGTTGTTTCCTCATGGGAAGAATAAAGCCTACTTGGGGCTGCTAAGGAGGGAGCATTGCTGGGAATGTCTACCCAGGGCATAAGCAGATAGGACCTACATTGTCCAGAGAATATTCAAAAACAATAATAGAACCTCCTGAAAGTTAATCTGCTTTTTATTACTACTGTGCCCCAGCAATTCTTGGCATATCAATGATACAATATTTTTCTTCTCTGAGTCGGATTGCCCTTCTCCCTGCTCCACTTTGGTGCACCACTGTGACCAATTTCCTAGGTTATTATATAAATCAAACAAAATAGAACATGTAAATCTTTCATAATACCTGGGCCTTAGTAGAGTATCAGTGAGGGAGACATATTCCTTTGTCCATCCTTTTCTGTCAAAGGCCAGAGAACCTCATATTAAGAGGCTTGATTTCAAGTGACAGAGCTGAAGTTTAGGCATACGCAAAAAAGACAATTTATTGGTGATAATGACTTGAGCAGCAGTAGAGTACTCTGTTTTTTTTTATTTTACTACCTTTTTAGAATTAGTTTTATTCTTTCAGACCTAATTTTCCATGAAGCTGATGATGATCATTGCTGCTAAAAAAGAAAAAAAAGAAAAAGAGGGAAGGTAGCTAAGTTCACACTTTGCATGTGGGGGACTCTGATTGGATCATGTTTAGACTTGGGACCCATCCACATGGGCAAGTTACTATCATAGGTCCAACTTGTGTCAGATGCCCAGTCCTCAACTAATTGCCATGGTCAGGGAGGTGGGATCTTATAAAAAGGTAGCAGCATCTTTTTTAACTGTCAGAATGAAGGAAAATAGCATGGGATCTGTTTCTCAAAAATCTTTGCAATGGAGTTGGTAATGGGTAAATGGAATAGCAGATGTCCCTCTACTACTCTATGGATACCCAGAGTCCCTTCCTTCATTTGGGAAAAAAATAGTTTGGTTACAGCTTGAGAATTGAGCTATTTATACCCTTAGCCATTTCTAAATACTTGCCAGAGATAATGAAATCTGAGGGAAAAGTACCCATCTGCTGTGATCTGAATGTTGGTTCCCCACCCCCCAAAAAATTTTTCCATGCTGAAACCTATCCTCGGTATGATATTATTAAAAGGTAGGTTCTTTTGTTCACAAGGGCCTAACGGGATGGACACCCTTATAATAGAGAGCTGAGGAAGCCTGTTTGCCCTCCTACATTGGGAGGATGCAGTAAGAAGATGCCATCTATGATGAATGGGTTCTTAATAGACAGCAGATCTGCCAGTGCCTTGGTGTTGGACTTCCAAGGCTCTAGAACCAAGAGCAATAAATTGTATTATTTAGAAGTTACAGAGTCTCAGGTATTTTGTTATAGCATCCCAAATAAACCAAGATGCCATCTTTAGTGGTAGAAGGCCCATTCTCTCCCAGGTTCATTTGTCACAGCCCATGGCTCTGGAGTTGGTTCAGGAGCAGGCCTCAGGAACAACACTTGGATTCCTATGCTATGGTGGGTGTTCTTTTTACTGTGTGCACAGCTGCTGTGGCGGCTGGGGTCAGCCTTTTGAGAATGAGAACATATTGTCACTGGAACAGTGACATCTTCCAGCCTCTGTGTCCCCCTTTCAGGGGGCCCCACAGTTTTGGAACCACATCACATATTGTCCGTCATGGGGCCACTGCTTTGTTTTTGTTGTTAAACATTTTTTCTTGCTTTCTTCTTACTATCTTGGTTTTCCTCCTTTTTAAACCAAGATAAAATGTTTCCAGTTTTCTTAAAGATTCTTTTGATGAAATGATTCTAATTTATATTTGTTTTTCTCTTGTAGCCTGGGGAGCATTTTTACATGCACACAGTCTTCTTTTGTGATCTTATCCAAGACAAACTTTTGATTCTTCTTTTTTAAAAAGTTAACTGCTAACCAAAATCATACTTTAAAATCAGGTTACTGAAAACAATTGTGGGAAAAGATGCTCTGTTTTTGGAATTTTTATAATCATTCTTCTAAAGCAGGAATCAGAAAATGTTTTTGGGGGGGCCAGGTAGTTAATATTTTAGGCTTTTTGGTCTGCATAATCTGTTACAATTACTTAACTTTATCACTATAGTATGGAATTAGCCATGGATAGTAAATAAATGAATAAGCACGGCTGTTTTCCATAAAACTTTATTTATAAAAATAAGATGGTGGGCCAGATTTGAAAGTATAGGCTGAAGGCTATAATTTCCTGACCCCTCTTTTAAAACATTTTCTACTTGTCTGGAAAAATTATAGTTAAAAACTTTGAGGTGGTATGAGTCATAATTTTTTCCCCTTTTTATGAGGTAGAAAAACTGAATGTAAGTGTTGACAGTGGGTTCATTGTGAGCTTTAAAGGTAGAGTAGCCTATTAGTATTGATAGCCTTAAAAATATTTGATACAATGATCCCATTGTGGGGAACCTACCTTAAATGGGGTGTGTGTGTGTACATAGATGTTTCACCACAGCATTATTTGCCATATGAAAAACATGGGAACAACTTAATTATCCAATAGTAAATTATTCATTCAAAATAATATTATAAAGCCCTTAAAATTAGGTTTGTGACAAAATCCTCATGAGTTTATACTAAGTGACATGGAATGGATAAATACATCCTTGAGACCTCTAATCAACTGAAATACAGAGCAGATTGATAGAAAGTGTACCAAATGTCAACAGTGTTTTTTCTGTTGAGAATATTATTTGGGATCTTTACTTCATGAGTATGCAGAGATACTTTTCTAAAAGATCATGTTAGGCACTATAAGGAGGAAAATGAGTAGACCAAGTTCTTCTGCCTTTTGTGCTCAGGCAGTGTGCTGCATGATTCTAAGCCAGAATGCCCTGTTTCCTAGAGAAACCAAGAAGCAGGGCCTGGGCTGGGCCAGTGGTGGCACATCATGGATATTTAAATGTAAAATTTCAGGTGGAGCAGTCATAAGTGACCTGAGTTCCCAATCTGGTGGTGAGAACAGGAGCCTGCTGAGAGGAGAGGAGACTCTCCAGAATAGAGGAAGGAGATCAAGTGCTGAGTTGGAGGTGTTAGGTGGATCTTCCACATGGATGCCAAGACCATGTAGGACTTGGAATCAAGAGAAAGAGTGGGGGTGATGAGCCAGGGTCTTAAGTGAGGGAGGATTGACTTATTAGCAGGTGGACATTGCAGGTGTTGTGAGTGGGGAAGGAGCAGGAGTAAGAGCAGAGTAGAGCAGCTTTGGGAGGGGCTGGGGACAGAGGACAAGAGCCAGCTTGTCTCTGGCCCCATGACCTATGAGTGTAAGAGCAGTGACCTCCTCTCTATAGAAGGGGCCACTGCTGGAAAGTAGAGCATCAGTCTGGCTGCTGTGTGAGAGCGACAAATTTTCTGTGAGGAGTCGAGGATGTAAGAGTTGGCTTCTCTCAGGGTGTGCACTTAGAAGGCACCCTTGAGAGCATTAGGAGGCAGGTGAGCAGGGGCCTTGGAACAGGCATGAGTACCCAAAGAAGAGGTGGCCAGGGTGGCTGGTAGTTTTAAGCATCAGACAAGGAGAACAGGATGGATGATACAGGTGGGATCATCTCAGAGACAGGATTATGAAAGAACGAGTTTTCCCAAGCCCAAGGATGGAGATGCAGGAGGGACCTTGGGAGGATCAGCGTTGGCCTAGATTGGTTGTGCCTCTATAGAGATCCACAGGGAGACAGCCCTGGGAATACAGACTCATTGTTCTAAGTAGGCCCAGGTTTCTATGAGTCAGAAAAGAAGGTTAGGGGTGGTGTAAATACAGCCATGTCTCCATGATTGCTTCCCTGTTGGGAGCCCCATTATAAGTCAGTCCAGTACCCTATGACCTGTGGACAGAGACTGATTCACATCCCAATATGTCAGTTCACTCACAAGCTTTCAGTAACACGTCTAGTAGACGAAGTCAGGCATGCTTTCATTCCAGAGGAGCCTAGAAATGGGGCTCATTGTGCCCAAGGAAACCAGAGAAGCTTGCAGAGAAATAAACGTTGAAGCAGTTGTCTCTCAGGGTCATGACAGCAAATCATGGAAATGTGTTTTTTCATTTCCTCATGTTCCACCGCTCATGTGCTACACAGCTGTGATTTATTTTCAGAGCACACTTTGGAATTTGACAGACCTTCATACTGGCCCGCTTCACAGCTGAAACCTGTAGATGAGAAATCAAGTGACAATTTACACTAAAAGGGCTGTAAAAAGATACTGTCTGTGAGTGAGACAGACAGACAGGTGTCAAAAACCTGAAGCAACAGAGAGCATAGGACCAGCAAAGCTCAGGTCTCCTCCGCAAAGCTATGACCCTTCTAGGCTGAGCTCCTGGCCTCTGGTTGGAGTAGAGTTTTGGAGTACACACCTGGGTTAATGGTGAGCACATCAGCAGTAAGTATGATGGTGGTTGCTGGTGTTGGTTTGGTGCTGCGCATCCTACAAGCCCTGGGGACATATGAGGAAAACACCTCTCAGGAGTGCTGCAGTGCTGAGGACAGCGGGCTGATGAGGCACAGTCCAGGACCACAAGTGCCAGACAATTCTAGGACAGAGTGGTAGAGCTGGCCCAGGCAGCACAGCATGCTGCAGGATGTGGACCAGGGAGGTGGCTGCCCTGTGTTGCACACTTTGTTCCTTTACCTCCTTCTCCATTTGGAACAGTGGGACCCAGGCATGGGGAGGTATCTTCAAGGCCCATTTGATTTAAGTGACAGGAACTCATTTGAGTATCACAAGGGGTGGTCTCCAGTCACTTTCTCACACTTACTCTACCTTATTGTTGTCCATAGCACTTACCTCCTTTCAAAAATCTATTCTATTTTAGTTTATTCCATTTCATTCTGTTCTTTATTTTTGTTATTTCTCTTACCCATTAGAATGTAATGGGGCTGGGGATGTAGCTCAGTTGGTAGAGTGCTCGCCTGGCATGCCTGAGGCCATGAGTTTAATCCCTAACACCAAAAAAAAAAAAAAAAGAATGTAATTGCTTTTGCCTGTTTCTTTATGCTTGAATCATTACCTAGCAGGTTACAGTAGCTGATCGAATATTTATAAGGAATGAGGTGAAATGACAAACAAAGGGAGTGGGCTGCTGAGGGCAGAGGGAGCTTCCAGAAGGCCCGGAGATATGAGAGGAGCAAGTGCATGGGGAGTAATGGGTTGACAGGAGCAGCCTGGGCCTGAGTGGAGCAGTAAAGAGGCATTTGGTGAGAGGGAGGTATAAGGGTGAGCAGAGGCCAGCTTTCATAATTTTATATAAGACTGCAGGATAGATTTCACTGGGACTCATCAGTGGAGAACATGAGAGGTTTTCAAGAAAGGGTGATATGACCATTTGTTTTAAGTCTGCCATGTGGATGTTTGTCTCCTGTGTGCAAACCACTTTCATGTAAACTGTCTAACATTTTGCAGAAGAAAACCTCAATGACCAGTGAGTCTGAGTGCCCAAGGTCTCAGAAATGATAGGACCATGATAAGTAGCAATGCAGAGGTCAAATTGAAGGGTGCAAAACCTTGGGAAGGGACATCCACCTTGTTGCAGCCATCCTTCCAGAAAAGCAGTGAGAAGGACAAACCTGAGGCATGATGCAGAGAAAGTAAGTGCATGGGCCAAAGGTGAATGGGAGGTACACTGACAGAATGTTGGTGACAGATCAGATGTTAGAGTGAGTGTTTCATGTTCTTTATATAATAAGCATTTGTAGAGCATTTTCTCTGAGTCATCCATAGTAGTCACATTGTAATTCATTTAATGCTCACAACAACCATCTAAGGAAAGTACTATTATTTCTTTCATGCTACAGATGTATCACAGAAATGTTAGGTAATTTGCCCAAAAATCACACAGTAAGTAAGGGAGGCTGGTTATAAATATAGGTAGGTGAGCACTAAAATACATGCTCTTAACTGATAA
The DNA here is from genome assembly GCF_001458135.2 of Marmota marmota marmota. NCBI lineage: Eukaryota > Metazoa > Chordata > Mammalia > Rodentia > Sciuridae > Marmota > Marmota marmota. Next base: position 557,757 of record NW_026000196.1, read on the forward strand.
TTTCAAACTTAAACAACTGAGTAGTAATGGTGCAAGTGACTAAGGTAGAAATTGTGATGAAAGACAAGTCTAGTTTTGGAGATGTGGATTTTAAGTGTCTGTGAGATGCCCAAGACACATAGAAACTTCCAAGAGAGGTCTATCTGTGTTTTTAAAAATAATAATAATAATTGATGATGCTTGTTTAAAATGATAAGTAAGCTGGAAGTGTTGGCATCTGTCTGTAATCCAGCAGTTCAGGAGTCTGAGGAAGAAGGATCACAAATTCAAACCAAGTCTCAGCTAATTTAGCAGGGCCCTAAGCAATTCAGTGAGACCTTGTCTCAAATTTAAAAAAGGGCTAGAGATGCAGCTCAGTGATTCAGTACCCCAATCCCTGGTACTAAAAGAGAAAAAAAGGTAAGAAAGACGCTGTTCAAGAGAGTCAGGGTAAAAGTACAGGAACTGTTGCAATAGGGTATTTGCCATTGGGTAAAGAGATCAGACTCGACTATGACTCCAAGAAAGACAAGTGGGGATTCAGGAACAGCGTGGGGTCACTAAGAGGAAACATCAGGGGTAGAGAGAATTCTTGCTAAACTGACTCAACAGAATTCTTGATAAAGTCAGGCTAAGGTGATAAGATATCAAGGGTGGTCAGTAACAAGGGTGAGGGACTTTTGCCAAACTCTGTTAGACAACTTCCTGTTATCGTAACAAAATACCTGAAATAATTAACCTGAGAAAAGGTTTATTTTGACTTGTAGTTTTGGAAGTTATAGTTTAAGAATGCATAGATCCATATTTTGAGCCTCTGGTAGGGGTGATGGATGACCATATGGGCAGGCAGCACGTGGTAGAGCACACCAGCTCCCCTAGTTATTGAGCCAGGAAGTAGAAGGAAGAGAAAGAGATTGGGCTCCCACAATCCCTGTTGTGGGCACGTCCCTAGTAACCCAAGGACTTCCTACTAGGTTCCACCTCTTAAAGGCTCCACTGCCTCACAATAATGCCATAATGGGGACACATGGACCTTTGGGAAACACTCATCCAAACCATTTCACTGACTTAGCAGAATCTTTCTGAAACCAGCTTCTTTCTATAAGTACAAAGAGGGAAGCCCGAGTGTAAGCCTAGACAGACGGGGGTTCCAAGGAGCAGCCTGACCACAGTTTTGGTCAAAGGAGAGAAGCCTTTGTCTGCTGGAGACGCTCATCTCCCTGTCATTAACATGTACGGGTAGTACAGTCAAGGATTACCAGGGGTTTATGGGAAACAGTGGAAAAGAAAAGGGCTAAGGCTCTGGGAATGCCGACACCACGGCCAGCAAGGGCTGAACTGAGGAAGAGAAACCATCACCTTCAAAGGTGTCCCAAAGAGGGCCAAGTCAAGAAGAGAGACAAGATGGAGAGGAGCTTAAAGGTATTTGTTAAATTTGACAACAGAGAGACCTGTGGCCTAGGCTAGACAGTATCCGTAGGACTGTAGTGAATGAAGGCAGATTGCAGTGCGCTGAGCCTTCGGGAGGAGTGGAGGTGCCAATGGTGACTTGGATGGAATGCTCTAACTGCAGATGGAGAAGGAGGGCAGGAACTTCATGGTCATCATATATTTATGTTTGCTTTTCTCCCTAAAATGAAAGAGATGTGATGATGTTTAGATACTGGAGAAAATACACAGTAGGGAATGGAGAAGCTAGAAATAACTGAGTGGAAAGAGGTTGGGAATGGAATAAAACCCCACTGGGGTGTGGAAAATACCCTGAGATACAACACTTTCTCCTCTGAGAGGGGAACAGGTGGGTGATGGAGGCAGGGGAGGTGGAGGGACAGATTGTATGCAGCAGTGAGAGATAAGATACTCAGTGAAGGCAACTAGATTTCGGACTCAAATTTCCATGTTGATGGCAGTGTTATTGCTGATGTTCAGGGTGTGTTTTAGAGAAGTGGGTGAAACTGCCTTTGAAGTATACAGTCAGATTCCAGTGGTGTAGTTCTAACCAACAAAGGAGATGGATGTTTGTTGCTAGAGGTGTAGACGTGGGGTCACCAGTCTCCAGAAGTGACCACCAAAACCTTGGAGTGGATAAAATTGTACAGGGTACTGATGTATGAGAAGAAAAGGTGGTTGAGAGCAAAAGAGCACACAGGGAAAGAACAGAGAGTGCTGTGCAGGAAGGCAAGAGATGGCAACATTTTTGGAAAGGGATCAGTGTGTTAGTTGTGTAGAGCTCAGCAAGGCAGTTGGGAAAGTGCATATTACATTTAGCAATGAGGAAGTCATTGGTGACCTTGGCAAATGAGCTTCCATGGAGAGATGGAGGAGACAGCCAAACTGGAGTGACTTGAGACTATGGAATCTGACAGCAGAAATGGCGAAGTATAGATTGTTCTGAAGAAAACAAGGCATTTTAAAGTATGTGGATTTCATCGCTCTGAGTTTCCTGCCAAAGAATGTTGGGAATTCTAAGAAACAAACAATTTGTGCAGCCCCACTTGTCCTCATTGGCAGAGCTTTGGAGAACACTCTTCCCTACCTCTCCTCCTCCATCTCCCAATCTAAGGCTGAGGCTGATGCCAATGTCCTTCTCTTTCTCTTAGGCCGGATCCTGGACCTGAAGACAGGGACAGTCAAGAAGGAAGGGCAGCAGTCATCCATGAGGATGTGCATGGGCTCACGGCGCTCCTTCATCTGCAGAATGAGGTCCGTTTGGGGCAACAGAGGGCTATCACTGTGGTGGTTTTGCTCCTTTCTGATCTACCATTAAAACTCTTGACTAATCACCAGGAACAGTGTCGCACACCTGTAATCCCAGCAACTTGGAAGGCTGAGACAGGAGGATAGTGAGTTCAAAGCCAACCTCAGCAACTTAGCGAGGACTTAAGCAACTTAGTGAGGACTTAAGCAACTTAGTGAGACCCTGTCTCAAAATGAAATATAAAAAGGGCTGGGCATGTGATGCAGTGGTAAATAGCCCTAGGTTCAATCCCCAGTCCCAAAAAGGGAAAAAAAAAAAAAAAAAAAGCCCTTGATTAATTCTGCAAAGGTCACACATGCTGATTTGGTTTCCTTCCAATGACTTCATCTTCTCCTCCTGAGCCCAGGAATATACAGACTCCCTGATCTGTGTTACATCCCTCTTTGTCTGGTTTTTTACTATCTTCTGCCTCTTCTTAGATTCGTGACCCCTCTTGCTTGTATGTTTTAACTTTCTACCCATTCTTCATGATCCTTCTCAAATCCAGCCCCTCCAAGGTTCCATATTTCTCAACATGTGTATTAAAACCATCAACTCCCCAGTATCTCTTATATCTCCTGTGACAATTCATATGTTTTATTGATCTCTAATATATCTGTCAAATTGTTGATTGATACTCTATGTTTAAATATCTTAGCTTCATAAATCAGTTATATGTCCTGAAGCCAAAAGCTTTGATTTATACCTCTTTGCGCCTCTTTGACATCTTTCAGAATGTTCTGTACATGCAATTATCCCTCATGTTCATGGCAGTTGATTCCAGGACCACTTACCAATACCATAATCCACAGAACTCAAGACCCATATTTCAAATACCATATATAGTATTTGCATTTAATCTGCATGTATCCTCTCATGCATAAGTCGTCTCTAGATTACTTATAATTAATGAGTGTGATGCTGATGCCATTCATTCATTCATTCATTCAGCCAACAAATTTATGCAGAGGGACACCCTATGCTGGGGCTTCCCATGGTATGGGAAGCCAGTGTTAACTAAAGCATATGGACCTGCTTAATACTTATTTTCATGGGAATGTACCCAATAGACAAAAGAACCATGTTAGTATATGTGTCAGATGGTGGTGAAAAACACCATCAGCATAATGGAAGAAAAAAGGCAAATTTGGGGAGTGGAAATAGTAGGCCTTGTTGGTCTACCTGTTGTATAGGGTGAGTAGGGACAGGCCTTATTGATCAGGTAACATTTGAGTAGAGACCCAAAGAAAGTGAATGAATAAGACATGGAATATCTGGCAAAGAGGACAACTGATAGAGTGCTAAGCCCGTGCAAACACACTGAAGCTAGATTATTCTTGCGTGTTCAAGGAACACTAAGGAGATTACTATGTCAGAAGTAGGTAATAGGGGAGAGTCATGGTGAGAGATGGCAGATGTTAGGTCATGTTGATCTCAAAAGATTTTAGCTTTGACTCTAAATGAGATGGGAGGTTATTAGAGTTTGAGTATAAGAGTCAAATGTTCTGAATGACATTTTAAAAATTGCTCTGGCTTTGTGTGGAGAATAAGCCTGCAGGGGAGAAGGCTAGAAGCAGAGACTACTGTAATGATTCAGTTGAGAATAGTAATTGTAGTAAGCAGTGCTCAGCTTTGAACATATTTTAGAGATAAAGCCAGGCTGCAGGTAAATTATGAGAATATGAGAGAAGTCTGAAATGTTTACCTGCCAAGTGGAAAAATGGAGCTGCCATTTACTAAGATGGGAGAGACAGTTAGGGGAGCTGGTTTTGGATAGAGGGCAAATGTCAGCCCTTGAAAGATGAAGATGCATGTCAGACAGCTAAATGGAGACAATGACTAGGCAGTTGGACATGAATTCTGGAATCCAAAGGAGGAGCTGAAGATAATGTGCTTGGGGATTTTTGAGATGATATTGGAAGCCACAAGAATAAAATGGCATGAGGTCACCTGGAAAGTGTGTGTCGACAGGAGATCAGGGAACTGTTCCTGTGCACTCCTACACCAGGGAGGTAAAGGAGAGCCCACAAAGGAGACTTGGGGCACTGAGGCAGGTTGGGGACAAAAGAGGGCCAAGGAAGTTTCTAGAGAAAGACTGCCAAATTCTGCCAATGAGTTCTAAATAATAGAAGGAGAAACAGCAGGAGCTGGAGATGTAAGCAGGTGAGCAAGGCTGATCTTGGCTGCCTCCTCCAAAGTAGGCACCTACCCAGCCATCCCTAGTACATGATCTCGTAAGCAGACTCTTCCTTAGCACCTCTTCTGACAAGACTGCCTGATTCTACACCCATCCTGGGTTACCCCCCCCCCATCCCTGCACAATCTGAGCACCCATCCTCCCCATCAAGCTGCCTGACCCTGGGGATATTCTAGTTCTCAGGTCTGGCACCATGGAGCCCTCACTAATGTCACTCTTATCCAATTCTTTGCTGCTGGAACCAGGACTTGCCACTTGCACATTTGGTGGGTACCATGAAGTTCCATACGATAGATGCTTTAAAAGAATTAAGTAGTTTCTCTATTTTTTGTACTGGGGATTGAACCCAGAGACACTACCACTGAGCTACCTCCCCAACCCTTTTTACTTTTTATTTTCAGATATTGTCTTGCTAAGTTGCCAAGGGTCTTGCCAAGTTGCTGATCTGGCCTCAAACTTGTGATCCTCCTTCCTCAGCTTCCTGAATGACTGGAATTTCAGTCCTATGCCATCACACACAGCTAGAAATATAAATCTTCAATGCATCATCCAAGCAATGCCCTTCTGAATTAATTGCTTGGAAGTGCCATAGTGTGCCATTTGTCTTAGTAGCCCGTAATGCCATTACCAATGTCCTTTCAACCAGATTCCTACAGTCCCCTGCCTGCCCTGGCATGCCTCTGGGTGCTTTTTGACGTGCCAGGCTATACTGCCTAGATGGACCTGAGAAGTAGGCTGTATTGCTGTTTTCTGAAAGTATAATTTCTCCTCCAAATAAAACAACTTAATTTCAGCAAGACACAGGGCAAAGTCTACCAGTAAAGGGCAGAGGACCATGCTGGCATCCCTGGGCAGCACTGTCATGGATTGATCCTGCTGTGAAAGCCACATTAATTCTGGCATCTGTCCAAGGTCTCAGAGTATAATTGGGCTCTCATCTTTGCTATGTTAAAAATTAAGACATCAGGATGTTAATTGCCGTGTGGTTGGGAAGTGGAAGTGCATGTATTGAGTGAGTATGCCAAGCAGTGGTCAGAACCTGGCCACAGTCCAGGCCTTGGATGTTTGATGCCTAGATATTGAGAGGATTATAGAGAAGGGAGGCAGGAAATGACCTACCAGAGTGGGCAGTGTGATGCCTCACATCTCCTGGCTCTCAGACAGGGACCCATAGAAAGACCTGATGCTATACCTGTTGGCCCCTCGCTCTCACCCACCCCTGCCTCAGCAGGCTTCCAGCTGTGTAGTTAGAGCCAAAACATTACAGGGAAGGAGGGAGAGTTTCTACAGCTGTGATGCTAAAGCCTGAGAAGATGCTACTGTTCATCAACTGGCAACATCTGTTTCCAGTTGCTGTGTCTGCTCAGGGCTAAAGAGACACTGCTACTGTCAACACCCACTTCTCTCATTTTCCTTGAAGCCTCCCGGTTCCACTGCAGTGATCTGGTGGAACTTAGCGTGGCTGTGTTTCTCCAAGAGTCTTTTTACAGGTTTCCAGCTCTGGGCTGGGCCCTGAAACTCTTTCCATGTATATTGCAAAGTGAGTCACACTCTCCTTCCTCTGGTGACAATCAAAAATCCAAAGGCATGCTAGCCTGCTTCTCCACTTTGGAAAGAAATTGGTCACAGGTTTCATCTGAGTAAATATATAAGTGTCAATTGAGGGCCATGTATTTGACAGCAGCATTATATGCTTTAAAAACGTATTTGGGTCTTCACTCATTCTAACACATTTATCAAATCTTAGGTGTGGAAATGCTCCTTTGGACCACCTTCCTCTTAACAGAATAACCACCATGAGGAAAAGATTCAGGTCAGTATCCCTTTCTGATGTATATTTTGAGGTTGTTCTGGCAGATAGCTTCAATACCCTAAGCTGAGGAGTAACCCAGCTTTAAAAGAGGTCTGAGTATAGAGAGGACCAAGAGACAGTGGCTGAAATGTGAAGTGGGAGTTGGTGGAATTCATTTGGAACTGTCATACCACACAGAAGGAGGGAAAAGAGGGTGGTGGGAAGTTGAGATTCAACGTCATAAAGATAGTCAAGGGAACCCAATAGCTTAGATGCCAAAGCAGTCATTGACACCCTTGCCTCACTCACATGTGTTAACAATAATTTCACAAATGTTCTTTCTTTAGGAATGGCCTTGGCCCTGTAAAAGAAGGAGAAGCCCAGTATGCAGTGGTCCACTGCACAGGATACATAAAGGCTTGGCCACCAGCAGGTGAGCTTAGCTGCAAATGCAATCCAAGTGTGTATTCACTACCATTAACATGGTATCCTGAGAGGAACATATTCTTAGAGGCAGAGGCAGGACAATCTTATTCTCCTTTGTAGTTAGAATATAGTGGTCTTTGTCATTGGGAAAAAACTGCTGTCTGAAACAGAGATTTCCAGAAAGAGCTCATTCTACAGAAGTCATCAGAGAGAGCCTTTACAACTCATTTCTAGGTTCTGTCACCCACAGCCTTCTGTAAAGTCAGAGTGGCAAATTGAATTCCAAATCATCAGAAAAGTACAAATCAAAACCCAAGAGTACTCTTACACTCATTAGGATGATTAAAATAAAAGGTAATAACAATTGGTGTGGCTGTGGAGCAATTGGACCCTCGTACATTGTTGGTGAGAATGTAAAATGGTGCAGCCACTTGGAAAAAGAGTCTGACAGTTCCTGAAAATGGTAAACAGAATTACCAGATGATTCGCAGTTTCACTGCTAGATATCAATCCAAAAGAATTGAAGACCTATGTCTTCAAAGAAATGTATACGTGAGTGTTTATAGCAGCAGCAGCATCATAATGTTCAAAACAATGAAAAGATTTGAATGTGTGCTAACAGATAAGTAGATAAATAAAATGTGGTCTATCCTACAATGGAATACAAAACAGCCATGAAAAGCAGTGAAGTACTGATACGTGGTTTGTTAACAAACTTTGAAATTATCATGCTAAGTGAAAGTGTCTAGACAAAAAGGCCACATGTTATATGATCTCACTTAAACCAAAATGTCCAAAACAGGCAAATTGATCAAGATAGAAAGTAGATTTCAGGGAGAAAAGACAAGGCATGACTGTGAAACGGCACAGTAGTTTGGGGGGCGGGGGGGAGTACTAGAAGTGTTCTAAAATTAGATAGTAGTGATAGTTTCACAACTTTGTAAATATACTAAAAACTACTGAATTGTACACTTTAAGATGGTAAATTTTTTGGTATATGAATTGTATCTTGATACACTGTATATGGTGGTGGGCTGCTGGGATCAAACCAAGAGTCTTATGCATGTTAAACAAATACTCTACCACTGAACTATACACCCAGCCCAATAATTGTTTTTAATCAAGAGCATATACAAGTCAGACCATGTGTACTGTATAAAGTACACTTCAGTGAATGTTTCATTTAGCTTGAGAACAATGTATATTCTGTAGTTGTTGGATGGAGTGTTTTCCTAAATGTCAATTGTATCAAGTTGATTGATAGTGCTGTTAAGGGCAACTATATCCAGATTGATTTTTTTTTTTTTTTTTTTTTTTGCCTACTTGATCTACTTGATTTATCAGTTATTGAAAGAAGAGTGTTGAAGTCTCCAATTGTGATAGAGTATTTGCTTATTTCTTCTTGTATTCTATCAGTTTTTGCCTCACATATTTGGATGCTCTGTTTTTTTGGTGCACATATACTAAGGATTATTACATATTTGGGGGAAATTTTTCCCCTTTTATGTAATGCCCTTCTCCATCACTGTACTTTTCCTTGCTCTCAATTCTACTTTGCCTGAAATCAATATAGTTTCTCCAGCTTTCTTTTGATTAGAGTCAACCTAAGTGTGTTTTTATATTTAAATGGGTTTCTTATAAACAGTATATACTTATATCTAATTTTTTTTATCCACTCTCACAATCTGCCTTTTGACTGGTGTATTTACACCATCACATTTAACATGATTATTTATATAGTTTCATTAATAGTTGCCATGTTTCCTGTTCATTACATTTGTTCTTTGTTTCTCCCTCCACCCCCCGCTTTTCCTGCCTTTTCTTGGAGCATTTTGTATTTCATTTTCTTTCCTCTTAACATGTTATATTGCTTTCAAAATGTTTTCATTATTTGTCCCAAGTTTGAAGTACACATTTATAATTAATATGAATCCACATTCAAATAATGTTATGATTCATGGTAACACAGATACCTACTAACAGAGCACCCTGCCCCTTCTCATCCCTGATGATGTTGCTTTCATCCCCTGCACTTGTCTTTATCATCACACAGGACATTTGTACCATTGCTCCTTTGAACAGAGACCTATTAAATTAGTTAAGAATAATAAAAATGAAAAGTTTTATTTTACTTTCATTTATTCCTCACCAATGTTCTTCTTCCCTTCTTAATATAGACCTGAGCCTCTAACCTACATCATTTCCTTCTTCCTGATGAAATTATTTACTTATCTATTTATCTATCTATTTATTTATTTATGCTGGGAGTTTTAAAATTTATTTGTTCTTTTTCTTATACATGACAATATAATGTATTTTAACATATAATACATATATGGGGTACAATTTCCCATAATTCTGCTTATACATGATGTACAATTACATTGGTCATATATTCATATATGAACATATATGAACATTTCCCCTCCCTTCCCTTTATTCTCTTTTGTCTAATCCTATGAACTTCTATTCTTCTCTATCCCCTTCTTATGGCTAGTTAGCATCTGCATATCAGAGAACATTCAGCCTTTAGTTTTGGGGGGATTGGCTTATTTGACTTTGCATGATAGTCTCCAGTTTCATCTATTTACTGGAAAATACCATAATTTCATTTCTCTTTATGGCTGAGTAATATTTCATTGTGTATACATACCACATTTTTTTTATCCATTCATCTGTTGAAAGGTACTTAGTTTGGTTCCATAGTTTAGCTATGGGGAATTGAGCTGCTATGAACATTGATATGGCTGTATCATTATGGTATGCTGATGTTAAGTACTTTGCATACCAAGGAATGGGATAATGGGTCAAGTGGTAATTCCATTCCAAGTTTTCTGAAGGATCTCCATACTAGTTTCCACAGTGGTTTCACCAATTTGCAGTCCCACTAGCAATGTGTGAGTGTACCTTTTTCCCCACATTCTCACCAATATTAATTGTTACTTATGGTCTTGATAATTGCCATTCTGACTGGAGTGAAGTGAAATTTGTATTTCTCTAACTGCTAGAGATGTTGAACATTTTTTCATATATTTGTTGACCAATTGTATTTCTTATTCTGTGAAATGCCTGTTCACTTCCTTTGCCCATTTATTGATTAGGTTATTTGGTTTTTTGTTGTTGTTTTGTTTAGGGTTTTTTTTTTTTGGGGGGGGGGGTTGTGTGTGTGCATGTGTGTGTGTTAAGTTTTTTGAATTCTTTATAGGAGATTAATGCTCTAAGGTGCAGGTGGCAAAGATTTTCTCCCATTCTGTAGGCTCTCCATATTCTTGATTGTTTCCCTGTTCTATTAAAAAGCTTTTTAGTTTAACCCAGGGGCACTTGACCACTGAGCCACATCCCTACCCCTTTGTTTTTGTTTTTGAAACAGGATTCTGCTAAGTTGCTGAGGGCCTCACTAAAAAAATCTGAGACTGGCTTTGAACTTGCAGTCTTCTAGCCTCAGCCTCCTGAGTCACTGGAATTACAGACATGCACCACAATGCCTGGCTGAACAACTTATTTTAATATTTCTTGCAGAGCAGGTTTACTGTTATAAAATCTCTGGTTTTGTTCTTTGTAGAAAGCTTGCTTTCTTCTTAGAATTTGATGGAAAATTTTACTGGATATAGAATTCTATATTGGCAGTGACTTTCTTTCAATATTTTAAATATTTCACTCCATTCTCTTCTTGTTTACATGGTTGCTTATGAGAAGTCAGCATAATTCTTATTCTTGTTGTTCTCTGATTAGTAGTGTGAGTTGTTGTTTTTTTTGTTTTGTTTTGTTTTTTTCCTGGCTCTTAAAAGATTTTCTCCCTATATTTGGTTTTCAGCAGTTTCACTATGGTATACCTGAGTATAGAATTCTTTTTATGCTGCTTGGTGTTCTCCAAGCTTCCTGGATATGTGCTTTGGTGTCTCTCATTAATTGGGGAAAATTCTTGGACACTATTTCTTTAAATATTTATTCTGCCTTTTCTCTTTTTAATTTAAGTTTTCGAATTGTGCATGTTATAAACTTGAAATTGTACCACAGGTTTCAGATATTTATTCATTCATTTCTTTCTTTCTTTCTTTCTTCCTATTGGTATTTTAGTTTGGGTAGCCTCAAAATGATATATTTTCAAGTTAACTGATTTTATCCCCCCTCTCCCTACCCCCCGGTCATGTTTAGGATACTGATGGGTCTGTCAAAGTTGTTCTTCATTTTCTCTGTAGAAAATCATCATTATTTCTTATAATCTCTATCTCTGCTTACATTATCCATTTTTTCTTAACATATTGTCTACTTTCCCCATTAGAGTTCTTAATTTACTAATCATGGTTATTTTAAATTCCCCATCTGGTTTTCAAAAACTGTCACATCCAAGTCTGCTTTTACTCTTTCTTTGTCCCTTCAGACTGTTGTTCCTTGCCTTTTAATGTGACTTCTGATTCTTTGTTGCAAGCCAAAATATATCAGGTAATAAGAACTAAGGTAAATGGGCCTGTTGTGTAAGGTTTTATATTAATTTTGCTAAAAGTTGGGCTGTTTATAATGTTGTAAGTGTCAATGCTAGAAGCTATAAATTTTTCTCACAACGTTGTTTTTCTCCCCTACTGCCTTTGGATTTCCTCAAGAGCTCCTTTTTTTTTCCATTTAATCTTTTTTTATCATTGATTTTACTATTTTTTAAATACATGACAACAGTAGAATTCATTACAATACTTATTACACATATAGAGCACATTTTTTCGTATCTCTGTATATAAAGTATGTTCATGTCAATTTATGCCATTATATATGTACTTAAGAGCTCCTTTTTAAATAGAGTCTATGCCTTGCAGCTCCTCATCTGTAATCCACTGTTATATAAGAGCTCTGTTGGTGTGTTCTAATTGTTCTATAATCTAATGATTAAACCTCACTCTTTTAGTGGGTTTGTGTCCCGGGGCCAGGACATTTACAAATATATCCTCCTTTCCCTTCCCCTTAAGTTGGTTAGGAAAGAGATAGAGGCAGGAATTGGGTGGGGACCTTCCCCTGCCATACCAACATTGTTTTAGTCTGTTTTATATTGCTATAACAAATACCACAAACTAGATAATTTATAAAGAAATGAAATTTATTCCTCACAGTTTCAGAGACTGGAAAGCCCAAGTTCAAGGGGCCACAACTGGTGAGGGCATTCTTGGTGCATCATAACCTGAAAGATAACATCACATGGTGAGACCTTGTGCGCTTGAGTTTCTCTTCTTTTGAAGCCACTGCTCCCATTATGGGGGTCCCAACCTTATGAAATCATTTTCTAATTATGTCCTAAAGGCCCCACCTACAAATATAGGAATCATCAATGTAGGAATCTGGGGGTTGTGTTTCCAACGCATGAACTTTTTGAAGACGTTTTTAGACCATAGCAACTATAATATTATTATTATAATACACAAGATTATTCAGGCTGTTGTTTTCCGAAGACCTCAGCTAGTCTCAAGAACAGGGAGCTCTTAAGAGCCGAGACCTTAGCTTTGTGGATCCACACATGGCCTGGAAACTGCTATAGAACTGATCAGACCCAGGGAGTATGAAGGAATTCTCAGAAGCTGAGGCATTAACCAGCTACAATCAATAATGGCATGAGAGTCTCTGTGTAAGTGGCATGGATGCTCCTGTGTGATGTACAGGGGACCTGTCAGGTTTTGAAGTACTTGAGACACTAGATTTGTATTAGGAGGTTGCTTGGTGAAAGGAAAATAGGAACAAATGGACGTGGGCCCTTGGAGGTAGATTCCCAGCAGTTTGGTCCTCTCAGCACATGTGATGGACCCTGGCATGGCCGTTGTTAGACAAGACTCTAAGGGCTACAGGGTACAGTGCTCCAAGGAGTGCTTAGTCAGGCATGGTGGCACACATGTAACTACAGGAGACTCCAGAAAAGTGTGGCTAGAGTCTGTGGTCAGAAGAGGCCACCGGGAGAAAGCTTATAATAGTGCTGGTCAGTTCTGCCAAATTCTGCTTCTTAGGACTCATACCAAGGTGACCATCTCATTCTTACTGAAGATTTCTTCATTTGAATTGGTTCATTATTCTCATTATACCAAGCAACTTCCTCTTCCTCTTTCTGACCTCCAGATGCTCTCTTTCTTAACTGCTTTATTTGAGCTCAAGGACTGTGACCTCACATGAGAAAGGCCCTGATCATTGTAAATTCACTGTCAGAGTCCTTGTGGATGAGGGGGAGAAAGGAAGCTGAGGCCAGGACCACAGATGGATGGTCGCATTCCAGAGTCTGCAAAGCTGGTTCAGGATAAGTCTCCCTGAAGTTGCACATGACTGTGACTGTTAGTGATGGCAGTCACAGGGGAGTAGGGCTTATATGCCTTAAATTTTCCACAGTGGCCCTTGAAACACTGCCACATGAGAAACGGTTGAAGGAGCCAGCTAGATGTAGGTGTTTAGGTTGGAGAAAATGAGACATGATTTCTGTCTTCAAGTATTTGAGGGGGTGTCATATGAAAAAGGAATTGATCTCACTTAGGATAGTTCCAGAAGGCACAATTTAGACCAAAAGGGAAAAGTTAGTGGAAGGCAGATTATAACTCAATAGAGACAAATGAGCAAAGGGTACAAACATGATGTTCATAATGTATACACACACACTAAGCATAGGGGAAGATTTTTAACCTTGCTCTTAATAAGAACTGCAAGTTAAAACAATTTGATACTATCCCCTCTTTCCCATCAAATGACAAAAATTAGAAAAGATAAAATGTTGGTAAGTTTCAGTAAAATGGGCACTTATATGTACACCTAGTAGGACTCTTAGTTAGTACAAATCTTCAGTAGAGTAATATGGCAGCAGAAATTAAATGCCTTAAAATATACATTCCTTAAGATGGAAGGATTATACTTCTAGGAATGTATTCTAAGGCATTAGTCAGATCTGTGAATGTATTATGTTTAAGCATTGTCTATAATTGTTAAAACCTCTAATTCCAAGAGGGAGAGTTGGTCAAAAATGACATGGAACATCTGTGTGATAGAATACTTGGCAACTATTAGGGGGCATGCTTCTAAAAGATGTTTAAAAGCAAAGCAAAGTATTTAAAAATATTTAAAAGTAGTTTTTAAAGCCCCAATTTTATTTTTAAAATATAGGTGAATTAATCTATGCATTGAAGACTTACACATAGTATATTAATCACTGTTATTTCTGTAGATTTTTTTTATTTTTGCTTTTTCATTCATTTCTGCTTTTTCCAAATGTTTGCATAACTAAAAATCAGATAAAATCGTATTTTTGAGAAATCAATCTGAATTTTCTAAAGGGACATTCCAGACAATTGGATTGAGTGATTTACACTGAATTTAGAAGTTGTGTCTTTTTGTTTGTTTGTTTTGTATTCGGTTTTGTTTTTATCTTTAATTGGTTACATTTCTGTGAAAATAGAAAACAAGACTACCTTCATACACAGTGACTATGGCATGCTTACAAGATACTTAGTAGGCACTACCCTGTTCTGTGACCATTAATACTCTGCTTCTTGACTGAGAACTACATTCCTAGCACATGTAACACAGTTCCATGCTTATTGTTGAGATCCCTCAAGACCCAGGGGCACAATGTGTTCATCTTGCCGTCCTAGAGAATAGCTCAGAACTGTCACACGGTTTATATTCAGGAAGACTGAATGGATGGACAGAAAGAAGAAAGGTATCGAAGGAGAGAGGAATTCTTGCCTAGACAAAAGAAATAGTCAACATGGAAGGATGTTTTATAGAATCCAGAGGTTTTAGAATGCACTTTCCCAGGAATCTTTTAGGATGGGTAGAGACCGTCATCTGACCTAGATGAGGGGGCTGAAATGAAGTCATAGCATTTTCACCCTGCTCTAAGGTCATGGAATTGGAGCATTGGAGCAGTCTGCAACTCACTTAATGACTGAATTAAGTGTAAATTTACAGGGCTGCCACATCTTGCTCATGAGCTCAGGCTCCTTAATTATAAACAATGACTTGGTTGGGAAGTTCAAGCAAAAGTCCTGGTAAGGAAGTATGAAGAGTTATGGAAGCCAACCAGACTCACTGTGAATATCTAAAACTGACCTTGAAAAATTTATAAAGGTAAGCATCAGAGGTAGATTTCATGTTGCTAACAGGGGCTAAACAGATTCTTTAACAGCTCATGTTTTCTTAGGTCTGAATGGCTAACTGCATTTGTGGTTCTTCTTCCTGCCTACTGACTCCATGTTAAAAGTAAATGTCACAGTAGATTCTGATATATTCCAGAGCCCTTTCTGCTACACAGTAGCCTCTCAGCCTCACAGAAGTTCATACTATAGAATTCTTGTTTTAAATACTTGGGTGTGATTAAAGGAAAAGGAGAGTATCAAAGACAATAGTTCCCTTGTCAATTCCTTCAGTTGTTGAGTTTGTGAGAAATTGTCACACACATATCACAATGAATCCCATTTTTATGTAAAACTATCATGCACTGATTTTTTTTAAAAATCATCCATAACAGGTTGCAGTTTACATTTCAGGGGATGTGTTCAGAATCCCAAGGACACTGAAATTCTAAAGGTGTGAATCACCTACACCCCATTGTCACCACCCAGCACATTGCAGTTTCGCAGACATTCAACTTTGACCTGGAGTCATCTATAAAACAGAAGCATTCCTCTCCAGTCACCATCATTGGATCTGCTTGGTCCTTTTTGTAACAGTTATGGAGAATGTCCAATTAACTGGTGTGTGTGTATGCACAGGAGAGCTCAAGGAAAAGAGCCTTACCCGGAGCTAGTGACCTCCCTAGGATCCTCCAGATCTGGAAGGGGCTTGTTACTTGCACCTAGTGTGCTTTTCTCACTGGTGACGCTTTGCTTTTCTTGTCTTTGCTGCTAGACTTTCAGTAAGCGTTGGCTACAGCATGCCAGAGGCCTGAGGTCATGTTGGTGTTTGGCTAGAATCTGCTGTGGTCAGGCCAGTGCTGTCACTGTGCCCAACAATTCAGCCCTGCCACGAACTCATCTGTAACAGCCCTGCACTTCTTGCAGCTTGCTCATTGAATACTGTGTTGTTTTTTCACCACTTGAAAATCTCTAAAAGCTACTTCTCTGTATTGAGGCCACCAAGTCACAGCCTAGAACCCTGCTCTCCAGCCCTGAGCCTTTCTGTGGGGTAAACACCAGGTCTCCTGCTCAGGACCTCTCCAGACATCAAAGCCATGATCTTGGCCTGAGATAACAGGGGGGATCCATTTTGTAGGGTCACCAGTCAGGATCTTGATCTGCAAAATACCTGCAGGACAGCATTTTTCAAAATGCCTTACAAGATCAAAAGGATTTCATGGCCAATATAGTTGGGGAACTGCCCTCTGTATCCCCCTGCTAGCAATTGTCTTCCAAAGTTTTTTCTTATATTCTCTGAGAATCCTACAGTGATGAAAACTTTTCTTTGTTAAAACTATGTTCCCCAAATGTGTTTTACCAAAATTGCTTTTTTTCCCCCTGAAACTTACTAACGTTCCTCAGGGAACCCCTTGGAAGTAAGCTGTGAACAAGTGCCCTGAATTGCTTGCAGCCAGGAAATGGTTGTTTTCTTCCCCCTGTGTTTTGTGAAATGCAAAAATGACTTAATTCACATATGAAGGTGTAAGTCCAGGCAGCCTCTGCCCAGTGTTACTGAAGGGCAGTCCAACTTTCCAAATGTTTGCACAGGGTTAATGCAATCCCTGGTAAGAAATGAAGAAGCATTTATGGTCAGGACTGTGTTTCATCCCAGACAGCAGTTTCCAGTTACATTTCATTTGTGTTGTTTCTATTAGTCAGGATTTATTTTGTCCTGACATGAGGGAAGAGTCTATCCAGGAAGAAGATAAAGTAATGTAGGGCAAAATGAGCTTGTGCAGCCAATTAGGGAATCATCAAAACCTGCTAAGATAGCTGGAATTATCCTGTTCATATTAAAAAACCACTTTGATAAGTGTTGCAGCTCCTTCTAGGAAGCGCTCCCTCTGGACGGTGTTCCTCTCGACCCTGGCATCCAGCCTTGGCTGTGTGCCCCACCTGGAAGCAGTGTTCTGTTATAATACTAATCACATGGCATCATAATGCTCTGGGTCTCCATTTCCCACATGAGCTGGTAAACTCCTTGAGAGTAGGAAGCAGCCCTCATTCACTGCTTAATCCCTGGTCTATAGCAGAGTATCAGATGCATACCTGGTGTCTGGACCCACAGAATGTCAGAGCTCAGGAGAACATCAGTATCATCTCAGCCCCTCTGGTCTTACAGAGGGAGAACCTAAAGCCCCACAAAGTTCTGATTCTCAGCTCCACAGCATCCCGGGCCCTTGATCATGGCCCAGACCAGGCAGAACTGAGCCGCCCAGGGAGCCAGCTTGGCCATGCCATAATTCCTGTCCAATGCCAAGTACAACAAGGTCACTTCACTGGGCTAACAAGACCAGGATGATTGACCCTCAGATGTCAGGCACTGTGCTGAACGCTTCTTGTGCGTTTCCTCATAGAATGCCCACAGTAGCACTGTGGAATGGGGGCTGCGGTTATACCCATTTCACAGATTAATAACTGCTGCCTTTATCATTTCCTGAAACTTTTGAGGGTCTGAAGGTTTTTGCCATTGGTATCTGGTAGAGTCAGGACTCCTGAGTCGGGACAACTCTAGTGACCCCAGAGTTGGAGCCACACTGTCCTCATAGATGTATCTTCTGTCATAGTTGGTGCCGGCATAGGGACCATTTCCCTTTAAAGGATCCTTTTCTAGAGGCAGTTTTGCCACAGAGTGTGTTCATTGTGAGTCCTCCATAGTGACAGCCTAAGTCTCTGACACCCAGAGAGAATCTTGTCACCATCATTTCTAACATAAAAATTTGTGCCTTCTTCCTGTATAGAGAAGCAACCCACAGAGCTGTGGTGCGGGCCTCTACCAAGTCTCTCCAATAGACACAAACACCTGTTTGCTCCAAGTGCTTAAGCTGCAGGTCACTTTCCACATGGCCCTCGTGGTAGCCAGTATGCTGTGGGGAGACAGGAAGATGCTTTTAGCAACCTAGAGCAGAAAGTCATTTTATTATTCTAGCATATATATTTGCCTTTCTGTCATGCATCCCCCCTAACCATTAAGATTCTTACTTGGATGAGCTGATCGCTAAACTAAAACAGATCCTGAGATGTGCTTGTAAGGGAGTAGTCACTAGAATCTTTTTCACAAATGGAATGAATGGTGGTGAAATTGCCAACCAAAGGGGAGCCTTTCAGATTTTTCAAAATGAGTTCAAATACTATCAAGGTTGTACTTTGGCAAGATGAGAGTGGCCATAGGATGGACTGTAGTCATGGAGAGGTGGGCAGGAAAGGAGAGAGAGGGGGGAGTGAACACTGGGAGTTGTTTGCAATGAGGAAAGACTGTTCAAGGCAGTAAGTCAAGGAAGGATGAAAGGATGCTTGCTTTTTTGCTTCCCTTAGGAAATGGCCCACTATGTTCCCACTGAAATCGCAGGGCTCCTGTTTGTGAAGATAACCCAGATTCAGAGTGCTGAGCAGGGGCCAAGGAGGCCTCAGGGCCCACTCCTCTTTTTACTGATGAGAAGACAGAGGCCTAGGGCAGGGCCGTCACTGCGACCTCATTCCATCCCTCTGATGCCCCACTAAACCTCAGTGTGTCTATTGTTACAACCCTGTAGCCAGTGCTCTGTTTACAGTTTTCTATTTATTGGAAATGGAGCTCTACCTTCCAAGTCCAAGTTTAGACAGAAAATCCTCATTTGCAACCTCCCTGCTGGGCCAAAGAAGATGCCTTTTGATTTCATGACTTAGTGGCAGTGTGTTTGGAAAACTCTACATCTCTGGTAGGTGTTTGGGTGAACCCTCTGCTATCCTCAGGCATGGTACCCCTCCACCTGCTAATCAGGTGCAAGGCTCTGAAGTCTGAATTTCAGCATGTCATGCCTGTGTTTCTGATGTTGTTGCAGAATGAGGGGTA
Organism: Marmota marmota marmota; assembly: GCF_001458135.2. Taxonomy (NCBI): domain Eukaryota; kingdom Metazoa; phylum Chordata; class Mammalia; order Rodentia; family Sciuridae; genus Marmota; species Marmota marmota. The sequence goes on from NW_026000196.1 coordinate 576,849, forward strand.
AGGTAGGAAAATTCCCTAAGTATACAAAGTCTGCCTTTTTGTGGACCAAAGTATCATATGCTGGCCTTCTTTTATTTTCAGTCTTTTTTTTTTTTTAACTATTAGAAGAACAGCTCCTGCTCATTAATGAAATCTGGAAGCTGTAGAAAACCTTGCAAAATAAAAACTAACCTGTTGACCCACTTTAAAAGTTTTTTGAAGATTATAAAACCAAAACTACAGCCTCACTTCCTACCCTTGTCCTGCCCCCAAGAACCAGTTGACAGCCCCCTAAGGCTTCTCTTTGTAGAGCTTCTTCTATTTTTTTAATGGAACTCATGTAGTCTGTTACTACACAGTCTTATTTCTTTTTAGTTTTTCAGGATATCATTTCCAAACCAGTATCAATAGTTCTACTTCATTCTTTTAAACAATTACATATTATTCCACCAATCATTCATTCTCCAGCTGGGCAACATGAAAGCTATCTTTAGTTTGGGACTCTTACCAAAGATATTGCAGCTGATGTAGTTGCCACATGAGTCTTTATCCATGAATGTTGGTATTTATGAAAGATAATCTCAAAAGTGGTATAAGGATGACAAATTTAAGGTGTAGTAGCTACCATTAAATTACCCCCCCCAAAGGAAGATAAGAATGTCTCTTATTCCACTCTCCTATGAACTCATTTTCCTCATTTTGTAAATTGTATTAGTCTGAGTGGAAATGAGGGGAGAAGTTGACATATTTAAATTAAATTTTCTTTACTGGTGAAATCAAGCATTTCTTCTGGGTGCATTCATTGTATTTCCTGTGAATTGCTTATTTATTATCTGCTCATTTTCTTACTCGCCTTCTTATTTCCTTCTATAAAGTCTTTATAACATTATGAATATTAGCATTTCGATTACTATATGTGTTACAAATATTTTCTTCCAACCTGACATTCATCTTTTATTTGTGCTGTTTTGAATCACAGAGAATGTTTTGTCAGCTTAAATAAAAGACTTAGTACATGCTTTTCTTTTTCAGAGTGCTCATTACAAACGCAGAGCTCTCAATTCAAAGATGACCTCAAGGCTTCTCTGAGTATATGGAGCTTTTCAGCCAAAGGGGCTGTTGTGTTTTTTTTCTTTTTCAGCTATTTTTTATACTCTGGAAGAATCCTCTGCTCTACCCCCTGCTGGTGGCTGACACTTCCTATTTCTTTGCATTTGCTATTTCTCATTCTTCATAGCTTAGAAAATGGACAACCAGCACAACTTGAAGGGATGATGGATAAAAGGAAGCAAAATAGGCTGAATTATATCAGGATGGGCAACCTGTTCTGAGAGAGCAGTGCCCAGGCTTTAGTGAAAGGCCTGTGGGGCATCTGTTGGGGATGCAGGAAGTCCACGCTCTGCTCAGCTGAGACTGATAAACGATGATTGACAGGTGCATTGGTGCTTTTGCAGGCTTGTATCTTGCAGGAGAGGTGGAACCTCTGCCCTGATTACAGAGGTACTCAGAGCCTTCAGCTGTAAACATCAATGCAATGCCGTGTTTGACTGCGTCGGACCTATCAGTGCCCAATACTCTCTTTCCCCTTAATGTTGTACAGAGCCATGGGAGCTCTTCCTTATCTCTGCTGATCTCAACAAGACCCAATTCTGATAAATCCTGTTGCATAAAACCTTGACCAGGATCCTATCAGAGACTTCCCAGACATTTGGCCTATGTGGACTTTGTCACTCTGTACTTTCGTTTTGGGTTTTTTTGTTTTTGTTTGCTTTTGGTTTTGTTTATTTTGTTTTGTGGTACCAGGGATTGGACCCAAGAGTGCTCTACATCTGAACTACATCCCCAGTGCTTTTTATTTTAAAATAGTGTTTCCCTAAGTTGCCCAGGATGGCCTCAGCCTCCCCAGTAGCTGGGATTACAAGCATGTGCCATCTTTCCCAGACTATATTATAGTTAGTTTGCATCTCTGTTGTCTCCCCCTGCTTACCAAGAGGGTAGGACCATATTATTTAAACTCCCAAGCACATAGCTTAGAAAATAGCAGAATCCTAGGGATATTTGGTGTTAAAATTCCTCTTTGCATCTCCCAGTCCCTGAAATGCCTCCCCAAAAGGTCCCCAGATTTACCAATATCACTATTTAAAATTGTTATCTAATCATAAGAATTTGTATAACCTTATATTAAAACACTTAAGTTTTTAAAATGGCAAATGGACTTTAGTTTATGATTCATTTTGATTAACTGATTTGGATTTGCTTCTGTAACTATTTGGAAAATATTCATGATCCATGGCATTGTCTGTCATGGGTTCCAGAAGGATACTCTCAGTTCATGTCCTTTTTGAATCACACCTGACATGGTAGAGGAAAAGCACTAAACAAAAAATATTCACAGAAGCTCTTAGGAATTGAATTGTGTCCCTCCAAAAATTCCCAACCCCTGGGACTTCAAAGTGTGACGTTATTTGGAAATAGGATATTTGCATCTATAATTGGTCATATTGGAAAATGCTCATATGACCGATGTTCTTATGAAAGGAAATTTGGACACAGACTTGACACAAAGGGAGAACACCTTTTGAAGGTGAAGGCAGAGACAGTGAGATGCAGTGACAAGCCAAAGAACACCAAAAATTACCAGGAAATCACAGTCTGGTGAGGGGTATGGAGCAGATGCTCCCTCAGTGCCCACAGAAGGAACAAACCATGTTGATACTTTGGCCTCAGACTTCTGGCATCCAGAACTGTGAGACAATACATTTATGTTGTTTAAGCCAACTATCTGTGGTACTTTGTTACAACTAGAAAACTAGTACAGAAGGAAGGAGAATTATGGGGAAAGAGGGAAGAAAAAAGAATAAAGAAAAGTAATCAAATGTGGAAAATAGAGATTAAGTGAGCAATGAGAACTGGTTTCACTTTAGAATGCCCTTGATGAAACAGTAAGAATTATGAATTATATTAAATTCTGTAATGGAAAGTATGCATAAGCAACTTTTCTGCATGCCAGATCATGACCAAGGTGTGAAGCAGCACATATGCAGTTGTTTGGCTATGAACTGAGCCAGCTGCCTTTTCCATGAAACAACAATTTTTACTTGAAACAATGACAGAATATCAGCAATCAAACTTGTGTATTTGGCATTTATCTCCTAAAAAAAAAAAAAAAAGAACAAATAAAATGAGCCTATCAGTTCAGAGGAAACAATTGACAGTATGGTAGAATGCAAGTTTTTATAATGAAAATTCAAATTTTAAAAACATGTTCACCAGTCTTATCTTGATCAACATCTAGAGATGTTTCTGAGGAGATCGATGGTGATATGAACAAGTGGGATTTTTTTTATGTTGTATAATGTAATAAATCAATATTTTCTAAATGACCAGTACATGGTGTATACAATCATGTGGGGGAAGATCCATGAGTTAAGCCAGTCTATTTTATAAAACTGTATGAAAAATTAATTAATATAGTTTTGGAATTTATGTTGCTTTGTCCCCTTTTGCAATTAAGATCTGCCAAGATTTAGGAAAACATCAAAGAAGAATATCCACAATATTCTGAAAAAGTGTCTCCCTTTTCCAACTACTGATCTGTGAGGCTGTTATTTTCTTCACATACTTCAAATAAAGCAGCCTTTTCTAACACATTGAGGGCAGATTTTAAAATCCTTTTGTCTACTGTTAAGAGAGGCATTAAAGAGATTTGTAAAAATGTTAATCAATAATTGAGAGATAATTTCTTAACTGAGTAAGAGTTATCTGAGTCCATAGACAGTATTTATTTAATAGAGAAACACTGAAGTCATTTCTGCTAAGACCAGAAGCAAGGCAGAAATACTTGCTACCTCTACAATTGCACCACACTGTAACAGCAGTGTTAGTCACACAATTAAATAAGGAAGCTTAGAGGCAAATGAATATGTAAAAAAGAAAGAAAACTGTCCTTTCTTTTCAGATTATCAGAGAATATAGCTGCAAAAGCCCAGTAAATCAATGATAAAGCTAACTGAAGCAATAAAATAATTAAGTGGTGTGGCACAATGTGTTAATATAAAGAAATCAATAATCTGCATATGTGTGAATAAATAGATGATATAATACTGGAGAAAACCCCATTTATAATACCAACAATGAAGATTCAGATACTTAGGAAGAATTTTAATTAATGTAAAAGTATAAGTTTATATGAGAAAAAAATTTTAAATGCTCCTGAAAGACACAAAAGTAGGTTTTAACAAATGAGAAAAACATTCTCTGTGCCCCATTAGGTCAACAACATTATAAAGATGTCAATTCTCCTGAAGTTAATTTACAATTTTAATACAAACCTAATAAAAATACCATCAAGCTGTTTTATGGAGTTAGATAAGTTGACACTGATAATAGTATTCTTGGCTTCAAGAATAGCCAAGCCAGGCTTGGTGGCACACACCTGTAATCCCAGTAGCTCCAGAGGCTGAAGCAGGAGGATGGTGTGTTCAAAGCCAGCTTCAGCAGCAGCGAGGTGCTAAGCAACTCAGTGAGACCCTATCTATAAATAAAACACAAAAATGTGCTTTGGATGTGGCTCAGTGTTTGAGTGCCCCTGAGTTTAATCCCTGGCACAACCCCCCCCCCAAAAAAAAGCCAATAAAACACTCAAAAAGAATTACCAAGGAAATGCCATCAGACATTAAATCATAGAGGAAAGGCTTTAATTAACATGGTGTGGCACTGGGCTGGGGGAGCTAAGTGATCAACAGAACAGCAGGGAAGGTCCAAAATGAGCAAACAAAAGGAAATTCATTAGGTGGTAAAGGTGGCACTTCAGATCACTACATTTTAAACAAATATCAGCAGATCAACTGAAGAGCCCAATTAGAAAAAATTAAAATGAGATTCATATCTCACATCCTATACAAGAATAACTCCAACTGAATTAAGGATCTAAGTGCAAAAAATGAAACCGTGAAAGTGTCAGGGGAAAAACAAAGGTGAGTTTCTCTGTAATCTCTGAGTGGGAAATGGCTAACTGTGGCTCAGACTCCAGACATTAAAAAAAAAAAAAAAAAAGCTTGGTAAATCTGACTACATAAAAATCTTAAAAGCTTAGCTCATCCTAAAAGTCAAAAGACAGAGACGTACCTAAACGAACATATTCACAACACCATAAAGGCCTAATAACCCTAATATAGATAGAACTCTCAAAAATTGATAGACCAAATTATGCTATGTACATATATGAATATACAAATGAATTCTGCCTTTATAAATACCTGTAAAACATCCATTTTAAATACAAATAAAAGGAATATCAGTAAAGTAGAAAAAAAGGGAATAGGGGGAGGTTAGAGGGGAAGAAAAGAAGCAGCACTGGGTGCAGAAAATTATATGCCATTTATGTATGATTATGTCAAAATGAGCCCCACTATTATGTAACTGTAATGTTCTGATAAAAACACTTTAAGAAATTGATCGATGACCAAAATCCCAATAGAAAAATGGGAAACACAAGCACATAGTTCAATATAAAGCAAGATATAAAAGTGGTCCTCAAACAAAAAATAATGTTCAAATGCACCTATAATTCGAGAAATGCAAATTAAGACAACATTAAGGTGTCATTATTTCTCATCTGTCACAGAGACAAAAATTAAATAATGTGACAGCTCATTCTGTTGGTCAGAATTACAGAGAAACAGCCCTGTCGTGCCTTGCTGGTGGGAATGCAAATTAATGCTACCCTTCTAGAGGGAAATTTGGCAAAACAAAACTACATCTGTATTCATTTTTGACCCAGTAATCCCACTTCTAGGGATCCACCCTGAAGACACAACTCCAGTGATCAAAAAAAAAAAAAAATGTATGCACAAGGTTATCCATTGTGGCATTGTTTCTAATCACAAAATATTGGGAACACCTGAATCTTCATACATAGAAGAATGTGATTGAATAAACATGGAATATCAACACACAACCAACCACTGGGAAGTTCTGAAAAAGAATTGAGGAAGAGCCAGCTCTATGAATAAGTGTGGAGGAATTCCAGGACATACTGTTAAATTCAAAAATCAAAGCCCAAAAGAATATGTATTGTACACGCTTCTTCATAGAAGAAGGAAGGAGATATGAGAAAGTAGACATCACTGTGCTCATTTGTACAAAAGAAATACAGCCAGAATAAACCAGAAACTAAAGAGATCAGTGGCCTGCTCTGGGGGATGGAAAGAAGAGGGGGGTATGCAGTGGAAGGAGGCAGAGAGTCACATTTCTCTGGCTCTCAGAACCACGGTGATATTTAACATTCCCTTCAAAGTCTGCATGGTGAACTGCTACTGTACTTGTGTCACTATTACACCATGAGCCTCAGGTCTGATCTAGTGTGGAAATATTTAATGCTAAGTGTTAGGCAGTATTAAAGGAACTTTTCTATTTAACACCACTTGCCCAGGAGGTATGAAAATGGAATGCTTTTTCTCTCCAGTAGTTCTAATCAGCTGCAGATGTTCAAGAACCTTGTATTACAAGGGGCCTTGGAGACCAGACCCTTCCTGGACCAAACAGAGGATCCTTTTCTGAAGAGTGAATAATGAAGATTGTTTTAACCAGCTTCTCCCCTTAACACTGGTTTTCTGTGCTTAATCAGCATAAACATCACTAATTTTTCTTCCTAGACCTTAAGGGAAACACTAGCTGTATTCTTTTGCCTTTAGAAACTTCACCTTCAGTAATTTTTATTTGTTTTTGGTTTTTCTTTAATTCTTTGTCAACAGAGGGTTGAAATATTTACATGACCTGGAAGACCCATTTAAGCATCTTAAAATTCCTTAAGTAAATGTTTTAGCCAAATTGTGCAAATATATTTAGATGAACAATCTGCATTTCATCTTCCTTAATATTTTCTGCATCATCCACAGATGGAGATGATAATGGACCATGAAATTATCAAAAGATATCTGGCAGAGAGATGAGCAGGAAACGAGCAAGGGACTATTAGTTCATTAGGTAGTTTCCCAACCCTGAGTGGCCAGCAGCAGATCTTTACTTTTGATTGCATAGGTGAAATCCCCCTTTTCCATTTCCCCTGGGCATGTTGAGGATGCTGGCATTTCTCATTTCAGGAATGACAATACCTGAAGAAGATGCTGATGTGGGACAAGGCAGTAAATACTGCCTTGTGGCAATTGGGAGACTCCAGGTAAGAAAATAATCAGAGCTGTTTTCATCTCAAAGGAGAGCTTAGTGCAAAGAACAAGAAATTGTGAGCTTGGATACCTGTTCTCCTCTGTACCCAGTGTTTGTTGACTTTTGTGTCTCACTCTGGGACAAGAACAAGGCCAAATCTCGGGGGAAAGAAAGGGACTATGAACTGTAAACAGCAGAGGTCTTGTTGGGTGAGGGTTATATCATCCCATTCCCCTAACAGAGTCTAGATCTGCCTACAGCACATCCCTGATTAACCATTTCAGTGTTTTTCCTGGAGCCAAGTAATGAAGTCCAAACTCCTTATTCCAACCTCATCTCCTTCCCTTTGTCCTCTCTCACCACATCCTATTCCCCTTCTCTGTGAACCCATCATGTGATTTCCCACCTCTATTGGTGTTCACAGCCTGTTTCTTCTGCCTGGGATTTCCTTGTTCCCTTTTTTCTTTCAAAAATCTCTTTCTTCCTGGGTACTTCCTATCAATTTATCCTCCAAAACCCAACTAAAATGATTCCCCATCTCCATAGTCAAAATTAATCATTCCCTCCTCCTTCTCTCTAGCACTGGGTTCCCACGTTAGCCATCATCTCTTTGCTGTCCCTTGTGCTACTGTTAGCTGAGTGCAGGATGGCTTTGTTAACCAAGTGTGTGATGGTTAGCTGAACATGAGATCGTCCCCTGTGAGATCCTCTGGGGCAGGGAATGCCTTTTTATCTTGTGAGAGTCAGATGTGCTCAGTGCCTGACACAGAGTAAACTACTCAGTCAACTGGATTGTTCATATCTTTGTGATAATTAGGGTCTTCCTATCCTATTGAGAGGACACATGATAGACATGGGCAAAGTAACCCTTCGTGTCCCTGGTTTCCTAGGTCTGAGTGTTTTCAGACAAATAAATAAGCAGTTTCATACAATGTGACAGACCATGGGCAATCCTAATTGATTAGTAAAGAAAGAATATTTGGGCAAATTCAGTCCACAAACATACACTTTCCAAATATTTTAACCAGTTACTTAGGCTCATTTGCCATTTTCAGTGAAGGGAAGACAGGAGAAGGAAGGTGTATTAATGTTTATTTAGCAACAACTTTGTGCCAAGGCTTAACCTGCAGTGTCTCAACCTATGAGGTTATGGGTTTCATTATTCCCATTGGCTAATCAGGAAACATAAACTCAGAAATGTAAAGAAAGAGGCCCATTGTTAGTTACTGTTTAGTTAAAGGCATAACCTGGCCTCTCTGAACACTTTACATTCATTGCACCAGTCACATGAAAGAATGTGTGATGTTAGATTCCCATTCTCTATCACCGTCTCCATCAGTAGCATCTAAGCTGTGGATTTTCCCATTGCAGGTGACCAGCTCTCCCGTGTGCATGGACATGAATGGGATGTCAGTGCCCACAGAGTTCTTATCTCGCCATAACTCTGACGGAATCATCACATTTGTGGATCCAAGATGCATCAGTGTGATTGGCTACCAACCCCAGGTAAGTAGGTAGTTTCGAGCTCATTGGGCAGTTGGCTAGAGATTTAACTTTCCTTAACACATATGTCCCATTTGTTTGAGATACAGCATAATGATATTGCAGAGAAACACCAATAAATCTAGGTGCCTTGCCCAGATTAGGTGATATCCTTCCAAACAAGAAAATTCACTCAGCAGTAGTGTGCTTGCTTAGCATATACAAGGCCCTGAATTTAATCCCAACACCACACAAAAGAAAAAGTCCATCGTAAACTTTTCCCTAGCTTGTGCAGTTTCTGATTCTCAAGCTGGTTTTTCACAAACTAGAGTTAAGATAACTTTACAAAATTTATTAGCATGAGAGAATCTTGTAAAGATGCCTACCTCATTTTTCCTAATTCCTCTCAGAAGCCTATTTTGCATGGGCCACACTTTCAGGTCTTTGTTCCAGATTCTTTGTGTAAAAGTCAATGGCAACCTGGTACAATGGCACACAGATATAGTGCCAGCAACTCAGGGGCCAAGACAGGAGGATCTCAAGCTCAAGGCCAGCCTCAGCAACTTAGCAAAGTTCTAAGCAACTTAGTGAGATCCTGTCTCAAAATAATAAAAAGGACAGGGGATGTGGTTCAGCCAGTGGCATGAGAAACACAAGGCAAGAGTGGTTGTCCCAGGTCAAGACCAGAGAAATAAAATGGCTAAATACAATGTGAAAGCCTGAACTGTGTCCTAGGCCTGAAGACATCCAGCTAGAATAGATACATGGGAGACAATGTAAATATTAACACATACAGATTATTGAGTGATCTTATTGAACAATTATTGGTTTTAAGTTAATAGTATGGCGCCTTGTGGTTTTGGATGTGATTTTTTTTTTTTTTTGGATGTGATTTTAGGATGTGATTTCTATGAGACATGCTAAAAATACTTTCGGGAGGGGCTGGGGTTGTAACTAAGTGGTAGAACGCTTGCCTTGCATGTATGAGGCATTGGGTTCAATCCTCAACACCACATAAACATAAATAAACAAAACAAAGGAATTATATCCATCTACAACTAAAAATATATATATGTATATGTGTGTGTGTGTATTATATATTAAAAAATACTTTGGGGAGAAGTGTCATGCATGATTTCTACAACTTCCCATCAAGTGGTTCAGGAAGAAATTATAAGCTATGTGTATATGGATACATATGCACATATACATATAGATACATATGTGAAGAAAAATAAATGCAAGAGTGGCAAGATATGGGCAGTTCTCAAATCTGTATAAAAGATACGTGTTTTACTATCCTTTTAACTTTTCTGTAGATTTTAATTTCTTTCAAAACAGAAAAAAAAATTTAAAAACAAAAGAAAAAGATGCTGTTCTGAGGAAAATACTTTGGAAATATTGATAGACTATTAATGACATGGATATTTTATTGATCTTTTGGAGGTGCTGGGAATTAACCCAGGGCTTCACGCATGCTAGGCAAGTGTTCTTCTACTAAGCTACTTTCTTAGCCCTACATATGTATCTTAGAACTAGAAGGAGTTCCCATCAGAAATATTAGAAGCTTTGCATAATTCTACATGTCTAGGTTTATACAAACCTGGAGACTCTTGGATGGAATAAAAAGGAAACGTGATCTGTTTGCAAATGCACTGATGGCAGCACATTTCTATCCAGATCCATTAATCCTCCAGCACCTCCTGTGAGCATCTGTTTGTTCCTGAGCACAAAGATAAAACTTGCTGCGTTGTTGGTGTCAGCTCACTCTTGGCAGTGTGTGCCCATGTGGGTTCTGATCAATGAGTTAGTTTACATCCTTTGCTATTTAAGATGCTTCCAACTGGACCACTTTCCAGAACACATTTGAAGTTGGCCTTTGATGGTTTATCTTATTCTGCTCTGTGTCGTTGTGAAATGTACTTTTGTTTTGGGTTAAAGCTGGGTCCTTTGAGCAAACCATAGACCATAGAGAAGGTGGACAGTAAACAGACTTTTAACAACCACAGTTATTTTATGATAACCTCATTTCTTCAGCCACAAGGCAACTACAGTTTCCACATTTAAACAGTTTCAGTTTTCTTAGGCAACACATCCGTCCATCTGCTAGCCTTTTGCTTTCTTTCAATGTTTATTAAAATATGTTGATTATAGCTTGCATCTCCAAAGCAAACAAAAATAAAATTGCATTCTGAAGCTGCTGATCTAGTGACTTAGCAAAATTAGAAATTGGTATGGAGGAATTTAGAATGAATACAAGGAAGCCAGACCCTCTATGGCTCCAGGAAAAATTGGCATCCGCTTTTCTTTTTTTCAATCTGTGGTGGTGCAGGCTGAAGAGATGAGTTAAAGAAGACATAAATGAACACTCTTGACTAATAGTTATAAATAATTAAAAATGGAATTTGGGGCTGTTAAAGCTTTTCTCTTTCATTTAGGATCTTCTGGGAAAGGACATTTTGGAGTTCTGCCACCCTGAGGATCAGAGCCATTTGCGTGAGAGCTTCCAGCAGGTGCTGCCCATTCTTGTTCCCAGCTGATCCTGGGTAACCTAGGTGCATGTGGGTATGACTGGTAGGAGACTAGTCCTGCTATGTGCTTGGCAGGCAGCAATTTCCTAACCAAAGCATCAGTCAGGGGCCTGCTGGGAAGCAGCTCACTATCCAGCAGAGAAGACAGAAACATGAGGAAGTCACTAGAGGGTGATGGGAGAAGAACTCTAAAGTGACATGGAGAAAATGCCATACAGCACAAGATGCTGAGGTCAGCTGTGTGGGCAAGAGGCAGGAAGAGTATCCCAAAGAAGGGGACAATTGGAATGAGTCGTCAAGGGTGAGCATGGGAGAAATGAGAGAACTCCCTGAACTGGGGGTTCTGGGGGCAGGGTAGTACCAGAGATGCAGAAGAATGTGGCCTAGCAGGAGGATCCTCAGCAGTTCTGCAGCTGGATGACTAGGAGGGATGATGTGGTGGGAAGTGATTGAGAAGGAGCCTGGCACAGCTAAATTTTTAGGGCCTCTTATGCATGCCATGCTAAGGCATTTAGATTATCTCCTCAGTCACCTAAGGGTAAGTGAAGATTCCTTTGAGGATTTTAAGCAGAGCAATGTTTTGAAAAAAACACTTTGGTGATCCAGGTATGCAGATGTGGAAAATAACTGGAAACAAAGATAACTCAGGAGCTTTGTAAATTCCTGTGGTAACAATGAGTCCACACTAACAAAAAAATAATAATAATAATAATAATAATAGTAGAAGGGATTTCTGTAGAGAAAACAGATCAGGGAGAGGAAGGCAAGGAGGGAAAGGGAAAGGACTGGGGAACAAGACTGATCAAATTATCAAATGTTATGTCATGTATGATATGGCATAATGAATTCCACTATTATAAATACTTATAATGCATCAATAAAATAGGGGAAAAAATTAATTTCCTGGGCAAGAGTTAATGAGGCCAAAAGTTGGGCAGGAACCATGGGAAACAAACTTGAGACAGTTTCATTGGTAGTGATACTTCAGCTGGAGATGGTGAAGGAGAGGGAGGGACTTAGGATTACTGGGAGCCTGACAGGGAAGCCACCCTAATAACAGTATCATGTGCATCACTACTGTTAGCTACTGTTTCCTGAATGCCTACCATGCACTGGGCACATATGCTATCTTATGGAATCTTCACGGGAGTTGTAAAAGGTAGGAGCTGACATCTTGCTGTTCCAGGTGAATTTAGTAGGGCCCAGTGCTGAAAAGTGCCAAGTATCACACAGTCAATGAAAGAAAACTGACTCAAAGTAAGGATCTGTCACCTGCTGAGCTGGCTCAGCTGTGGTGACAGAGGATACACTCTCTCTCTCTCTGCAGAGCACTAAAGTCCCCCTCTCAGCCCTGGGAAAGAAGAGAACATTACAAGAAAGCAGACAACATTACAAGAAAGAAGCCTTTGAGTTTCTTTTCAAGAGAGAGTAATAATAGCCTGTCATTCATCTGAAGGCGTACACACTTGACATTCTTCTTTGCAAGTGTTTTAGATGGAGCCTTTCTGGCAGCCAAGCCCATTGAAGGCACTGCCATGTCTGCACAAAGATTTATGTCCCATGTGTGGGCAAAGCTCCTACTCCACACTCTGCTCATTCCTTCTGGAATATCACCCACTCCTGGTTTTCTTTCCACTTCTCAGCCTCCTTTGTGGGCTCCCCCTCCAGTACATTCTTCTTCAAGCCATGATGGCAAGGACCCCGTTCTTGCTGCCTTCTCTTCTTTTCATTCTGTGCTATCTCCCTAGGTGATATCTAGTAGAAAACTCCAGCCCAGCCAGGTGCAGTGATACATGCCTGTAACCCCAGCAACTCAGAAGGCTGAGGCGGGAGGATCACGGAATCCAACCTCGAAACTTAGTGAGACCCTGCCTCAAAATGAAAAATTAAAAGGGCTAGGGATATAGTTCAGTGGTCAAGGGCCCCCACGTCCACATCCCTAGTTCCAAAAAAGAAAACTCCAGCCCAGCCTGTCCTTCTGGCTCCACATCTGCTTCTATCCAGGTAGCTGTTTCACATCCACCCAAATGTCCAGTAACCTTCAGAGACAGAGCTCTTCTCTCAGCCTTCATCCTCCCTCCCAGCATGCTCACCTGGCTGCTCAGGCCAGAAATCAAGCCCCTCACTCTTCCCTTTCTCTCTCTGTACACCCAGCCCCTCAGCAGGTCCTCTGGGACTCCTCCAAAAGACACCTACAGTCCATGCCTCCTTTGCTCCCACTCCCCTCAACGAGGCCATCCCCATCTCCCATTTTGACTACTGCAATAATTCCCTCCATGGTCTCTCTACCTTTACTCTTGTTTCACTTCAAGCCATTATGAAAACATAAGCTAGGTTTGTCACATTTTATTTAAAATCTGCCAATAGTTTTTCAGGTTATCTAGAATCAAATCCAAGTTTCTTGCCACAGTTTCACAAGTTTCTGCATGAGCCTTGTCCTTTCCTTAAAGAAACTGCTCTTCAGTCACACTGGCTAGTTCCTTGAACATGGTTTCTTTCCCACCACAAGGTCTTTGCTCATGTCCATACCCTGATGGGAATGCTTTTCCCTCACTTTTTACATGACTGACATTTTATCCTTTAGGTTTTAGTTTATCTCAGAGACATGATAAGTGAACTACTGTAGCTAAGAAAGAGGCCCCAGCCAGCTCAGCCCCTTGTCTAGTTCACATTGTCTTATATGTGGGCAGCAGCTGAGCAGCACAAGGACATCCTGGATGTCCAGTTTTATTTATTTGTCCATTGGTTGGTTTGGGAGTTAGTTGGTTGGTTGTTGTTTTGCAGTACTGGGGATTGAACTCAGGGGTACTTTAACTACTGAGCTACATCCTCAGCCATTTTTGTTTTATTTTATTTTATTTATTTTTTAGTACTACAGATTGAAACTAGGGGCACTTTACTAGTAAGCTACCTTTCCAACCTTTTTTTTTTTTTCACTTTGAGACAGGGTCTCATTAAGTTGCTGGGGCTGGCTCCAACTTGAGATCCTCCTGCCTCAGCTTCCCATGTTGCTAGAGTTATAGGCATGCACCAACATGCCTGATCTTTTTCCCTCTTCTTTATTAAAACCTAACTTCTCGGGGCTGGGGATGTGGCTCAAGCGGTAGCGTGCTCGCCTGGCATGCGTGAGGCCCGGGTTCGATCCTCAGCACCACATACAAACAAAGATGTTGTGTCCGCCGAGAACTAAAAAATAAATATTAAAAAAAATTTAAAAAATAAAATAAAATAAAAAGACCTATGATGACAGAAAGATTTCTCAGAATAAAAATTTGTAAATAAATAAAATAAAACCTAACTTCTCTGTGGACAGACTCCATATTTGTGCTTTTCATCATTATCTCCCTCACTAAGTGTAGAGTTCAGTAGAGGGTAGCTTAAAACAGCCTAAGTGGATCAGAACCAGAGCAGGTAGCTTTTGTTTTAGAAAAATGTGAAATTAGAATGATTAAACATTAGGAGTGTGTGTCTTTTTATGCCGTATGTTTGCTCAGTATGTGTGGTGATGATAAGCTGCATCACCTAGTATCATCAGGTGTGAGTTGGGTTGGCTTCATTCTCTTTGGTGTATGGAAATGGTTTCATCACTAACAGTAATGGAGCCTCTGCTCTGTGCCCAGGAATAAGCCAGACCCTCCTTCATCCATTGTCTTATATAATCATCAACCTTACACAGTATGTGTTGTCATTCCTGCTTTTTCCCAATAGATACCAGGACTCAGAGAAGTTTGGTTGCCTGCTCCAGGTCACACAGTAAGGCAGTAACAGACCCAGGCTGGAAATCAGGTCCAGGTCCATCTCCCTCCAAAGCATTCACTGACAATACCACACTCCACACCTGGCTCCTCATTCATCAGATGGGAGGGGAGGCCAGGGAAGCACCACCCAGGTGCTGGCAGCCCCAAGCCTGGTCCCAAGGCTTAGTGGGCAGCAGCTGAGCAGCACAAGGACATCCTGGAGCATACCCCACCTTGGCCCTAGGTGTTCTTTTGGCTCCAGCCACTGGCAGCCAAGGCAAGGGACAAATGTGGCTTATTCTTGCAAAAGCAGAGAAGGGGCTGTCAGCTAAGACTCAGCCTTACATTCTGGATTTAAACAAAAGTATTTAGTCACTCAAACCAGAGTCCCTTAGAACATGATCAGGTTTGTAAGGAATTTGAGTTTGGTGTGGGAATAGTGCATCAGTCCAGGGCCAGGAAAGTTTTGTGTGCCCTTAGATTCCTTCTCTAGGTAGTTTACTGAGGAGTCAGTTGTAGGAGCTGAGCGCATTGAAACTTAAGGCAGGCTCTCGCATTCCCTTCCTTCTACTTTCTGCTGAGACATCTTCCATCACTATAGTGATGGTGATGATTACAGCAGAGCTGGGTCATGAAGACCTATGCTAAGCTGGGTTTCGTGCTTGGTCTTTGCAATCACCTATATTATTAGCATCACATCTAAATTAAGCACGGTTAGTTGTGTCTCTCTGGTCAAAGACCTGGACCATATCACCTGAACTGCCTTATAGACGTAGTCCAGCTCATGCTGTGCTTCCTGCCAGAAGAGCACTTGGAGCATCTTCACTTGCCAACACTCTACCTACCTTTGTAAACCCATCTCCCACCAGGAACCCCTTCTGGATCCCAGCAACAATCCATCTTTCCTTGCCTGCCTGGTATCCCCATGGCATTTTTTTAAAATGTATTTTTAGTTGTAGATGAACATAATATCTGTATTTCATTTATTTGTATGTGGTGCTGAGGATTGAACTCAGAGATTTGCACATGCTAAGTCTGCATTTTCCATTTAGCCACAACCCCAGCCCAACCCCATGCCATTTGACCTTAGGTTTGTGCAGTGGTATGTAGCAGACTCTATGGGTGATGGATATCTGCCATTTTGCCTGCTGTTTGGGGTCAGAGATTCTACCTTGGCAACTGGGATCCCTGGAAAGAGGATTGAGGTCAGTAGATTCAGGACTGAGCCGTTTCTCTGCCACTTCTTCATCTTGAGCCCTCAGGCCGTGTATCTGTCTGCTTCAAGGTTTGTTTTCCAGGTACACAAAACAGTTGTGAGGACTACGTGACAGAGCACACATAAGGTGCTTAGCTGTGACTTGGCCCCAGGAGGTGCAGAGCTGGCGGCTCCCTTTTTCTTCCTTTCTCCACAGCTCCTGGGGCCCAGCTTGGTGCAGATGTGCCTTCTGCATGCTTGTAAAATGCAGCTTAAGTATTCTGCACTTCCACAGGCATTCTGATTAGAAGAAACACAGAAGGAACATACCCTCCACAGGTGTCCCCAGAATGCAGCGGGTGTGGATATCAACTCATGGACAGTGGCTGCCTCTTTCCCCTGTGTCCAGTGCAGGCACAAAGGAATCCCCTGGGATTCTGTAAACCTGAAGGGCACATGGCCTTGACCTCTGGCCCCTGTGAGGGACAGCCAAGTTTCTGCTAGGGCCACAGACTCACTGCCAGCAGCAGCCTCTGAGTGGGCTAGGTTCACACCATCCTTAGCTCTGCCTCCTCTCCCACTATGGCAGGAGAGCCCTCCCACCCTCCTCAAGCTCTCTGTTCATTTTATTTATCACTTGGGATTTCCTACGAGGGAGCCTTGTCTGACACCCTCAGGCTTCATCTGTCTTCCTCCAAGGCCTGTTGAGCCATAGAGTCAGTCCAGGAAGTGGCCTTGAGTGCTACCTCAGTGCCAGGCACCAGGCTGGGGTCAGGGAGGCTTGCATAACCAAGATGCCACTGTCTCCATGCTGTTTACAGTCTAGTAGGGATGGCAGACACTCAAAAGGAGGAGAGTACAAATGAAGTGTATGTTAGGAAAGGGGAAGTCATTTATTCCCTGGCCCCTGGGACCAAGTCCCCATTCTTATCATCAATCACTCTGTGATCTTTCAGGCAAGAAGCCTGGAGATTTACCAGCCCTAGCCAGTCACAGGAGAGAACTTATGCTTGTCTTATCTTGTCCTGAGGGTTTAAGCACACCCAGGCTTCTTCTACCTACTAGTCATTTGTCATTTCTCTTTCTTCTGTTGATGCTTCAGGTGTGAGAGCTGTGCCTGAAGGCTTCCTTCAGCATGCGCGCGCGCGCACACACACACACACACACACACACACACAGGTCTCTGCATGTCTTTGTGTGGTTGTGTATGTCAAAACAGAGCAAAGAACAAGATGTATGACTAAAAAGAAGCTTGTGATTTGGAAATAAGATCTTGGTTCCTGTCCCAGCTTTTTCACCAAAAGTTGTCAGATCTTGGGCAACCTATTTCATTTCTCTGGGTCTCAGTATTGTCACCTGTAAATAGTAAAGCCCTCCTCCTTAAACTCTTGTGAGGATATACCTGAAGTAATACATTTGAAAGTCTGTTGGAAAACATTAACTGCAACTTAAAAGTGGTGATAGGTACATGCAAATAAAGAATGTATACAGGACTTGGAATGCGGCTCAGTGGTAAAGTGTTTGCCAGCTAGCATATGCAAGGCTGTGGGTTTGATCCCCAACATCACCAAAAGAAAAAAAAAAATAATGCCTACAAATTTATCATTTTTTAACATCTCCTCCAAGAGTACTCTCTGGAATTCATTTTTCAATGTTAAACAGAGGTTAGGAATTTTTTACATGAGGTATAAAGAAATAACTTGATGAACAGCAAGGGATAATAGCATCAAACCCAGAGTACCCACGCAGCCAAGAAAAGAAGAAAAACTCAAGTGTTACAGAGCTCTCATGATCTGATTTGTAAATTAAAAATCCTGATATAGCCAGGCACAATAGCACATGCTTACAATCCCAACTAGTCGGAAGCCTGAGGCAGGAGTATCACAAGTTCAAGTCCAGACTCCTCAACTTAGCAAGATCCTGTCTAAAAATAAAGAAGGACCAGGGATGTAACTCCATGGTAGAGCACCTCTGGGTTTAATCCTCAGCACCAGGTGGGGGCAAAAAGTTCTGATATAAAGTGAGCATTCACCAGACATTTTCTCACATAGTGGTGACAGCATGACCTGTTTCAGAGGGAAAGTAGACAGAGTGTTCCAATAGCTAGCAGCCACCCTCATTTCCCCCTTACCCCACTCCTCTTCCTCTCCTGCTGTCTTTTGGCTACAGTGCCCCTGTTCTGAGGTCCCGCTGAGGTCCCGCTGACCTTCCCGGTGACCACCGCCTGGTGCTTCTCCCTCCTCCTGCTGACTTCCGTCTCCAAATGTTTTCTCAGGTGGTTAAGCTGAAAGGCCAAGTACTGTCGGTCATGTATCGATTCCGCACCAAGAACCGCGAATGGATGCTGATCCGTACCAGCAGCTTCACATTCCAGAACCCTTATTCTGATGAGATCGAGTACATCATCTGCACCAACACCAACGTCAAGTACGTACTCAGCCTCCCTCTCTGCAGGCCTCCCCGTGTCTTCACTTGGGTCCAGAGCTGGAAGTTTTACTTGGATTCTTTTCCCCCTGCAGGCTGTACTTAAAGCTAGAAATCCCCCAGAGCTAAAGAACAAGATTGGGGACACCTGGGCTGAGTCTGTAGCTCAGTGGCAGAGCATTTGCCTAGAATATGTGAGGCACTGGGTTCGATCCTTATCACCACCTAAAAATAAACAAATAAAATAAAGGCATGCTGTCTGTCTACAGCTAAAAAACAAAAAAATGAATGGGGAGAGCTGGGGGAGGTGGCGCAGTCCTGTAATCCCAGCTACTCCAGAGGCCAGCCTGGGCAACTTAGAGAGACCCTGTCTCAAAATTTAAAAAGCTGGGGATATAGCTCAGTGGTACTGAACCCTAGGGGTCAATCTACAGTACTGCAGAAGAAAACAAAAGGAATTGAGAGTATGGATCCCCTATCACTTGGGAAATATCCCTCCTGTGTTCCTCCTTCTCAGTTGTAAGAGCCCAAAGGACTGAGTGGCCCATGTCAGTCCCTTTCCTTTAGGCCGAGGTGCTATGGTCTCCATTCCTCATTGTTTTGCCTCTGAACACAGAACCCAGCAGAATGGAGCTATTGGGTGCTCCCCCTCTGCTCTCTGCTGTGCCCGGTGTATATGCCTGGTTTCTTGGTCCTGCTGGTAAAGGAAGTGAGACTGAGCCCTTTGGCAGCTCTAGGACATGGAACAGGTGGCCTGTGGTGGGGACTACTGCCCATTCACCAAAGCATTCCTTCCTACTCCTTCTCAGAGCCTCAAGCCCTAGTGTCTCTGCTGGATTTTGGGATTCCCCAGTATCCTGTATAAGCTGGCAGACAGACCTAGGCTGTGAACTTGGCTCTGCTGCTTCCTGGCTGTGTGATCTTGAGCAAGTCACTTGTCTCTTAACTTTCACTTCCTTACCTGTGATTTGTGATGATCCTCCTTCGGGCAGTTACTGTGAGAACTAAATGATATTGAACTCAGAACTGTGGGCCAGACTCTGCTCAGCACTCAGCACAGTGAGCATGATCATAAGCAGGTTGCATCATCTCTCTGGTTTTAGTCTCAAGGACATAGTTTCCGACTAATGATAGTTTAACTTTGCGATAGCATGAAAGTGATACACGTTCAGTGTACACCATGCTTTAAATTTTGAAGCTGGGTCTTTTCCCCAGCTGGCCATATGCAGTATGAACTTCTCAAAATGTTGAACAGCAGCAGCCACAGCTCCCAGCCCATCCCACAATCACAAAAGGGAACAACCATCACTCCACAGTGCATGGTATTTATCTAAAATGATTGGTAGGTCAGAGCTATTAAGTGCAGTTTTGACTGATGATATTTTCAACATATGGATTTATCAGGATATGACCCACTGTATGTCCCAGGAGCATCTGTACCAGGCCAAGGAACCAACAGCAGTAATGACATTTGTGCAAAGGCTAACTCAGCTGATGCATGTGGAAGCCATGCCCAGATGATGAGGAGGGCCACAGCTAACTGGGTGTGTGACAAGGCTGGCATGCTGAGAATGTCCTCATATCTCCCTGTTGTCAGTTATGTCCTTCGTTTTCCGAGGTTCAAAACATGTCTGTTCTCCAGCCCCACCTCCTCCTGGAACCTACCTGGTGATGCCTTTTCTCAGCAGCCTCCCTGGGGACTGAGTCTCCTGCAGTCATTCTCACCTCATGGCACCCTCAGTGTTGCCTTACCCTGTCTCTTGTTGCATCCTCAAACCCTTTGAATGTGGACGCTCCCATCTGGAGACCACAAAGCAGCCTCCCATTCAATCAGCAGCACTCTGTGGCCCTCAGCCTTGGCCCTGCTCCTGGGTATAAGGCACAGAGCCGAATAAACAAGTCCATGCAAGATCCCTCAGAGAGCAGATGTCCTGGGTTTCAATGTCATTTCCCAAATAGATGAGTCACATCCCCTTTCTGAACCTCAGTGGCCTCATCTACACTGTGGGGAAAAGACTCCCCTAGCACCAGGAGTTTTTGTGCAAGTTCTGCAGGACACTCTATGTGTGAGGTGCTCCAGCAGGCTGCCACACAGGGACAGCACAGACCAGTGTCTGCCCCAGCTGTTGCTGATGCTGTCAGCAATGGCAGCAGGGACTCTGCCAGCTCTGGAAGCAGATTGACAATTTAGGGGCAGCTCCAAGAAACTGGAACTCAGCTCCTCTTTGTCTCTTCAGTGCCCTGCCTGTGTTCTGACTCTCCTTCCAAGAGGAAGGCCAGGGCCCTACTTGTGCCTCCTCATGCTCATAAGTGGGTCTATCTCAGGCCCCTTTGCTCCTCTTCTTCTGCCTTTTCCTTCTAGAGCCAAAACCTTCATTTTCTTTATCTCCTGGCATATTTTTTCTCTCCCTGGCCCAAATGTCTTGTCCATCCCTCCTGAGGATGGGTAATTCCCAAGGCCTTCAAACAGGCACACAACTTCCTAATCATGGAGGACCCCTGTCCTGCCAGTCTACAAAGGCACTCTCTCCTGTCTGCCCTTGCTAAATGCGCCCAACAGAGTTGCCTCCTGACCATTCACCTCTTACAGCCTGGATTTTGCCTCAACATTCTTGAAGTTGCCAGCATCCTCTAGTGACCCACATAGGATAACTCATTGTCATGTTTCTTCTCCCCAAGCGGTCTATTTAACCAGCTCTTCTTTCTTAACATCTTCTCCCTTGAGTTACTTGATAGAGTACTCTGATTCTTCTACCTTCCTGTTGTAGTCAAGACTTTCTTGATTAAAAGTTTTTCAAGAACAAATATAAGAAGTCATAGCTTCAGGTATGTAAAAAGAGATAATGGTATCAGAGTTTATCTAGTTAAGCTTGGAGAACTCAACCAAGTTGAAGATATTTTATTTCCCTCCTTCCTCCAACATAGAAAGGGGGGTTCTTCATTCAAGGAGCATAAAAATACCCTCTAGTGCCATGCCTGTGTTTGGCTCTTGCCTTGATGAAAACAGGGAAGGTTGAGAAGCAGGGGTAAGAGTCAGACTGGGCTCAGGGTTCCATGACTTTTCTTCTGTTCAACAGATAAATAGGGTATGGAGGGTGGCAAGCTGGGTTTCTCTTTCAGGAGCTGCTAAGCCAGAGGTAACAGGTGTGCCTGTTGACTGGATGGAGCCAGATATGGGGCAGTGGGATACCAGACTCGTGTCTCCTGTTGTGGCCTTCCTCCAGTCACTTCAGGCTGAGGCTGCCTGTGCAAAAAACCATGAACATAGATAAGCACCTCTCCCATTCAGAGTCACCAAATTGACTAGTTCTTGGTTAGAGCTGCCTCCTCTCACAGTCCTGCCTGCCTTTTCTTCCATTTATCACTCTTTTTCTCCCTTTCTATACTCATGTCCTTGCCCCAGTTATTCCCACAGTCAAGTACATGGTGCCTGTGCACACCAGGCTTGAGGCTTTTTGTTACCTAGGTTTCTAGGGTGTCATCTGAACAGCCTGTGCCCTTCTTCCAAACTCAAGTCCTGCCTGTCTTTGAAGCCTCTTACTTCTACAGCAAATCCAGGTCACCCTGCTGGATCCCTGGCTGGACACCCAACAGAGTCTTCTACATTTGGGTCAGAAAAGCAGACTAAAGCTCCCCTTTTTTTGAGTTTTTGATACTTTAAAATTTTTCATCATTCATTCATTTCCAGCATTTATGCAAGATTCAGTTGTCAAAGTCATATGGTTTTATTGCCACTAATGCAGCAGAAATTTCCTGAAGGGACACAACCTGCACCAGCCAAGATCAAGGTGCCACCATTGTGGTTCTTGCCTTCAGGGAGGAGCCCTGCCCTGGAAGGCTAGGGCTTGGACTTCAATAACATGAAGAACATGAGAAGGGACAGACAGTATGACAGGTAAAGTTCAGCAGGGACAAAGAGGAGACAAGGACAAGTGCTTCTGCAGAGCCAGAAGGTGTCCCCAGGGGTCTGTCCTGCAGTGAGGCCTGGAAGTGAAGGAACTACCCACCTCTGAAACTAGTTGTATCTGGGGTTTTGCTTTATTTTCTGAAAGCCAGGCAGCAGGGACAAAACAGAAACCATTTTGTGCAGGGGTGTGCCTGTGTGTTTCCTCAGTACAGTTGCTTGGCAGCTTGTGGAAGTTATGTGGATCAGAATGCACCAGCACCTGTCTTCTAAACCAGAAGGTCTTCAGGGCAGAAAAGCTCATTGTGGACAGTAGAGGGCAGTGATATCCACAGCAGTGAACAGGCCAGCCCTTCTTTTAAATTTGTGAGGCTCAACCTTGCCAGCAGTAGGCAGGCTTGTTGTAGAAAAATTGTCTAATGCTCTGTGCTCAGTGGGGATATTTGCAAGCTGCTCAGTTGCATTCATTTGATAGCATACCATACCAAAGAAACTTGCTGGGACCATTTGTGTGAAACTGCTGAGAAGAAAACCTATTTAGCATCTCTGACTGTCCTGTTATATCTGTACAAAATAAAGCCAAGGAAAACACAAACCAGTCTAACATGTAGATGTGCTTCTTGGAATAGTGACTGGGTCTTAGTGTCTAGGGATCAGTACTCTTTCAGAGACTAGCTGTGGGCTGGTTCTGAGTGTGGGTCTTTGGTGTTTTTACATTTTCACACCTACTTGCTGTGCTTGCTTCTTTTCCCTCCTCTCTTCAGCAGAGTGATCCAAGGTCTTCTCTTTACATCTGCTTGGGCCAAGCCCTCTTTCCTGCCATGGCATTGTTTCATCCAAGTTATTATAGATTTTCATAAACACAAGTGCTTCTCATGCGCACTTACTTGTGTGTGTGAAAAAGAGGGAGCGTGTGTTCCTAAAGCCTCACTGTGCCTGGACTAAGACTTGGGTCTCTCTGAACCTATCAACTATCACATGTATTTAGTGGTGGTTGGTACTAAGCAAAAGGTGCAGAGTAAGGGTAGGTATTAAAAAAAAAAAAAAAAGGAGGATTGCATTCCTGGTTTCTACTAAGCCGTCAGCCAGTCAGGGGCTGATACACCCAGTCATCAAGCCCCAAACCTGGGAATTGTCCTGGGTTCCTGGCTCTTATTCCCCTGCAAAAGGTAGCCTGGCATAGAATCAGAGCTCCAGGCTCTAACAGAACTCTCTCTAAGACATCTCCTCCTATACCTCTTCCACCAGTGGAAGCCTTGTCATTTTGCAGGTGACTATTGGCCCTGCTAACCAGCTCCCCTGCCTGCCCTCAGGCCCCTGTTGAGTCGACCCACAAGGCTCAGAGAGCAAGTGCTCTGAAATATACATGGTACCATGCTGCTCCCTGCCCTTCATCAAATCAATTCCAAACCCTTTAATAGGCATTCAGGTTCTTCGCAATAGGTATACAGACGGTGCTCAACCCAGGGTGGATATTAATAACCTCTCTCTGATCAGCTGAACTCTCCAAGTGCCAGATGCCTCAGCCCAATTCTGGCTATTCCCAGGGGCACAATCACATTGCCTTTCAATGCCCCCCTAATGGCTTCATGTTCACTTACATAGACTAAGTATTTTTTTTTTAAAAAAAAAAGAAAGAAAGAAACTGTCCAGGGAGAGTCAGAGATTATTGACAGCATCTGCCCAACTTCCTGCACCTTGCTGGCAGGAAGTTGGGCTGAATGCATTGAGTTTCTAGTCATTATCCATTGGCCCCAGCTAATGGAGGGCAGCACTCTGCTGTGGTGGGAGCCTGCCTCCCTCACATGTGCTGTGTGGTCAGTTTTCTCTCAAACAGATACGCTTTCTTCCTCTCTGGAATGTGCCAGCACACCAAGGTTTATTTTTATACCAGTACTATGAAATATCTGAGAACCCTCCTTGGGCCCCTTCTCAGGATGAGGTAGCCAGAGGTCAGCACTTCTTCCATTTGCCCTCAACTAAGGAAGTGGAAACCCAAAGCCTATGGGATGGAGATACTGATGTCTGGACCCCAGAGCCAGTAAGTTTAGGACACGGGATTCGCGAGCCTTAACTGAGACCTTACTTCTATTTCCCAGTGAAAGGAGCTTTCCCTGCTCTAGAAGTCCAGAGAGGAACAGGACTGACAGCTAACTCCTAGCCTAATACCAGGTCCCTTCCTATCACTCCTTCATGCAAATGAGAAGCATGCAGCTTTCATACAACACACACCTGCACCAGGGTACATGGTGGATCCTCGGATAAAACTGGGTCCGTGTCCCACACAGCCCTTGGCTGGATAACTGTACAGAGTGGCCCTGCCCACTCTCTAAGCCTCTGGGCTTGGGCTGAACATGGGGTAGGTGTGGTTGTTATTTTTTAAAGAAATGCTTGTGGGTTGAAAGTTGGGCTCTGGAAAAGGGGTGGAGAGCAGAAATACAGATTTCTGCCATAGAGTGGAAGGGTTCACCGTTCCAATCCCACAAAAATCCCAAGGGATGCACTATTTTTCCCCACCTTTTGGTTCAATATGTTGTCTTGTATCCTGGGTGGGGGCAGCAGCCAAGACAGGTGGAAGAGTTCAAGGTCCACAGCCAGCCAGATTGAGCTTGAATCCTATAGGTGGCCTTATCATAAGTGTGTCACACTGGATACATCATTTAAACTCTCTGGACCTCCATTTCTTTATCTTTGAGGTGGGAATATACAGAGATATGAAGATGTTGGCAAAGTATTGGCAGTCCATCTTACATTCAGATTTTAGAAGCCCTACAAATGAAAACATGACGGTACTCTCAAGAACTAAACTAAAAAAATTTTTAAAGTGAAACCATAAAGTAAGAATAAGGACATAAAATAATGATTTTTTCCCTATTGATTCTTGAAAAATTTTTTGGAAATATCAATTTGTCTGGAAAATTACTTTTAATGTTCCTACTTTCTTGTGTAACAAGCATGGGCTTAGACTGCCTGATGGAAAATCACGTGTTTCTGGTTTTATCTTTATCCTTTTTTAGGACTCTCATCCCAAGTTAGGAGGCAGACCACAGGTTCTCACATGCATGTGCTCTGTGGTTTTAACCCACCACCTTCCAACCACATGCCTACACATTTCTCTCCCGCTGGGGAGACAGCTGCATGAGGGCAGAGATCTTGTGGGCTCCAGGTCATTGTTCTGTTTGTTCCTGATGCCCAGCATGGAGCTTGGCATGGATCTTTCACTTAACTCAGTAGAGTTCACTGAGTAGATGACTCATCTGGGTTTAATCCTAAACAGACGATTCACAGGGTCCTCCAGCTGGAGTTCTTTCCAATGGGAGTATTTAAAATTGAGGAGCTGGTTTCAGTGGTGCATGCTTATAATCCCAGCGGCTCGGGAGCTTGAAGCAGAAGGATCGTGAGTTCAAAGCCAGTCTCAGCAAAAGCGAGGCACTAAGCAACTCAGTGAGACTCTGCTCTAAATAAAATAAAAATAGGACTGAGGATGTGACTCAGTGATCGAGTGCCCCTGAATTCAATCCCCGGCAACCCCCCCAAAAAGAAAATTGACAAGGACACTCATTCCGTTTCATGTGTGAGCTCTGAGTTGTAGAATTTACTGTCCTTTGAAAGCAACCTAGTTTCATATTTTAAAACTTAAAGCATCCATTTATTCTTATCAATTTTTCCCTTGCCCAAATGGAGCAACTGGCACTATAGCAACTTAGATCCAGAAGTGTGGGCTCAGACGCTTGTTCTGCTTTATCAGAATCACTTCTAGTCAGCCAATTGAGCTTGACAACCACCTAACTTCTTCCAACTTTAACTTCTTAATTTTTATATATAGTTAAAGTACAGTATAAAAATTTAGTATGAGGATTAAATGAGATGATATGAACTTCTACTACGTTGTAGGTAAGCATTATCTAAAGCCAGCTTTTTTAATCATCTTTAAACTCAACTGAATTTTTTAATTTAGCCTTTAAAAAAAAAATCTGTTTTTTTATTGTGTTATCTTTTTACCCTGCATAAAATGAAGTCATACATCAAAACTTATTTCTTAAATAGTTCAGTGTGGCAATCTAAATTTGAAATATAGGGCTCAGAATCTTGATTTGGGAAATTAAAAGTAAAATAGCTAGGCATGATAGCACATGCCTCTAACCCCAGTGACTTGAGAGGCTAAGGTAGGAAATTTGCAAGTTTGGGGCCATCCTGGGCAACTGAGGGAAACCCTGTCTCAAAATAAAAAATAAAAAGGGCTGAGGATGTGGCTCAGTGGCAAAGCACTTCTGGGTTCAATGCCCAGTACCAAAAAATAAAATAAAAAATAATATAAAATAATTTTTTAAAAAAGGAAGATACATTGTTGTCACCCTCTATGACTTTGGGGAATGGGAAAGTTCTGGTGTAAGCCTGTCACCACCTCTATATTCTTCACAGCACTCTGACTTTTTGTTTTACAGGCAACTTCAGCAGCAGCAGGCAGAATTGGAAGTGCATCAGAGAGACGGGTTGTCATCATATGACTTATCTCAGGTGAGTTTCTGGGAAATCCTTTCCCATTTGGAAGTGTCTCTAACCCAATGGATGGGGGACTAAATTCAGCCTTTAGCTTGAGCCCCTCCACCCAAAGAGTCTCTTGTCCCATCCACCCTCTACAGTGCAAAGAGCATCTTGGTCCCCTGGGAATCTGTTGTGACTTTTCTGTGCAGAAGTGAGCCATGAAACGCCTAAAACTTGTGAAGACCAGGGGAAGAACTAACAGCCATGGTCAACCAGCATTGAGAATTTCACAGGGCTGATGGACATTTCAAAAGGCCATATAGAAACTCTAGTACTCACATACTCAGAAGCCACCAGAAGCAGGTTCTGAACTCCTTTGGCCCTCTGGCTTCCTGGCCATCTCTCCTGCCTTTGGTCCTATGTCCCTTTCTCCTTGATGTGCCTTGTCCTATCACACTCTTTCTCCCAACATACCTAAATGGTCTTTCTCCTTTTCTTCTCCCATCTCCTCAGTGCCCCCTTCTCCTTTTTTCTTCTTCTGCTCCCTTCTTCTGATAGCTGGACATACATAGAACTGGCCTGTGTCAGTATTTGACCTCTTCCCTAAGTTACTTTACGTTCCCTTTTCCTGATATGTGGAGTAAGTTGATTCCTTTCCATTTATCTCTAAGAAAGTAGTCAGTGTGATTCTGGTGTACTTTCTGTGACCCCTAGTTCACAATCCCCCCCACCCCCAACCCCATTGTCCTTGACCTTTCCCCACCCTGTGAGAATGGTCAAACCTGAAATGCCAGTGATTTCAAGGGGAGGCAGGGCTCTGCTGCAGGAGAGCTGGTGACTCCTGCAACGCAGTCTGTGCCTCACACATGGGTTGCCATTGTGCTTTAATGTGCCAGCAGGTCCCTGTCCCCAACCTATCTGCTGGTGTTCACGAGGCTGGGAAGACTGTAGAAAAGGCAGATGCAATCTTCTCCCAAGAAAGAGACCCACGGTTTGCTGAGATGTTTGCAGGAATCAGTGCATGTAAGTTTCTAGATGGCACTAAGTTGTGAGGATATGGGATTTACAGTTGCTTTCAGCCCATGTGGAGACAGCAACCCTGAGGGAGAAGAGGTCAGGGAAAGTGAATTTTGAGTGACTGCTGCAGGGTACCAAAAGAACTCAACATACAGGAGTTGGAATGGATTCTCCATATTCCTGGCCTTGCCTTTTACTTACTGGTTTTCTGCAGCAACCAGCCTGGGGTACTGGAATTTCATCTTTAAAATTTAAACGGTTAGCTAGGTATGGTGGTACACACCTATAATCCCAGAGACTCAGGAGACTGAGGGAGGAGGATCACAAGTCCGAGGCTAGCCTTAGCAATATAGCAAGACCCTGTCTCAAAATAAAATGTAGAACAAAAAGTTTGGGGATGTAGCTCAGTGGTCGAGTGCCCCTGGGTTCAATCCCCAGTACACACACACACACACACACATAAAAAAAGAAAAGAAAAATAAATTAAATTGAAGGGGTTAAGATGAATGAAATCTATTAATTCATTGTGCAGTTTAATTTTGTTATCAAGTCGGAGACATGCCCCCATAAAAACTACGATTTAATTCATAACATATGATGGCCCACATTTAAAATAAAAACATACAAAAATTAAGAAAAATAAAAGTGATCCACTCTCCTACCTTGTGAATATTATCATTTTAACTTTCTAAACTAAAGTAAGTCCTTCTGTCTTTTCCTGCACATGTATATTCTTTATATACACAACACTGGACTTGTCCTGTTGAATGGCTTGCTTTTTTCTACATGACAATTTGTTATGAATTTATTTCCAGATCATTAAACAAACTAAAGCACTTTTATTGCCAGCATGGAATTCTATTACATGGATGGCCATAATTCACTTGGCGGATCCTCTCTGGCCATCATGAAGTAGTCTACCTATGTCAGTGTCGCTGTTGCAACAATGCAGTTCTGGTGGAAGGTGGCATGTAGAGCCCATATGATTAGCTGCCTTGCTTTCCCACTTGTGTCTCCTCTGAGATTAGCAAAATACAAAATTTGAAAAGGTCTTGCTGGTTCCAAATTCCAGAAAAGAAGAAGACACAGTGTAGTCAGTATCAAAGGGAGAAAGCCTTTGGGCTCCTGAAAAGGAAGCATGGGAGATGCTGTCGGGGAAGGAATTTCAGTATGGTTCCACGAGAACTAATGAGTGGAAGATAGGCAGATCAAGAGTAGGACAGACAGACATCTAAGAGCTGAAAGGGAGTTACCTTGGTCCACCTAATGTAGCAAATACTGGAAGAGCAAAGCCTTCATTCCCACAAGACTAACCCAAAGTTTCAGGAAGCAAAGACAGTGCCAGAACTCACTCCAAGGACAATAGGTGCCAATTTAACACAAGGTCCAGTTGCCAAAGCACAACAAAAAACAGACCCTTAGCAACCAGGGAAGCTCCCTGCTAGTGGTTTCCCTGGCCACTCAAATGTGCCTACAGACCATTTCATCCAGCAAGAGGAGACAAGAGTGCACCTAGTAGGTCTTTCCTCCTCTCCAGTAAGCCCAAAATACCTAATCAAAGGCCCACAGCATCTCTGAGAAATCCATTTGGATTTTTAATCTTATGCAGACATAGACGTCTTCCCATAACAGTGTCAAAACAGAAAGCGGATGGGGGAAGGGGGAGATAGTCAAGAAAAAAGAAGGGCCAATGCAGAAATCAGAGCAGATGTTCTCCTTTGGCAATTAGTTTTTATGAGAAAAAGGAGAAAATTCAGAAAATCTTCGGCTTCTGTTCTCTGGGGAACTAGAGAGGACATTATTGCATATGAGAATGTGTCATCTGAGGTGGGGAAGGGACATTTAACAAAGTCAGGACAAAGCAGATAGCCAAGTCAGGGACTTTGAAATATGAATGTCCCCAAATGCAATGCTTGCATCTTCCCACTGCAGGCACTCCACAAATACCAAACTAAAAATGTTAAAAGACTCTAAGACCTAGACATAGTCTTTTGTGTTATGTTTTTAAGCTTGAAGAATAAAGAAAAATTCCTGCAGACATTCAGAGAGGAAAAAAAATTACCTAAGAGGGAAATCTTCAGTTAGATTTCTCCAAGTTAACTAAATGTCAGAACTCTAGGTTTAGGGGATATCTAGAGAATTCACAGGGAAAATGTGCAACCCCATTTTTTTTTCCACCAGCCAAACTGCTTTCATGTACAGAATGACATCTTCAAGCATTCACTGTCTATTTACACTTTCTGAAAAAATTACTTGCAAAAAATAGTGCTTATTTCTGAAACGGATCAAAATATAAAACACAGGAATGAAAGTAATAGGATGGAACAGCAATGGTGAAATAGAAATAGAATTGTTAATGCCTAGAATCAACATATAAATTGTTAACCACTATGAAAGATTAAACAGTAAAAACCAGAATCTCAAAACAGTTCTACAAAGATCCAGGCATCTTTTGGACTATGGGTTGTGAACAGATAAAAAAAATTTTCAGCAGTAGGTATTATTTTATTTGTTAACATTTATGAAGAAAGAACTTCAAGTATATTTAAACATATTACTAATGGACATTAAAAAAAAAAAAAAAGGAAGGCAGGCAGGAAAGGAAGAAGGAAAGACATTTTATTTCCAAGGAAATTTTGAGCAAATCAGGAATCTCTCAGAAGAAAAATAAAGTGAGGTAAGCAAGAAAGTTATTGATGGTAAGGATTATAAGAATGAGCAATGACATAATCGACATTCCCAGAACTCCTGATTAGTTACTTCTAATATTCTATCAAAATACAACATAATCAAAATAGAATGAAATGAACTATTGGGCCTGAAAGAACAGATGGTAGAGATGCTCTGGAAACCCAAAAAAGTAGTAGAGTGGTCACTGTCACCAGAGGACGCAGACTTCAGGGCATCCCCAGGGGAAAATAGACTTATTTGGCACAGAAGATGTGACCTGAAATGAGAGATATAAATATCATGAACTTTGAGAGGAAAACCATACTCCAGCCTGGGCCCGAGTATTTACAGTCCTATGAGGAGCACAGTATCTCCAGAGAGCTTGGTGAAAGGCCAGGGAACACAGGTCCACACTGCCCCTGGAGAGACAGTCTGAAGTCCACTGCATCACTGGGGTTGGGGGTTCTGGGGGGCAGTTGAGGGATCACTGGGCTGGAATTCAAGCCCTGGGTCCTTCCTTGCTTTCTCGTGACAGCAGCACCTCAGTTTTCTCATCTGTAACAAATGATAGCAAACATTTAGATGCTACTGGGCACTGTTCTGAGCACCTTGCTTACATTAACCCATTTGATTTCCTACCGCAGCTCTATAAGTAAGACACTGTTTATCACCTTATTTCCAGTGGGGAAACTGAGGCAGGGGAAGGTTAAACATGTCCAAGGTGACACCTCAGATACATAAGACAGAGCTGGGATCCAAGGCCAGGGGCTGAGTGTAAGAATGGATCTCTTCCCCATTACCCTATGCTTCCTCACCCATTAGATGAATAATTATGGTTCCTACCATCAGGGCTGGAAGGATTGGATACAATAATGAAGCACTTTCATTCATTCTTTTAATCTTCCCCACTCTCGAATAGGACCTTGCCTTCAGGTGGCTTGTAACCACCCTGAGTCAGGGAACAACAGCCAGATGCTCCCTCATGCCAGGGAGGCCCCAGGAGAGGTGAGATGTGGAGGTAAAGGCAAAGGAGTCTGCCCCAGTGTGTGCCTCCTACTCTTCCATGCCCACCCCTGCACCTGTTCTGGGGCAGCCTCCCCAGTGGTCTGCAGGGCAGGGAACGCTCACATGTGACTCCTGTTTTGGTTTTCCTAGCGGAGAAGAAGATGATGAATTCAGCCTCTGCAGCAGGAACCCAGCAGATCTACTCTCAAGGAAGCCCATTCCCTCCTGGACACTCGGGGAAAGCCTTCAGGTAGTAGATGTAGTGGGGAGGGGTGGGACTAGTCCTCCCCTCAGGAAAGCCCTGTGTCTCAAAGCTCAGCTTCGTGTGCTGCAAACATTGAGTTAGTGGCTCCTGTTCCACATCTCGGAGGCAAGCTGAGGATTATGGTGTCACTGGCTCAGCTCCATGAGCCCTCTATTAGTTGCCCTAGATGCTTGATGTTAGCTATTCATTCTCAGATGGGAAGGGTACCAGCTACTGTCAGCAGTTCCTGGTGGGGAGACGAGAGTGAGTTGATCCCTAGCCAAGATTTAGGTGGGGAAAAGCTGGATCCAGACAGCTGACAAGGGACAAGGAAGCTGCCTCTTCCCTGGTTCCCAGAGGCCATGACCAAGTCCAAGGATAACAGAACACAACCCATCAAGTCTAGACCTCACCCTAAAGGAACACAAGGGTAAAGCAGGGTGCCTGGCCTCCCCAAGATATGGTCCTTTGTATCCAGACATCTTGTAGATCATTGAAGAAGCTCCAACATCATTACTGAAGGCAATACCTGACTCCAATTTCTGCTGAAGGAACAGGAGCATAAACTGGGGAGAGCAGGTCAGATGAAAAACTGGTGGCTCTCAGAGATAGGGTCTCTCACCTGTATACCAGACCCCCCAAGTTCACAACATTCCATGCCCAGCAGATAGCATAGCCTCTGGTAAAGTTGGACAGAGCCTTAGCAGAGCTTCTAGGTATAGGCAGGAACCTGGATTAGGCAGGTGGACCTAATGCCCAGGAGGGAGGCCCTGCCAAGAATGAGGTGAATGGGTGACTCTGCAGCTGTGCCCTGGATTAACAGAGGTTGGAATGGCTCTAGCTGATCCCAGTGGTGGACCTCACTGAACAGCAGCTGCTCTGAGGCTCTGGGGAATTCTGGCAGCTATCCTGTGGTCTGGGGACAGTAGAACAAGAGGACTTTGTTGAGCAGTGGTCAGACAACTCTCATTACTCAGCCTATCTACACACATGAACTGATGGCAGCCTGTACAGCCCTGCCAGACCCTCACGTTTATTTGCTGCTTGTCCTCCAAACTGGACAAAGGGGAGCAGGGAAGAAGCATCAGCAGGAGGCAAGAAGAGGACAAGGAAGAGAAGGCCTGGCTGGCTCTGAAACAAAAGTGAAGTTCTGTCTCCTTTTGTGGAAACAGTGCACAGGCACAAAGAATATGCTCAGCAAAGCCTAGAAGGCAGGGATGACTGGGGGAGACTTCATGTGCAGGGAAGCCAATGTGAGGCTACAGAGTCTCAGAGTAGCATGCTAAGGAATTGGGATTTTATTGTTGATGGATTTTAGAAGAGTGATAAGATAATGTAGCCTTGGAGGCAGTGTGGATCAGAGTAAAGAAGTGAAGCCAAAGAGAGGCACTCAGGACAGACAGTTCAGTTCATCATTATTTAGTTGTCATAGAAATAAAAGATGCACTGATGAGAGTGACAGAGAAGAAGAGGCAGGCTTGTAGCTGGCTATGTGGGGAGGGGTCCAGGGAGCACCCCAGCACCTGGGCAGAGCCCAGCATGGGAAGCAGCTGCTCAGTACTAGTCTGTGAAATGCATCTGTGAGGGCTAATGCCTGCAGAATGGGTAGAATTTCCTATCATTCTAAACAACCTAAGCTGTTTGAGGATGGAGAAGGGTATAGGATAAAGATTCTAAATCCTCCACAGTCATAGGCAGCCTTAAACCCCTAGTAGAGAGCCATTACTGACATCCCTAAGTATGTCTTCACCCAGAGTTCTTCTGCTATGTTCCCACAAGCCTTGACCTGTCTGGGCCCAGGCAGGCAGCCCAGAGGCCCTGGGGAGGGCTGGACAGCACTTTACCCCAAGAAGCTCATCTCTTCTGGCCAGGGCATCTTTCCTAGGGCACTGAGGGCTTAGCAGGTAACAGAGAGACTTCTGTAAAGAACAGTGATCAGAAAATAGTCTATAAAGTCATACATTCATCAGGAAGGAGATCAGGCAGGGAGCCCTTGTGTGAAATTAAACTTCATGCAGGAGGCTGGAAATGGCATCTTCTTTTACATTAATAACTAAACTTGCTTTGTGATTTTTAAGAAGGACCAGCTAGCATAGAAAAAAAAATGGATGGCATTGGAGAAGATAATGCTAAGTGAAGTTAGCCAATCCCCCGCCCAAAAAAAAAACAAATGCCGAATGTTTTCTCTGATATAAGGAGGCTGACTCATAGTGGGATAGGGAGGGGGAGCATGGGAGGAATAGATGAATTCTAGATAGAGCAGAGGGGTGGGAGGGGAAGGGAGGGAGCAGGGGATTAGCAAGGATGGTGGAATGTGATAGACATCATTATCCAAAGTACATGTATGAAGCCATGAATTGATGTCAACATACTTTATATACAACCAGAGATATGAAAAATTGTGCTATATATGTGTAATAAGAATTGTAATGCATTCCACTGTCCTTTATTTTTTTTAAATCAATAAAAAATAAATAAAATCAGAAAAACAAGAATATACTTAGTGAAATGGTACCCAATCTTATCAATGATCTATAACCTACCTCTTTTAAAATTTAGCTGAAAACCTGCATCTGCCAAGAGCCTTCTGGGATTGGGCCCAGCCACCCTACTCAAGTTTATTCTTAGGCATCCAAGGACCTTACTGTACACCGAGCTCATCCCTAGGAGGCAGGAGGAAAGGCCTGAAACAAAAGGCTTCTCCCAGCCTTTCTGTCTTTTTCTATCAGATCTCACATGGGGGCTGATTCCAAATACTTGCCCAGCCAGCCAGGAGAGCCAGGGGTGTTTCTGTCACCCAGAGTAGATACCAGTGTTAATGACAACCTGGTAAATGGGTGGAGATCCCGGGGTGATGCTGCCATCTTTTTGCTTTGTCCTGACTGTAGCAAATCCCATCTCAGAATACAAATCTATCTTTAATGAACTTATCACATAATTGGCATAGCTGGGAAAAATCTCCTGGAACAAGTACCTAGCAGCACAGACAGTATATGCCTAGGAGTGGGGACAGTGTCTGGGACTGAACCTGCAAAAGGCATTCAAAGAGCACTGAGCACTGTCATGCACATAGCAGGTACCTAATAAAGACCTACCGAGTTAAACTGAAGGCAGAAGAGGTAAACAAACAGCCAGGCACTTGCAGAAGCAGGATTGAGTCCCATCCAGCAGCTTTCCATTGATGGGCTTGTTTTTCTGCCTGAAACTAAGTGACAGCCTGAAGCCTATTTCCTGAGTCCTTAAACCTTCCAGCGACCCCAAAGGGACAAATTAACCAAAGCACAAAGAGCATGTTAGCACTGAGACTGACTTGTATTCTGAGATACTTTATCTTCTTGGGAATCATATCATCTGTTGAAAGCAATAAATGCATAGAAGGGATGAGCAGAGGAGAGAGATGCAGGATCCTGTGGGAGGAGGAGAAGGCTGAGAATATAAGACTAGACATAGCAGGTCTGCTCAGGGAGTACCAGAGGAAGCTATTCCTAGTGTCACTGGAGGGTGAGCATAGGAAGAAGGGCCAGCATGGCAAGGTGGGCACACAGGCTCATGCAAAATAGGGCAGTCCCTCAGGGTAAACACATTCTCTTCTTTTCTAGCTCTTCAGTGGTTCATGTACCTGGAGTGAATGATATTCAGTCCTCCTCCTCAACGGGCCAGAACATGTCCCAGATTTCCCGGCAGCTAAACCAGAGTCAGGTGGCATGGACAGGGAGTCGTCCACCCTTTCCGGGACAGGTATGTGCATCTGTAAAGGCATTGTCTCAGGTGTCCATTGTGGCAGACCACCCACCATGTGCTTCCTGTGAATCCCAGTTGTGAGGATGGGTGGTACTCTCAGATGGATCCAACTACCCTGCAGTGTTTAGCTACTCAGGAGCACCCACCCTCATCAGGGCACTTTGAAAGCTAGGTTCCCAAACCCTTTCAAAGGCTGTCTGACCCAGCAGCCTTTCCCCTTACAGTCTTGCCCTGAGGGAATCAGGCAAGAACAGGTCAGGTACTCATCAAGAATGAGCCTCTCAAAAAAATAAAAATTAAAAAAAAATAAAGAGCTTCTCATCACTCTGGATCTCTGCTGGGTCCTGCATCAGGAAGATCTGTAAACACAACAGGTGCTATGCCTGGCTCCCTAGCAGTCACTGCAAGAATGGATGTTGAATGGGCAAGCAAGCTCTTGGTATCCACAATGCTAAGACGCCCTCAAGCAGAAGTGAGAAGACCCTGATCATTGTAGCCTGGGGGGGTACAATGAGTCTGACATCAATCAGACTCTCCTCAAAGATCTCACATGGGGGCTGATACCAAACACTTGCCCAGCCCGCCAGGAGTGTTTCTGTCACCCAGAGCAGATGCCAGTGGCAATGACAACCTGGGCAATGGGTGGGGGTCCCGGGGTGATACTGCCATTTTTTTGCTTTGTCCTGACTGTAGCAAATCCCATCTCAGTCCAGCAAGACCCAGTCATCTCCCTTCGGGATTGGAACAAGCCACACCTACCCGGCAGACCCCTCCTCCTACAGTCCTCTCTCCAGTCCAGCTACCTCCTCACCCAGCGGGAATGCCTACTCCAGTCTTGCCAACAGGACTCCAGGGTTCGGTAGGTGGAGAATGAGGGAAAGAATTCCTAGCAGAGTCAGCAGAAATGCTTTCTGAACATACTGAATTTGAATAGCTGGGCCCCAAGTTCCCAGAATACTTGGGACAAGGTCCAGAGGTCTCCAAGTGCCTTCCTCTCTCAGGCTGTAAAGAGGAGGCCCAGGGTGCTCCTGAGACACCTGGTGCTTAGACCTTGACTTTAAGACTTGACTTTAAGACTTGATAAAGTTTCTATGCACTCATGCTATCTAATGCTGTTTTGATCCTTTATGGCCCTTGGCAAGGACTTTCAGGTCCACCAAGTCTTATTTCAAAAGACTAGAGAATATGGGGATCATCAATTATGTCAATAACACTGTAAAGTTCTCCCTATTTTTAATATCATGAAAGGAATCCTGACTCATTAGAAGACCATCTTTCTCAACTTTGTTAACAAAGAGTTCTGGGACCTACTGTCTCAGGAGCCCTGCCTGTTTTTCACTCTGTATATTGACAAAGCCCCTGGGGCCTCTCTCACCACTGGGACTCCATTTCACCAGAGGGTCCTGGTAAGAAGCCCAAGCTGCTACTACCTCATCACAGTGCTGTCATTGCATGACATTGAACAATAAGGTGCGCAGGGCTTTTCTCTGCAGAGCACATCATTCTCAGATGAACATGAAGCTCAGCCCAAACATTCAAATTTCCATTTGCCAAATCACAGGCTTCTCTTTAAGCAGCTTATCTGACAGCCTTAGGAAAAATGCTATGCAGCGACCCTGGTCATAATATAAAGTTGCCACCTACTCCCCATTCCCTTTACCTCCTGCCCCACTCAGCCCATAGTCCTGGGAACTGCATCTATTGACACCTGCCTGTTGTCTCCCTGGAATCAACTGTCCCTCCAACATCAGTCCCATTTACTTTGGCATGTTCACATTCTCAACCATTGTGTGTTATTAAATGGCACTAGGTTTAGAAGCACAGTGTCTCTTCAGGAAGGAGCAACCTCTGCCAGGTGCATTCAGGTTAGCAGCCCTTAGCTTAGTACCCATTCTAAGGCAGAGGTCTCTAGTAGCCAGGAGAGTACCCACCTCCCCTGCTGTAACATGCGAAAACATCCTGTACAGCGGAGTCTGTGGAGAGATCCCTTTGCCCCCTCCTAAAGGTGGGCCTTTGCAGACTCAAAGCACGATAGGTATCTAGACATTCCTGGAAGCAAGAGGGACCTTCTACTTTGACTTATTCTGATTTATACCTTTGTGAGCACCAGGCCCTGTATGTCCTACATGGCCCTGGCAGCTACCAAATAGAAGGGTTGGCCAGTGTGTCTCATAATGTTAGGAGAGTCTCCAGAGGAGACTGAGCATCCATCCCTGGGAATGCCTTAGAGCATCTCATTGTGACCCTAACAAGACAGGTGGAAAGGCCACTTCCCTGCCCCAGTAGTCCATGCCTTTAGCTCTGTGCATCTGTCCAGTATCCACCAAGCAACCACCGGGGCCAGAAGTGTAAATGGAAATGAGACACAGGAAAGACAAAGCCCTACGTAGACATCACTGCCCACCTCTGATGCCAAGAATAGGATCATACATGGGACTTTAGACCCAGCAGCCATTTCTACAGCAGCCTCAGTGCTGTCTCACTCTCGAATGGTAATGATTATGACAGCAGGTAATCATTATTGGATGGTTACTATAAGCCAGACAGTAAAGGCTATATTAGACATTTTATACATTTGAATTCTTTTAATGCTCACAGTAGCCCTAAGAGAAAAATATCTTTGTTATTCCCATTTCACAGAAAAATACACTGAGGTACAAGGTTGATAAAGCTAAAGGCTATACCGAGGTATTTGGGAAGCCAGGGTCAAAGACTGTGCTCCCACCCACTGCTTGGTGCTTCCCATCCCCTTCTCGTCCATCCCTCAGGAGATTTAGAACTAAGGAGGCACTAGGTGCCCTAGGAGATACCCCATGATTTGTATTCATGAGAAAGGAGCTGGAACCCTTTCAGTGAGGATGTGAGAGACTAAAACAGAGACATGAAGGACTGAGAAGCTTCACATGGCCTGACCATGGCTACGTTATGTGTTAACTTGGACAGAAGCAGAATGTGAGACTCCTGCCAACTGTGGGGTCAGCTTCTGCTCCACAGGGCTTCAGGAAATAGACTGGCAGTGGAGGCACATTGGTCAAGGTCAGAGGAAAGAGGGTGTATGATTAGGAACAGAGCCTAATGGTTGTTTACTCACACCCTCAGAGGTTGTTCTGAGGGCACAGTGGGGGGATGTAGGGAGCAGAGCAGATAGAAGGGTGGATAGAGAGGGAACAGAGCAGTCTCCATTAATGGTCAGTTTCATTAGGTATTAAATAAACATAAACAGCTAAAACAACAAGAGTGCTTACATTTGCAATGGACACGGTGCCCTAGCCCTGCACATGCATGGCACTGAGTGCATGCATCAGACAGCTGCGGCCTAGGGGCCTCTGGTAGGCATCAATGGGACCCCAAGCATGGTAGCACCCAGGCAACATGGCCTCAGCTAGTTACTTTCAACCAGATGCCAGAATCCAGAGAGATAGCATAGTCAATCCTGTCCCTCCTCACAATGGGCAGGAGCAGACGGGTTTGAAATACCTGCTGAGCAGACACTGAACATCACCTGCCACAACCCAGGTGGCTGACATCAAGGGGCAACCACATAACATGTCACTTTTGAACAGTGCTTCAGTAGTGCAGAGCTCCTCAGGAAACTTTATAGATTGAATTAATACATTGAATGGGAAAAGTGCCCTGTCTGAGTTTTGCCTTTCTGTGAACCACGTGGGTTTTGTTCCACGAGCTTTCAGGCCTCAATCCAAAGCAATTCTTCCATTTCTGGTCTATCGAGTTATCTTAAGCTGTACACTGTCACATTTGTGTTTCCACACTTAGCTTCACTTTCATTTTGGCTTAGGTCACAGCAAAACCTTGTCATATGAAATGCAGCGTCCAGAAGTAGAAATAGGAAGCCACTCAACTCAATGATGTAAATGCTGACATATCCAGGCATTTGTCTCCTTAACCATCCTGGTACAGGGTATATAGCAGCCCGTTCTAATCAGGAGATCGGTGATTTGAACAGGGAAAGTTTAAACATTTTTTTTTATTAATAAAAAATGGTAAACAAGAAGCCTGAGGAATACGGTAGTAACACAGGTGGGCAGCAGCTTCTGCCTTTGAGGCCAAGGGTAGGTAGACAAGAAAGAGACAAGAGCTGAGAGCTGAGTGCAGTTGTGGAGTCCTATTTGCAGGCTGAGACAGGAAGATCACAACCAGCAACTTGGGAGGATTACAAGTTCAAGGCCAGTGTGGGCAATTTAGCAAGACCTTGCCTCAAAATAAAATTCAAAAAGACTGGGTATGCAAGAACTCAGAAAAGGAGACCCCACTCCACAAAGCCTGAGATTCAGCTTGGGAAAGGTATATCTTTCACAGAGACTCACAGCTGGTAAATTTGCCAGAAGCAGCCTGCCATCTGGCTGAGAAACTCACTAGGGGGTAGTGATAGACCAAGACTAAACTGCAGAAATCTCCCACCAGGTGGCCAGAAGTTTCACCCACAGGTGAAAGGAGACACAGGCAGGTGAACACAGGAAGCAGCCCTTGGTGTGGTAGAGCCACTCATCCTCTGCATTCTGCTTGCTACTAGACACCTAGGAGGAGGAAACCCCACCTGAAACCAGAAGAGAAACACTTCTGC
The DNA here is from genome assembly GCF_001458135.2 of Marmota marmota marmota. Lineage (NCBI taxonomy): Eukaryota > Metazoa > Chordata > Mammalia > Rodentia > Sciuridae > Marmota > Marmota marmota. Next base: position 617,012 of record NW_026000196.1, read on the forward strand.
TTTTCATGCTAATTTCTCCAGCACCCTCGATTGATGAAACCTAGCACTGGGCCAGCCAGTACAGGAGAAAAGTTCACAGGGCCCAGTTCTGGTGTGACAAAGCAGGGCAAGGAAGGGCAGACTTAGAACCAAGAGCAAGAAATTGGTAACTAACACATGTACGCATGATCAGAATCCCCAAATTGGTCAGTTTCTGTCTCAGCTACGACAGGCATCTGCTCATTGATATGATGTTTCTTGGAGAAATGCAGGGAGCCGGGCACACAGGTTGCTCAAAAGGAAGTGGCTCACATTTGCTGCAGCATGCTCAAGTGTGGCATATGTGTGGCCCACATTACATTATTTTCTTAGCAGCATGCTTTCAGATAAAATGGCTTGGCAAGCACAAGCATTGCCTCCCTGTTCAGCATTTGCTTTTCAGTTTAGGTGAAGTTGAGGTAACTAAAGAAATTCACTCATGCATGATCAAATCGGGTCATAACACATGATACTGACAACCCAAAGATGGACCTCTTGCAAAGCATAAGAAACACATCCCTGATGTTACCCTTCCTTAAAAGATCCATGTCCATCTAACCTGCCCCACTCAGCCCAGATTTACTTTAGAGAGGGGAATGTAGTGAATTTGTCATTACAAAAATGTCATTTCTCAGAAAGAAATAGGATACATAATTACAGAGTGGAGCAGGGGAGGATAAACTCATTGATTTTCAGTAATCTGAAATGTTTATAAACACCTGTCCCTACCTATTCCCAGATCTTGATCCTGGCCCCAAATTCAGCCCTGTACATTTTCACTAGCAAAATTTAAAGGATTGTAGACCTCCCTGATCCTATTAGTTAGTCTTGAAAAGGTGAGTTTCTAGCCAGAAAATTCAGAAAGTTTTTGGTCCTTGCTAAGATGCCTAGAAATGGTCCTTGCTAAATGCCTAGGCATTTGTAAGATAAGCTGCCCCTCTAGTGATCTTCGTTAGCTTTATCCAGCAGGATTTCTCAGCCTCCACACTATTGACATTTGGGGCTAGATAATTATTTCTTGGGGGGGGGGGGACTGTCTGTATGTTATAGGGTATTTAACAGTGTTCCCAGCCTCTACCTACTAGCATTCTTCTGTTTATGATCATAAGAAATGTCTCTGAACAATGTCAGATGTCTCCTGGTGGTTTGAAAAATCACCCTTGGTTGAGAACCATGAGCTAAATAGGACCAGATAGAACCTCTGAGCAGGATCTCAAATCAGGTTTGAATTGCTGCAAAACACCTTTCCAAATCACCTGAATCTTACAGGGAAAAGGAAGTTGTCATCTCTGCCCCTATAGCCTAGGAATCTAAAAGTTCCTCAAGATCTGACCTGTGGTCTGCAAGCCCACCTGGCTGTCCCAGGGGTGGCAGCAATAATGACCCATGTAGGCACCAGGCCTGGCAGTGGCCCACCCATCTAGCTAGGGCAAAGCAGCCTGGCCTGCCTTAGGAAGCCAACAGACCAGAAGAAACACATGGCTGGAGCCCAGCTTATGGTGTGTAACTACATATGGCTTTCAAAATAACAATGTAACACCAGGATGTTGGGAACCAATGGGTTTTTGTCTAGAAAGATGCATGTACATTTTGGGTGCAGGCCATTTGTAGCCCTTGCTGACTATGTACTTGCACTGCAGTGGTCATGCTGTTGGTCATGCTTAGGCTAAAATCCCACATGCTATCATCCAGGAGGGTCACAGTGAAGTTCATGCTCATAATCTAGCCAGAGAGATCACTGATCCAACGTAGGGAGGGAAAAGTAAACACTTCCAGTAGCAGAACTTTTCAGTATCCCTTAATTGCCCTGTCTCTTGGCTGGTGGGCTCATCCTTCAAGTCACTGCTTTGAGGTCATCTCCTCCAGGAATACTCAAGGTTGAGTGCTTTTCTGCTTTCATGCCCTCCACAGCTGCCAGTGCATCCCTTAGATGAGCTCTCAACCATGCTGACTGCTTAGTTCCTTATCCGTTATTCTCAGTGGACTGTCCAGTGTCTGTCACCCATCTTGCCACACAGGGTATCATATCCAGTACATACTAGCCTTTCATTTTAAATACTTACTTTACAAATAATACATGGACTTCTGTATCAGAAAGGTCTAGGTTCAAACCCTGGGTCTGGCATTCATATGCTAAATGAGTTGGGCCAATTGCTTGACATCTTTGAGCTTCATTTTCCTTATCTGAAAATGTGGATAAGGAACACATTTTTAGATCTAGAAATGAATCAAAATAAAGTACGTAAAATATGTAGCATCATGCATTGGACACAAACAGTTCTCAAAAAATACTAAGTCCCTTCCATTCTTCTTAACTATTTTATGTATTTTTGCCACGATTTTTTGCATTTCAAAGGCAATTCGGTTTATGGATTCTTTCTTATTGCAAACATTTAAGAAGAGCACCTCCCTTGGCAAAAATTTAAGAATTTTTATACTGAAATTTTTTTATCTGTAAATAATATAATCAAGTACCCCCAAATATGAATAGAGAACTAGTCTTTTCTACCCTGCACTGTCCCTGACTGTCACTGAGGTAAGGCTGATGAGAGAAAGTGGAACTGTTTCATTTACAAGCCAGGAAGCCTTGAATGCACAGAAATAAATGTTCATGGGTTATCCATGTTCATCTTACTCCCCTGTTCATTCCTCCCTCCCTCCTTTCTTTCTTCCTTTACTTCTCTTCCTCCTTCCTTCCTTTCTTCCTTCTTTCCTTTATTCTTCCTCTTAGCAAACGCTCATTGAAGCCTCAGTATTCCAAGTAGTTTTCTCAGTAAAGCCTGGGGTAGACATAAATAAGATCCTTGGCCTTAATTTACTCCAGTTTAGGGTAAGTTAGTATGGTATGATGAGCATTGTCATGAGAAATGATGAGCACCAGAGGTAAGCAAAGAAGAGACAGTGACTGAGGAAGTCAGTACCATGGGGCCACATGTGATTAGGGCTTTGAGCATGAGTAGAATCCTCTAGGCACATGACAGAGCACAGGTACAGTAGCATAGAGAAATAACTGCATGTGATATTGGGGGGCAGGTGTCCAGGTGTTGTCATGTGACCAGGGGAAGAGGTAGGGTTACAGAGGCAAGAAGTGGAAGATAAGGCTGGAACAATAGAAGCCACATTAAAAAAGACCCTGAGATTGTGTGCTTGACCTCACAGATGGTGGTCAACCATCCAGCATTTTGTAAGCAGTAGACTCTGCCTTGGGTCAGCACCAGGAGATGTATGGATCTGGGGGGACTGGGTGCAGGCGTACCTTCAGAGCATTGTGTGGCAGTGTGACGGGGGAAAAAGGAGGTAGGAGTTGAGAGTTAGGGTTTTTTTGTTTTGTTTTTTTTTGTTTTTTTTTTTTGGTGGGTGGGAACTTGATAGAACCTCATGATTGGACAAGAGGTGTTGAGAGAGAGGAGACAGTGACAGTCCTGGTCTCCTGCTCTAGGCTATGTGAGGAGAGGAAATGATCACTTGAGGCAGGAAGAATTGAAATTGTCTTTCTACTATTCAGCCATGTGGCCCAGGCACAGACAGATAATGGATCCAAAGCTCAGGAGAAAAACCAGAATGGTAAATACCACCAGAAACCTGATTTTGTCATCCCTAGCTCCTCTCACTCCCATCCTTGGTGCAGCCATTTCAGTTGGCAATTCACAAGTCTAGGCACCTCCTTCTCCATCCTATCCTCAGATTCATCCACTTCTTTCCAGCCTGCTCATGTTCCATAGCTCAAGCAACCATCCTCTCTTGCAAGGATTAGTATAGCAGACTCCTCCTCACTGGTTTCCTTTTCTCTCCTCTTGTCTACTCTATTCCTTTTTTTAACTTCTTTTTCCCTGTCATATTGTCCATTCACCCACTGATACAGTGACCTTCCTGAATTTACAAATCTATGTGTGCTGTGCCCACACTTTAAAATTTTCGGTAGTTCTCTGTTACCCTCAAAAAATTGGTCACACTGGTGGTTACACCTGACCCTGGCTCGCCCTGCAACCTCATCTCTTATCGCCTGCCTAGTTCCATGGTTCTCATCCATCCTGAGCTACCTGTGGAAACCTGGATGGGGTCATCCTCTTTCACCCTTAGGCCTTTAAACCTATCCTTGTGTCTGGAATTCTTTACAAGGCCTACACCCAGTTAGCTAGTCATTTCTGAGATCTCTGCAAAGCCTTTTCTCTTCGCCATGACTAAGTTAGGTACCCTCTGAGGGTTCTTATCCTTTTTCTGGAAACCCTTTAATAGCAGCTCTCCTCTGCAGAACTTGTGCTCACTCCTCTCCCAACCATGCTGGAAGGTGCTCAAGATAGAAGCATTCTTGTTCTCCAGTGTGTACAGTGTCACACGGAGCCTGTGTCATCACGGGTGCTCATGAAACATTTGCCACATGATAAGTGAGAGGTCAGTTCATGGAATAGAAAAGGTTCCTCCCAGCTTTCCTGCTGATGGGAGAGAAGGAATCCCATAAGGGATAGTAGAACTAACATCAACAGCAGTCATGGAAGTCAACAAAATATTACCAAAATGAGTAGCAGTATGTTGAATATTTGAGAATGATTGAGAAGAATGAGAACTCTGAATGCCTGTTGGATTGGTTGTGGCAATGCATAATCGTGTAGCGAGTGACCAGGGCTCAGCAATATAGACACACAGCTGTCAGGAAGGGTTGTAGACATTGAATCATGATGGGCAGTGTTCAATAGGAGACCTCGTTGGAGCAGCATCCCAGAGCAGACCTGAAGGCAGTTATTTCCTTCAACACCCGAGGACATTCCACAGCCTGCCTGGTGCATCCCACAGCAGAGGTGGCCACTGTGTTCATCCATCTTCCCACCAAGCAATGGTAGACCAGATTGTGTCTAGCCTCTGAGGCTCTAGAATGGGACTGGTGCCTGTCAAGTGGGAATCCTAGCTGCTCATTTAATTTGGCACAGTTGTGAACCAGGCCTGCTCTCTACCCACAGCCAATTCTAGACTTTTTTTTTTTTTTAAGTACTGTGAATTGAACCCAGGGATGCTGTACTACTGAGCTACATCCCCAGCACTTTTTATTTTATATATTGAGACAGGGTCTTGCTATGTTTCCCAAACTGGCCTTGAAATTGCAATTCAACAGCAAATTATTCCTTTTAGAGTTCCTTCTGGTCCTTGAGTTCAGTTTGGGAGTCTTGGGAAAAGACATTTCAGATTGCCAGATGCCCTCTATACACAGTAGACTCCATTCCCTGTTATGCTGAGCCAACCGTTCTCATCATGCACAATTTGAAAACCGCCAGTGGTTAAGGTGTTAAAGGGAGGTTACATGATTTATTAAAGCCCTTTACATCTCAGGCATTAAGTACACAGATGTGTGTAAGAGAGGAAGAGAGAGAGATTCTTCTCCCTGGATCTCACCTCAGATTAGCCAGGCACCCCTGGTAAGGATGGGTAGGTGAGTTTTGTCAAAAGTCAGGATGGCCACTGGAAAGAGCAAGATAGGGCAAAATAGAACTGGGCACAGTGACAGACACCTATAATCCCAGAGATTTGAGAAGCCAAGGCAGGAGGATTACAAATTCAAGACTGGACAACTTACTGAGATCCTGTCTCAAAAAATAAAAAGGACTGAGGGCATGGCTCAGTGATAACGTGGCCCTAGGTTCAGTCCCCAGTACCAAAAAGAAAAAAAATAATAATAATGAGCTCAGTTCAGAGCTTGACAAAGCACCACTGTCTCCACACTGTACAATGTCACTGAATAATTTGACACTGATGGTGGCAAGGGGGGTTCCTAAGGTTTGAGATCTGCCTTCAGATAACTTTTTTAAATGGTATTCTTTCAGGCTGGTGTTGTAACTCAGTGATGGAACATTTGCATAGCATGTGTGGGACCCTGGGTTCAATCCCTACCTAGTACTATAAAAAAGAAAAAAGGAAGGAAGGAAGGAAGAAAATGAAAAGTGTAATTTTTCTTAAGAATTCTCTTTGGGTAGGCTGGGGTAGTTGAGCTCAGTAGTTGAGCGCTTGCCTCGTATGCATGAGGCATGGATTCAATCTTTAGCACCACATAAATAAATAAATAAATAAATAAATAAATAAATAAATAAAACAAAGATATTGTGTTCATCTACAACTGAAAAAAAAAAATGGGGGAGCTGGGGATATAGCTAAGTTGGTAGAGTGCTTGCCTTGCATGCATAAGGCCCTGGTTTTGATCCCTAGCACCATCAAAAAAAAAACAAAACAGAATTCTCTTTGGTTGAATCTTTAAAATGATTTAGAGAAAATTCTGCTTATTTTCAGTTTTCCTGTTGAGTATTTTTAGTAAACTGTAGCAGGAAGCAAAGTGGCTCTCATTTATAAAGTAATTTGCTGATTCCACAGAGGAGCTTTATCTTCCCATCTGAGCAGTGCCCAAATTCCTTCCTTCTTAAACAAACTAAGAAATATTAAGATGCTGAGGAATACTTGACAGAGAGCCACAGAGAATGGGACGGGGTGGCTCTGCCCTGCAGCAGGACCAGTGGTACAGCTTGGTGAATGTGAAGACAGCTGTGAGGTGAGCCTCTTCCCTAGTAGGCCAGGTGAGAGAGCAGCCCATGAACAGAGGGGAGTCCAGGAATCTAGAAGGCTGCATCTGCCTTCACATGCTAGGGAGAGGAACTCTCCAGCCCATGCTGCTGGTTGCAAATGTGGCTGGAATCCAGATGAGCAGCTTCATGAGCAGCCACAACAGAGCAAAGGGCTCCAAGGCTTGGAGCACCCAGTCATCTGGGAGGTGCTTTCCATGGAGAACCACACCCCAGCCAAGCCCCTGCACCATTCTGCAGAGGCCCCATGCCTTTCACCCATTTATCTTGCTGTCTGTCAGTCAGAGAAAGAAAGATGGGAGAAGAAACATGTTCCTAGGAAGGTGGGGCCCTTGGAGCTGGAGTGGTTCTTAAGTCTCATGAAACCAGGGATGACTTTTAAAGAAGTGTCCTGTACGTCGGCTCTTTCAGCTGAGAGTGGACAAAGTAGCGGGCAGTTCCAGGGGAGGCCCTCAGAAGTCTGGTCACAGTGGCAGAGCCAGCACCACAGCCAGCAGAGCGGTGAGCAGCACTCCCACCAGCAGCCCGGTCAGACTGAAGTGTTCCAGGTAAATCGAGCGAGCACCGCCTTCTCGTAGGTACCGGCGCCTTCTCTCTGCTTCCTTTCCCCCTTGGTCTCTGCCGCACCACCGCCCACCCGCTAGCCAGTGTGAGTTCTGGCCTGGCCTGGGGTTAGAAGGGGGTCCAGGAGTAGAAGGTCCCATCCTGTCCAACCAAAACTGAGATGCACTCAGGGAGGCGAAGGGGCCTTTGAGCTGAGGAGGAGGGGCCTTTGAGCAAAAGGGGAGACTACAATTAGAGATTCCTCCCTGCCCCAGCTCAGAGCTGCCCAAGAGAGGTGCATAGAGTAGAAAGCTAATGAGGGTTGGCCCTAGTGCTGGGTCCATTTCTCCCCTGCGAGCTTTCCTCACCTTTGGCTGTCCTACCTGCTCCTCACCAGCCTATACCCAAGATAGGAGGACGTCCCTCTCCAGGACCTTGCCCCAGTGCCAGGCTGGCCCTGGTTCAGCTCTCCTCTTGGTTAGGCTAAGGGTGCTGCCCACTGGCTAGATACCTGAAATCCTTTCAGTTCCCTACTACCAGTTCTCTGGGCTCCGCTTTCAGCCAGAATAGTTTTCATGGGAGGTTCTGAGTGCATTGCTTCCCCCTTCACCTGCAGTGAGGTCCATCCCACCAGATCCTTGCAACCAGAACCCAGGCATCTCCAGTGGGGTCATAAAGCCCTGTTCTGTCCTGTCCTGGCTGCAAAGCAGGGCTAGGTGCAGGAACCATAGCATGGGAGGCTATGCTCAAGAGTCAATGCTCCATTTACTTCACCCTCATCCCAAGCTTCTTTCCAACCAGGTCAAGAAGTACCCTCACAGACACAGATCTAGAGCCCAGGTATTGATGAGGTTTCCACAGAGGCAGCATACTATTCAGTGTGCAGAGGAGTGCCTAACCAACCCTTCCCTTGAGTCCCCTTATCTACCACGACAGCCCTTCTTCCTCCTTCTGTAAGGCATTTGCCCATCTATACCTCCTAGCAGAAAACAGAATTTCCTAATGGTGGTCTTCAGGGTCACACTGTAAAAAGAATTCTTGGTCAAATAAGTTTGCAAAACACTGGTTAAACAAAATTTAACACTGGTTAAACAAAGTTATTCAATTTCTTTCTTACAGGACTTATCAGAACCTTTATTATACCAATGAGGACTGTGGATTTCTAGGAGATAGACAAAGTATGCCTTGTTTCCCAAACTTATTTGTCCACAGAATTCTTTTCTCATGCAGCATTATATGAGCTGGGAACTTAACAACACAACAGGACATATCCCATAAGGAATTGAGATGTTGCTACTCCTGTATCCTAAATGGGTAGTCTGAGGTCCAGAAGACTTGTTTAAGCTAAAGTCTGCTACACACGGTGAATACAGGCCGCAGATCTCTCCACTCACTCTTAAGTTTCATAGCGTTAGTCACATTTTGACCACCTGTACTTGCTTGGTGCCAGGCTGGGTTGTCCCCACCAGTTGGGGCTCATGCCCACCCTGTGTCCCTGGCTCCGTGTTACATGTATAAAAGTTGAGTCCTACTGCTGTTTACCAGCTGGCATGGCAGCTCCCTGGGGAGGACAGTTTCCTAGGGTCTCAGACATTTGAGTATCCCTGCAGAGCATCCCTTGGAAGGTTGGGGAATACTCCTGAGCTGTCCATTAGAGAGACAGCTGTGAGGGTGAGTGGCAGGCTGGGCTCCTGGGACGTACACAGTCCACGGGCAAAGAACCTGACTGCCCCATGGCTTTCTTCTCTTCTCTTCTCTTCTGCAGGACATGCTGCCAATGCCAGGAGATCCCACCCAGGGGACTGGCAACTATAATATCGAAGACTTTGCTGACCTGGGCATGTTCCCACCATTTTCTGAGTAACTGCGGGCAGAGCGAGGCTCCCACTGTAGAGTGCTACCCACGCCGTGACACCAATGCCCATGTGAATGGGACCCCCCTAGCCTGGCTTGCCCTGATGCAGGACCCCTCACCAAAAGCACCCCACCCCCACATACCCTAGGCACAGCATCGCTCAGCTCTAATCCACAGCCATGGCTTCTCGGCCACGGACCAGGGGCCCTGCTTTTAGATGTTAGGGAACCCATTGTATTTATTGTATTTTATCTGTGTGTGCTTAGAAAGTGAGCCTATTGGGTCCTTAAATTCAGTTGTGAATAGTCTCTTAATAGATAATTTACACACATAAAAAGTTCAGTCAATGCCTAGAGCGACTAGCACACCATCACACCTGCTGGGGGTGCTGAATCACATTATGTCTTGCTTTTCACTACTGCTGACTGGGTGGGACTTGGGGGGCGGGGGGTTGGAAGAAGAGGCCAGCAGGATGCAGAGCCTTTGTTCCATGCACTGGAGCCAAGTGGCACAAGGATGCAGAGGTGGATGCCCTTCAGCTCTGCTAATCTGTCTATGTGTCCATTGTGCTGTGGGACATATTTACTTTGTGCAGTGAGACATGAACTATCTGTCCTAATGAATGTGTCCTGCCTCGTGTCTGTCATGTGTGGCCAGGGTGAGTGTATAGAATCCAAAGTCTATAGTAAGCATGAGAACTGAAGTGAGTGGCCCCAGTCTCCAAGCTCAGGAGCATCCTGATGGGAAGATGATCATCCTGGGGCCCAGGAGCTGGCCTGACCAGCAGGACTCAGCAGGCTAGCTCTTCAGTAGTGTCACCAGGAGCCAGGGCTGGGGACCTGCTTACCTTAATAGGTCAGTTCTTGGTCCACCTACCTACTGCAGATCCAAGCCCTTCCTAGAGGAACTAGCCCCTGTCCTCCTTTCAGAGCCTCATAGGAGTGCTTGTCCTTCCTACTTGTCCTGAACACGTGCTTCTAATTCCATGTAGCTGTCTCCAGCCCGACTCCATTGGGAGAGGGAGCTTGTCCCCACCCAAAAACTGCAGGGAAGCACACCTTGAGGTCACAAAGGCATACAGGTGTGGATGGCAGGGGCAAGATGCCCAGCCTCCTCAGGTCTCATGCCACATTCTGCTCAGTGACCTGGAGGAGGCTTGGGACCACCACCCCCCTTTGTGTGGAGAAATGCACTCTGGACCACTTTCCTCCTGGCCACCTGAGCCTCTGTCCTCTGCTTGGCAGCAGGTACAGAAGTACTTTGGGATAGACATGATACAGATCTGTGAGGCAGAAGACTCAGACTCTGGTTCTGGTTCCAACTCTGATTCTGCCACATGTCCACAGGTCCTGAATTCCTCTGATTGTCTCAAGACAAGAATATGATCTGACTTCTAGAAGTTTCTACTTGGGTAACCCCTTAACCCAGAGTCCCTGGCTTACTGTGTTTTACTCAGATTTGAGAAGATGAGTTTAGGACCCCATCCCCCCACTTTCACGTTCCTCTACTTCCTCCCCTACCCTTTACATGGACAAGGACTCCCTTAGTTTCCCTCATTTTCTTCTTTTCCTATCCATCTTTTCTAATCCCCATCCATCAGCCCACTGATGCCTACGTGAGAGAGAAGTCACACAAGGCTGCAGATGCAGGGACCCACCTTGTGAGAAAGCCCTGGAGTCTCTCCTGTAGCCCCTTAGGAACCTCTCACAGGTACTGCTTAGTTTTACAAATGCTCAGAAACAACCCAAGTGTCCCTACCCATTGATTCTGGTGTTGGTTCTAGGCTGCCTGAGAGCAGAGTAAACCCAGTGTGCAGGAAAGAGCCAAGGAGAGAATTGCTCTGGTACTTTGAAGATCCTGTTTTATACAGCAGCCTGTCTGGCATCCAGGGAGATCCATGTGCCCTGTGTTTCTACTGAACTTCACCTGGAAAGCCCAGTATAACCCAGTAGAATGCCCTTTACCAGTAACCAGCCTTGGTTTCAAGACTGATGGAGCCCTGATTTTATGGTTTCTACAGCAGCTCTTTCCCTTTTGTAGTTGATGGTGAGTGGTCCTGAATGTAGGTGCATGAGGAGCTGGCTCCAACCCAGAGGCTTCCCTGCAGCTGGGGAAATAAGAGGTGCCTGACACTCAGAGAGCCCTAACAGGACCAGCCCAGAACAGTTGTCCCTCTGTGCTACCTACCTGCTATCCCCCTCTGCCCTAACAACATCAAGCTTGCCCTGGCAGTGGGCATGATTGTCTCCAAAAAAAGACACAAAAATAGCTTTTGAAGCAAAATGTTTCTCAATGGCATGAAAAATAGACTTCATGTGGCCTTTGGCTTGTGACTTTAGGAGTTTAGGGATCTTGTGTTTTCTTTTGCCTTCTGTTTTTTGGAGGGAAGTCAGAGACTTTTCTCAGGTGCCCACCAGAGGTGAACACCTTGGCCATGACTGTTTCTTGGCACTGAGGGGACATTGAAGAAATAAAAGGACCCTTCCTCCAGGTGACCTTGCTTCTATTTTTCTCCCTTGACTAAGAATTTAGGGGACTGCCAACTCAGTTTTTAGTCCTATGAGGTGAACAGGGAGCATCACGATTGGATAGAACCATACTTCCCTTCTCAGCAGATTTGCTGCTAGCCTTTCCACTTACTTTCCTTAGCTAAGCAAGCAATAGGTTTTCCATAGAAGGGGGCCATGTAGTGACCTCCTAATCTGCTGCAAGGGCACAAATGCAGTTTTACTGAGACTCCACCAAGACTGCACAGGTGACTTGTGGGAGTGGCCAAGAATGGTTCTAGAATATTCTGCCTGAGTGTCACTCCTTCCTAGCTTTGCTTTTAGTGTTGGTTTCAGGGAGCAAGAGAGCCATTACAAACAGCCACCTTCTCTACTTTCTAACACATCTAATTCAACCTTTTTTTAATTTCAGGAATAGTCAATGTTGCAAATAGCAGAGATGGAGAGATTATGAAAGTTAATGGAATTTACACCAGGGAGATTAAATGTTCTGTGTCAATGAAGCAACTGTGTGTTCCCCAGATTACAGGTATTGGTGCACCTAGTTAGTTGGTTTAACCAAGAGATGAGGCAGACCCCAGGAAAATTAGTTGCTCTTTCCCTGACTGCAGTGTTTTACCCAACTAATGAGCTCTGTGAAAACAGAGATCATTCACCTGTCTAGGCCACCTGCTCCTTAACAGTCATGACCTGCCCCATAAACAAGAGCAAGCCTGTTACCCAACAGCTCTAGCGGTGACAAGTCAGACTAGAAAATCCCTTTGTATTATCAGAAAGGTGTTTGGTCATTAAGTTGCTGTGTCCTAACTTACCTGTTGCTAGTGAATCCTGTGCACTGAGGAGCCATGAGCCACCTTGCTGTCCACTTCCTCCTTTACTGCCTGGACCCTGAGAAGCTTGAAGAGCCTTACTTGAGGGTGCAGGCACATTGTCACATGTAGGTGTGTGCCTGGGCCTTGTGGCCAGAGCTGGTTTTATGGCCAATCAATCAGCCAAAGTCTGTGGGGCACTGACAAAAAAAAAAATGGGGTTTTCAAGACTGCGCAGAAATGGGTGGCTCATTTCTAACAATCTATTTCCTAAAAAAAAGATTCCACAAGCAGGCTTCAGTGGACATTAAGCACTTAATCATCTCTCCTTTAACCTTTCTTCTTATGGATGTGAACTGTGCTGTGGGTAAATCATTTGTATTTCTTGAATGTTCTCTATGACTAACAGTTATTAAGTTGGTTGTGTATATGTATAACTAATGTAATTGCCTTTTAAATTTTCATTACAATAAAAATGACTTTGCTCTGAACAACCCATGGCCCAGGCCAGCTTTGCATTGAACTTCTCACAGAACCTGCCTCTTGGAGTTCAGGGATATCTTGCAGCACACCTCGTCCCTGGAGCTGTGTTGTGTCATGGTCCTTCAACCGTATGCAGTGTGTGTATGTTAAAGAGCCATCCTTTGAGAGGTATAGCCACATAGGATAGAAAGGGAAACTAATAATCCTTGAGCTTCTGTGTCAGGTAAGGCTCTCTAGAAGCTTTTTTGTACATGTTATTTGCTTAATCATTACAGATTTATGATATGTGGTTACCATTCCTAGTTTGTAGAAAACCAAGACTCAGAGAAGTTAGTTGACATATCCAAGAACACAGGAAGGCAATGGTAGAACCAGGATTTGATCTTGGGTCTCACCACAGAACCCTGTGTATGTGTGTATGTGTTTGTGTCCCTCTTCAAACACTCTTACTTTTTTTTAAATCTTCACAAAATTAAGTTAGTATTTCAATATACTCAAACCCTTAATAAATACTTAAAATTCTAATTTTTCTCTGCTAATTTTCAAAGATGCAAACTAAAATCACTTGAATACTTTTCTGTCAAACACCTATTATTTCTAATTTTTTTAACAGCTTTATCAGTCTGATAGTGACACAAAATAAGCTGCACATATTTAAAGTGTACACAGGAGACAATTTTGTGACCTTGAACTGAGTAGACTTCTCAGAGGCTACACCAAACAGTTTCTTATAAAGCTAAGCATCCATTCATAATATGACCTACCTTTACCTTTTCTGTAGCTAATCTCTAGGAAAATATAAAATCAAATTATAGAAGGTTTTCTTTCTTTTATTTCCTTTTTTTTTTAATTTTGGTTACAGGGGATTGAACATAGGGGTGCTTAACCACTAAGCAACATCCTCAGCCCTTTTTATTTTTCATTTTGAGACAGGGTCTCAATTGCTTATGATCTCACTAAGTTGCTGAAGCTGGCATCAAATTTTGAGATCCTCCTACCTCAGTCTCCTGATTTGCTGAGATTACAGGTGTTCGCCACCATGCCCAGCTAGGGAAATATCTTAAACCAGGCATGGAGATAATGAACCATGAAGTAAAATGTTGATAATCTTGAACTCAATTTTAAAAAATGGTTGAAGTGATGGTGATGGTGCACTCCTGTAATCCCAGCCACTTGAGAGATTGAGGCAGGAGGATCCCAAGTTAAAGGCCAGCCTCATCAAGTTAGCAAGACCTGTCTCAAAATAAAAAAGGACTGGGAATATAGCTCAGTAGTAGAGCACCCCTGGGTTCAATCCCCAGTTCCACTCTTCCTCCCCCCCAAAAAATAGTTCTCAAAAAATGTGAAAGAAAGTAATTTAACTGGTAGAAAATTTGCAATTTATGAACCCAGCAGTAGTATTCAGAATACTAAAATTCAATTAATTCCTAAAAATGAATTAAAAATACAACAAAATAGATAAATGATCAAAGTATTTGAATTTCCAATTCATAAAAACTCAAAAATAGACATTAACTGTAATAGAAGAGACTGAATTTTACTGGTAATTAAGGGAAATGCAAAATTAATATTAGATAGCTGCTTATGTCCCTAAGATCAATTCAGTCTGCACATGGGATTGGCAGGGCTTAAAGAAACAGGTGCTGTCTTCCCCAGCTGGTGGGAAAGAGACAACTACTCTGCAGCACATGAGGCAACATCCAGAGATGCCAAAGCCATACCAACCCTGTGCAGCAATTTCAGCTCCACATATCTATTCCAGGAAACTTCCCACATATACATAAGGAGACAGATAAAAGGATAGTCCTTGCTCTGTTGGTAATAGTGAGAAACCAGAAAACTGTCTCCACTTCAGTGGAGAAATGAATGAACTGGGATTTAGTCATCTGAAGGAATCTAGTAGAGCACTTAAATGGTCTAGTTGTAGCATGCAAAAATTCTGAACAATGTAGCACTGAGTCTAAAATGCCATGCGTATTTTTGTAGCCCAAAGCAATAATGTATTTTATTCTCTAAGTTGATAGGTATATACTAAAAGAAAGGTGAAAAAAAATCATAGGTGGATATATGCTACTGGAGAATGGCTATCCCTTGGAAGGAACAGATGGAACAGCTTGGATGGCTGAATTACTTTAAACACATTAAGAAAGGGGGAAGGGGTAATTGATTGAAAATAAAGTGAATTCAACAAGTAACTGTGATTATAACAAAATGTTAAATAGCAGTGATGAGCGTATATTTTTCTCAAAGTTACTATTTAATGGAAATATTCAATAATTAAATATAAATTAATATAAATCAGAAAGCAGATACTGAAACTCAAAGAGAAGTGCACATTACAGTCACAATGACATTTCTCACCCCCAATGGATTGATAAAAATGAAAATGCACATGAAGGGATTATTTTTGCTTATTTTTGGTTAAAAAAAATATATATATATATAAATTTTTACAATTGATTTCAAGAGTAATGTGGCAATATTTACTAAGTTAAATAAAATCATATTTTTGGTTCAAATTTCCAACATCTAGATATTCTCTCAGTGAAATATATATATAAAAGAATGTTTATTGTTCAATTTTGTAGTGGGGAAAATCGTAAATTAAATTAAAGCCACTGATTTTAAAAAAATAAAAGATGAAAAATTGCAGAATACCATTATCACCATTTACCTCAGTAGAGTAATAAACAAAAGCAATAATCAGAAAAGTATAAATATATTAATCTGTTTAGCTAAAACATGAAAGCACATTATGTCGATTCATTTGTGAGTTTGTTGGTGGTATATGTGCATACACATGTACATATAGAAAATGTATAAAATATTCACATTAGGCTACATTTGGAGAGGAAAAACTCACAAGCTGAGAGAGTAAGCAAAAATGAAAATAAGCGTAAATATAATAACAATGCATTCATATAAAATTATTTGGGTTCATTTATATGCATAAAAGATGTATGAAAAATATTTTCGGGGTAGTCTCCACATCTGAAATGAATTTCCTTCCATCCTTGTAACTTTTAATACAACTTATCTCCAGAAGAATATATATTACCTGTAAAATCATAAAAAGTAATAAAATTGCCTGCCAGAAAAGAGAAAATAAATAAATGATTAGTCACTGTACATTCAAATGCCACAATACATAGGAATTTAGATGCATAGGGGTACAAAAGAGGAATATGCCCTTGAGAGATTAAGTTGCTCCAGAGCTGGACAATCCTGTGACAGATGGAAAGGTGAGCAAATTGCAGAACAGGGACACAGGGAGAAGTACTTGCCATGACCTGAGCTGATTTACCTGGGTTTACCTGGGGTTCTCTAATTCTTACAATAAACAGCTAACCAAAGAAATATCTTGTACGTAGATGAAACAATCATATAGTCATTATTCTTATTTTATTTATTTATTTATTTATTTATTTATTTATTTATTTATTTATTTTGGTACAGGGGATTGAACCCAGGGCACTTAACAATCCAAGCCATATCCCCAGCCCTTTTTATATTTTTATCTTGAAACAAGTTCTTGCTGAGTTGCTGAGGACCTAACTAGGTTGCTAAGGCTAACTTTGTACTTGCAACCCTCCTGCCTCAGCCTCCTGAGCCTTTGGGATCACAGGCATGCACACCATGCCAAGCTCAGTCATTATTTTTAAAGTGGAGAATATAGAAAAATATAAAGAATAAAAAATATTATATCCCAATTCATTCTTATGAGGGAGGTGAGGAATCAAGTACCAGGGTGAGGGAAATGCTTTCCTTGCTCAGAATTCAAAGGGGGTGGGGAAGATAAAGAAACTGGAACAACCAGCATTCTCAGGTGCTAATTACACTTCTTCACTCTCTCCCAGCCTCTCCTCCGGAGAGGGTGAGTTTCCTCATCCTCCACTGGGAAAAGTAATACTCCCTATTATGTGGAGCAGGAGACTGGTAGGATTACTTCTGCACATCTTCTCAAACATGTCTGGTCATTAAACACTCATATGGTAACTATCACCTTCTGTGCACAGTCCTGGGGTTGAGGTGACACAAGGAGACCCAGCACACCCCCCCTACCACCAAGAGGAGTGTTCCACCACTAGAGGAGAGAGACAGGCCACCTGAGGGTGACTTTCTGGCATGTGCTGGTTTGAGGTAGAGGGCACCTACCTTGTGCTGACAGAAAAGAGGGAAGAAGATATCCAGGAAGGGATGAGAAGCTCAGGAACTTAACCTAATCACAACCTCATGGTGGTCCCAGATGGGGTCCATTATAATAGAATCTACCCACTAGGCTCACAGCTTGTTGCCTCAGCTTTGCAGAAGTCACTTAATATGGTTCCCATCTCTAAGCTCAAAACCGTCATAAATCATGACACCCATACAACCTCTCAGTAGGACACCAGAGTGAAATGCCTGGAATGCAGCCTGCCTCTGGTTCTACAGCCATGGCCTCTCAACCCCTAATTCTTTCCACAGACTTTAGTTAGAGTCAAATACAAAGCCAGAAATAAAGGAATGTGGCCTGATGCTGAAAAGGCAGGGAAAACACTTCACCACAGTGATTTATCAGCATGCGAGCAATCTCTCATCCACATGTTACTGAAAGCTCCATCCTTGTCCCCAATGCCAATCCAATAATGAGGACACAGCTTTATGAAAAAGTAAAATAGAAGTTTTATTGCTTTGTTAGAAAAGAAGAAACACACTGAACTCCTTTCCCAGAGGCTGTGATTCTGCCCATCATCAGAAGTGGGGTGTAGGGAGGTGATTCAAAGGCTACATTCCTTGTGTTCTGTCAGGAGTTGTAATTCACTTGTTAATTTGGGAGACAGTCATTGCTTAAGTCTTCTGGTGTTATCCCAAATTACTTAGTTTCTGTGGTGGGTGTATACTCAAGGACACGTAACTCTGCCTAGGATGGGGAAGAAAGGTCATGTTTCCCGTGAGATTAGGAAGGGAGAAGGAAGAGAAGAAAGAGAAAGAAGCATGTCCATTTTAAAAATAAAGTTGCAGAGGCAGAGCAGCAAGGGCTACATTCAAAGCATAAAGTGGACCACTATTACACACAGGCTCCTTGAGCTAAGAAAAATGTCTACTCATTTTTTCTCATGAACTCTCCACACCATCAAATGGCTGCCCTATTTCCCTTGTGGCCATGTTTGGGTTTAAATTGGGTCTTCTGAGAAATGTGGTTGCAGGGCTCCCAGCAGAAGAACTCACAAAGCTACCAACTTGGTGAGGAGCCAGGATCCCAAGTGCTAAGGAGATGCCAGATAGGTAAAGTTATCCTAGGTTCACTCTCCACAGACAGAATGAGGTGTCAATTTGAGACATGGAAGTTTCTCTTCTTAGGTAATGGAGGGAGAAAGACTTCTGTTCAGACTTCTGTTCAGGCATGAGCTGACAGGGAGACTGGGCCAGCTCTTCTGGAAGTAGGACAGAAGCAGAAGAAAATGATTCAGGTTTGGTGCTGAAGAAACTTTTAGTGAAGATCACCTCAGACTTTCAGTTCATGGGTTTATGCTTAGCATATAGCATAGTACATGGCACAAGACTGATGGTCTTGAAATGATCAGGAATTCATTTTACCTGCCAGGACACTGTTCCATTGTCCATGTTTACAGTGAGTTCACAATGACTGGTGGCAGCTTGAGAAAGATTTCTTGATAGATCTCAAACCCAAACTCTGTGCTGGCTATGGGCAAGCAAACCTGTGTTTTTATTTCTGTCTCTTTCAAGGAATATAATAAGGAAGCAGACAGCTGGGTGGAGACAGCTGGCATTTGGTAATGATGAAAATAGGCTGAACTCAAGAGGGTAGGCAGAGGGTAAAGAGAGAGGACCAAGGTCACAAAAATGTGGGACACACTGACTCAGTTCTGGAGTTCTGGAGATTTACCCCTGGTGAAACTATCCAGAGAACTACTTTTCCTCTTAAGTTTGTGGCGTGGTGGAGCATGAGGTTGTTCAGGGAGTAGACAGAGAGGTGGGGTGGCCTTCATCTAAATTGAATCCTCGCATTCAAAAAGGATTCCTAAAGAGAAACAGGGAAGAGTTGAAAAGCAATGGGTAAAGAGGCAATTCCTGCCTCCTGAGAAGACAGAAGACAGCCCAGGCAGATGGCCTGAAGATAAACAGGAAATGGAAGGAAAGTGGAAGACCAGGCTGTGTGACTGGAGCCAAGATGGAAATGCTGGCCCTGAGTGTATCTGGGGCCCACAGATCCTGTAGACAGCACAGATCCAGGACCCAAGGGAGCTTGGCCTCATTATGATGTTTGACATTGATGAGGAGGTTAGGGTCATAGGGAGGGTTGAGAGAACGTGGCCTGCTGAGCAAACCACAGAGGTCCTGTGCCTCTGGTCCTCTTGTGGGAAGAACATGTCAGCCCTTGGGCCACTTTCACACTCACCAGCTCTCTCTTTGCTTTTACTCTCAAGTACCAGAATCCAAGTCTCTTCATCAAAGGACTGTCCTCAGGCTACAAAATCCTACTTTGCCAAAGCACACAGAGTCAGAGAATGTCACAACCCACAAGAATAGTTCCTTGCCAACCACTCAAGGGTGCAGGGGGATTAAGACCTCTTTTCCTGATGAGGGCATCTATAACTTGTCACTTATATTTTCTCCAGAGCATCCCTGTGGGACTGAGCTAGGGTTATCCCCTGTGGAAATATTACTTTCTTAATACTGTTGATAGTGACTAAATCATGCTTAGTTCTCTTTCCATTTAGTCCCATTTCCTGAGGTGAGGTGTCCCTGGAACCCTCCTCAGGATTGTGGCCAGCTGTCCTGAGCTTCCTATGAGTTTGCATCTTCTGCAGAATTTGGGGATGGACATGGGGATGGAAGTGACTTCTCAACTTTTCCTGGAAACCTTTCTCACGAAATCACTTTCACATACCATGTTTTTTCTCAGATAACACTTCTGAAGAACCCAACCTCTGACAGTGCTTTTGAAACAAACACAAACATTTCTATGTAGTTCCCTCTATGAAGAAGAATGATTTTTTTAAAAGCTATGAATATAAAGAATTTAATCGTTACTTTTCAATAAAAATAAGTAAATTTTCACAATATTTGGTACTGTAGATGTGGGCAGGACTTTGTCTTAAAGATACCTATTTTTCCCAAGACTTGGGAGGGCAACCTATCCCCATTTACCTGGGACTTTCCTAGTTTTTACAGCGAAAGTCCCACATTCCAGGAAATGCCTTCAGTCTCAGGAAAAGTAGGACATTTGGACATTGTTCTCGGACCCCAACACTCTGTTGCCAGGGAAGGCAAAACCCTGGCAAGAAAGGAGGAAGCAGATAGGATTTTGCCAGACCACAGAGCTTGTATGGGGTTTCAGTGATAACTGAGCCCACGTTCTCAGATGTCGGAAAGGGGTCCAGAAGTTTAAAAGAATTTCACTTCCCAGAAGCCTTAGCAAGAGAGGAAATGTTCACTCAGCAGGAAAGACCAACAAGGCCAAGTACCAGACCCACAGAAATCCCACACAAGGCTGAGGAGTTCTCCACATCAGATTCAATTCTGCAGACAGTGACCCGAACCTGAGAAACCTGACCACATCAAAGAGTGTGTATACTGCCCAGATCCTAATCATAATGGGAGTGGCACCTGAATGCAAACTCAGCTTGGAAGAAAATCCTGAGTCCTTTTGAAGCTAGACCTTTTGAAGAGAACAACATGGCTTCTCCCCTGAGGAAAGCCAATACAAGATCCCTGGTGGTCTCACCGGACCCTCTGAGGCCCTTGAAGAGGACAACCCTGAGGTTGTCCCTGTGGAAGAGAAGAGAGAGGCTCCAGTCAGAGCCTCTCCCTTCTCTGGAGACCATGTCCTGGAGGCCATATCAGAGTAAGCACAGCAAGTTAGTTTACTCAGTCTGCCCCTACAAATTGCCACAAACCTGTTAGCTTAAAACAACAGAAATGTACTCACTCATAGTTCTGGAGACCAGAAGTCTGAAATCAAGGATTTGGCAGGGCTGGTTTCTTCTGGTGGCTCTGACACTGTCCCATGCCTTCTTCCAGTTGCCAGTGATTGCTGGGGATCCCCAATCATTTCTATGTAGTTCCCTCTATGAAGAAGAAGAATGATTTTTTAAAAGCTATAAATATAAAGAATTTAATATTTTTTAATAAAAATAAGTAAATGTTTTCACAATATTTGGTACTGTAGATGTGGGCTGGACTTTATTTTTAAAGATACCGATTTTTCCCAAGATTTGACATTCCTTGGTTTGCAGCTGCCTACCTCCAGCCTCTGCCTATCTTCACATGTCCTTTTTTTTTTTTTTTTATTACATGCCCTTCTTCCCTGTGTCTGTGTCTTAAGTCTTTCCCTCTTTTCTCTCAGGACATCAGCCATTACATATGGCCCACCCTAAATTTAGGATGATCTCAAGATCCATAATGACATGTAATTAAGATTCTGTTTCTAAATAAGATCACACAGGGGTATGGAAGTGGACATGTTTTGGGGTAAACATGTCCAACCCAGGTGAGGCCAAGGAGGGTTCCAGTTGCCAAGTTTTCCATAGAGATATGCAGGAACTCAGATGCTTTATTTCATAAGTGTGGAGGTCCAAACAGAATACTCAGTGTCCAAGGAACTACTAAAAACATCCTTGCTAAGAAGTAGAGGCCAAGGAGCAGCACATGTCCATCTTGCTCAGCACAGTCAGTACAAAGGAATTTGAGATTGGACTCCATGCTGTGCCGGTGGCACTGGCTTTCTCTACTATAAAAATTCTGGAATGTTTCACAAATTCGTGTGTCATCCTTGCACAGGGATCTTGCTAATTTTCTCTGTATGTGCTGAGAAAGCAAACACAGAGCCTATTTTATAATAAAGTCCTGAATATCTACTATCATTTATTGAATGCTGCCCTGAAAGTGAACAACAGAGTCGTTTGGTTCATGTATGAACCATCTGTTAACGTATGGTTCATGTATGTTAAAGTATGGTTTCTATGCAAGACATATTGCTTTTGCAGCATCAAAAAAACTATAAGCAAACCATGGTAAGTTGAGAACCATTCATGCAATGATAGATAAATCTATAAGAATCCTTATTTAGGTGTTTACACAAGCAGGACTGAGTCTTAGAGAATGAATCTGTGACACTCTATACAATTGTCTTAAGAATAAAGGATGGGATCTGTGTGCATTGTCCTTTCTCCACTAAGTGGTCATCATTGATCTCAGTGGTGAGACTTGGAAAAGATCATTCCAGGTTTCTGACTTTTGTTAAATACTATGTCATAAGTCACACAGATCTGTATGTACATGCATTGACCCCTCATCCAGACCTAGGATGGTTATATATATAAAAAATAAGAATCACAGTTGAAGGTCAGCCTCAGCAACTTAGCAAGATTCTGTCTCAAAACTTCTTTTTAAAGAGCCAAGGATGTAACTCAATGGTAGAGCACCCCTGAGTTCAATCCTCAGTACTAGAGGCAGGGGGTTCAGGGGTGGGGAGAAAGAAGGAAGGAAGGAAGGAAGGAAGGAAGGAAGGAAGGAAGGAAGGAAGGAAGGAAGGAAGGAAGGAAGGAAAAAGGGAGGGAGGGAGTGAAGGGAAGGGAAAAAGAAAAAGAAAATATATTGTAAGATCCAGGCTCTATTGAAAGTTTACAGACTTTTCTAGGCATTCTAAACTCTGAATTTCAAAAATAAAAGGCCAAGCTAGGAGGAATTAAGTGGAGTTTTCACTTTCACTGAATAAAAGACTTCATGCTGACCAAATGGTGAGCTTGCACCCAGAGGGGTGAGAGTGACTGACAGGAAAAGGTTCAGAACAGGTGAGACTTGGTTGTGGATGCTAGTGGATACATCAGTCATCTCATGGAATATTAACCATGGCAAAGTGATAGAGTCCATCCCAAAATATTTGTGGGTGTTCCTGATACTGGGGCTGCACCTCCCTTTCTATGGCACAGAAAAGTGTCCATTTTTTGGCTTAGTGTTAAAACACTGCAACAGATTTTCCCAAAGGGAAGAAAACAAACTGAAAGAATGTCTAGGATTCAGTTCAGTGCAGGGCAGAACACATGGCATCAGCCTCATTAAAACATCCTCTCTTTTTTCTAGAGACATCCTGGGCTTCACATGTCCCTTCTAAGAAATTCCAGAAACCAGTGTTCCCTAATTCTCAGTTCACACTTCCCTCCATCTCATTGGCAGACAAGCAATTTAAATTCTCCTTGTTTCACCTCAGCTATTCTCACACCGGCTCCATCTTTTTTCATAGAGATAACTTTTTTATGGTTTTTATTGGTGCATTGTAATTATACACAATAGGGGGATTCATTATGACAAGTGCAAACATACACATAATTTGATCCATTTCATTCCCCAGTGCCTCCCTTTTCTCTCCCCTCCTCACTATCCCTAACCCCCTTCCTTTATTCTCTTGGTCTCTCTTTTGTTTTCATGAGAGGGCTGCTTGTTCCTTTTTCTCTCTAGTTTCTGCATATGAGAGAAAACATTCCACCCTTGATTTTCTGAGTTTGGCTTATTTCACTTAGTATGATGATCTCCATTTCCATCCTTTTACTGGCAAATGCCATAATTTCATTCTTTATGACTGAGTAAACTCCATTGTGTATATATATCCCATTTTTTTTATCCATTCATCTGTTGTTGGACACCTAGGCTGGTTCCATAACTTGGGTATTGTGAATTGTGCGGCTATAAACATGGTTATGCACGTATCACTATAGTGTGCTGATTTTAGTTCTTTTGGATAAATATTCTAAAGAGTGGGATAACTTGTCTTTTAATAGCTGCCAAATATTCCTGCTGCCGCTGTCATTGCAGCTGTTAAGAATACACAGCCACACATCCTTTGTGTGCAAGTGTTCTGTGGCTGAATCCAACTTAGCCCCACAGAGGGTAGAGAACTCTTGCTCGATCACTCAATTTCTGTTGTAAATATTTGCATCTGGACTGGGTGTGGTAGTGCACTCCTGGAATTTCAGCAACTCAAGAGACAGAAGCAGAAGGATTGCAAGTTTGAGGCCAGCCTTAACAAATGAGTGAGACCCTGTCTCAAAAATAAATAAAACAAAAAAGGACTGGGGATGTGACTCAGTGGTAGAACACCCTTAAGTTTAACGCCCAGTAAATAAATAAATAAATATTAGTATCTTTTGGGTCAGTAGTCAATTCTCCCCATGTTGCTTCCCATCTTCCCCAAGGGAGTCTAATTTCCAGGGGGCCAAAGTGTTTTATCTTGACAATGGGGTGCTTTTCTAACTTGTGTCATCTTTTGCACTCACCATCTTGAGAGAGTGTTTAACTGTATTTGTTTATACATGTGTGAGCATGTGTGTATGTATGAGTGTATGAGAGAATGTGTGAGTGTGTTTTTGTGTGTGTAAGGGAGAAAGTGTGTGAGAACAGGCATGTGGGTGTGCATGTGTATGTGTGTGGTAGGTCACTCACCTGGCTTCTGTGCTAGCCCCTCTCTTGGAAAGACAGCCCAGCAAGTGAGCTATGTTCTGTGGACCCAGCCTTCTATCTTTGCTAGGAGTTCAGAGGGGAGCCCTCTCTATTGTATTCTGGACATGGACTTGCAACACTTTTACTAGACACATCACAGAAGGGCCAGTGCCTCACTGTGGGCCCTAGATGCTGTCACCTGATCCTCCCTCATGTTCCTCACTGGGTCAGTCTTTGAGGTGCTTGGTTGTCTCCAAGGCTACAGTAGAATATTTTTAGTCATGGTGCAGTTTGGCCCTAGCCTATACTTCCAACCTCTCTCTTCCTCCTTCACATTGTAGTACTTTCCAATCACATCTGACTGCTTATTGCTAGCCGTGTTAGTCAACTTGGCTGCCATCACCAAATATATAAAATACCAAAGACTGGGTGGCCTAAACAACAAGTAGTTATTTCCTCGAAGTCTGTAGGCTCAAAGTCCAAGATGGAGGTGGCAGCACAGCTGGTTTCTGGTGAGGTCTGTCTTCCTGGTTTATGGCATCTACTGTACTGTACAGCTCTCTTTTGTGCATGAACATGGATCTTTGGAATCTTCCTATATAGGTCCTATTGGACCCACCCTTAGCTATTGTCTTTAACTTTATTGACCTCCCTAAAGACCTCCCTCTAATACAGTCACATGATAGGTTATGCTTCAAATATAAATTTGGGGGGCCAGACACAGTGATGCATACCTTTAATGCCAGAAACTAGGGAGCTTAGGCAGAAGGGTGGCAAGCTTAAGACCAGCCACAGCAACATAGTGAGACCTTATATAAAAAAAAAAAAAAAAGAACAATCAAACAAATATGAATTTGGGAGTACACAATTCAGTCCATAGCCCTCTCTAAACACTATTCACAGGCCTATGTTTGCACCAGGCTTTCATCTGAGTTGTCCTCTCCTCTCCAGTCCTCAATTTCTAGGTGCCAAAATCCAGGCTAGTTTTTATGTCCCCTGACCTTCCTGCCCCAGGGGCTGTCTCCATTAGTTTATCCTCCATTGCACTGGGAACCTCTCAGAACCTACGTTTCTGCCATTATTACTAGAATTTGTGAACTTAGGTTTGTTCTCTTCCTAGAGTGGGAGCTACCAGGAGGAAAAAACACACACACACACACACACATGTCTTACCACATTTTAAGTATCACAGAAAGTGGTTCAATTAATATTTGCTGAATTTTAAAAAGATGGAGTCCTGCTACCAAGGAATATGAATATCCTACCACCAAGGATATTCATTCAAAGGAATGGAAGTGTGGTTATTCCATTAGACATTTTTAAACAAATCTTTTCAAGATACTTTGAGTCAGTGGATCTCTGTTAGAATGTCTTTGATCCACATATCAGTTTCCTAATGCCAACTATAACATATTGCTACATAATTGCTTACAACAACACATGTTTATTCTTTTCCAGTTCTAGAGGCCCAGTCTCACTGGGGCAAGTTGGGGACAAGTCCCCTGGAAGCTCTGAGGGAGAGAAGCGGTTTCTTATCTTTTTCAGCTTTTGCAGGCCTTCTCCATTCCTTGGTTCATGACCCCTTCCTCAAATAACTTCAACCTCTGTTTCCATTGCAACCTCTTCTACCACCAACTCTACTCCTCTTGCCTTCTTCTAAGGAAGACTATTGCAATTCAACTGGACCCACCCTGATAATCCAGGATAATCTCCTACCTCAAGATCATTAGCTAAATCACATTTGCAAAGTCTCTTTTGCCATTAATATGATATATTCATAGATTCCAGGGGTTAGGATGTGGACATCCTTGGACATCATTGCTCAGTGCCTCATTCTGACGGCACTGCTGTAGTTATCAAAATCTCAGTTACATTATGGTAGGTTCTGTTCTCAGGTATTTCTCACAATAGACTGCTAGAGGACACAGTTCTCAGACTGAGTCAGGAGCTTAAACTTGAGCCTCCAGTGTGTTTTCTGCTACACGTTTTTGAACTTCAGTGTTTCCATACATAAATGGTAATAAAATGCTGTTCCAAAGATTCAGGAAACTGATGTCTGTAGGAAATACACCTGAGATTTTGCTTCCTGTCATTCACTTGTCCCCTTCCTTCCATCAATGCTGGTATTTAAATCACATCCTCCTCTCTTTTAACCTACAGCATATACAAGTACAGGATTTGATCATGATTAAGTAGGCTTCATGGTGGAAGCAATTCCTCCTCCCCCGCCAGACTTAAATGAGGATCTCTTGAAATAAAATTGAGTTTGATGTGCAGAGCAATCAAAACATGCCTCATTTTCCTTCAATGTCAAGGTAGGTGGAAACTCCTAGTACCTGTGTATGCACACACACACAAACACACACTCACCTTTATTACCAGTACCACTATAGGATACTGGGGTTAAGCTTCCTGTACAACTTCTTACTAAGTCAGCAAACAGTGGTGACCCCCAATGGGGGCAAGATCCTAGGAAGATACAAAGGGCTGCAGAGGGAGAGAACTGGTTCTTGCTGTACTGATTCCCATCCGGCCTAGTTACTGTGCCTTACAAATTATGTATTTAAAAATGCAAATCAGATTGACCAATATCTTTTAAAATATGGCTCCCCTAGAGCAGAGTCTAGGCTCTTTGGATGGTGCCCCAACTGTCTCTCCAGCTGCTTCCTTCCTTATCCCTGAAGTTCATCCAGCCACTCCCATAGGCTCCACAGCCTCTGGCCTCAACGTGCTTGGAGAATGCAGTAGTTTTGCATCTCCTGCCTACTGTCTTAACTAATGATTCTATAAAAACCAGCTGGGGCACAATACCTCCAAAAACATCCTCTGACAAATAGCCTGGGTCACATTTCTCCTCCATGCTCCCTAACACCTGGTCCATATATAGTGTAGTTTCTACTTTCCACTGACACAGCCATTGAGTATTTCTCACCAAAGGATCCCAGAGTAAAGGTGTCCAACTTAACCCTGTATGTACAAAGTCTCATACAGCACTTGGCACCCAGTGGGATAATTAGATTAAAGTGAATTGAAAGAATTTTCATTCCCACAGACGCTAAGCCGACCTGCCTTGCACTTGCTTAAAGGTGAACTCTGCTGCTGATATCTGAAAAGCATCTGATAGAACCTGGCTTTAGGACACCTTTACACTGTTGGTGGGACTATAAATTAGTACAACCACTATGGAAATCAGTATGAAGGCTCCTCAAAAGACTAGGCTGGAACCACCATATGACCCAGCTATACCACTCCTCAGTATTTACCCTGAAGAATTAAAGTCATCTTTCTACAGTGAAACATGCATATCTATGTTTATAGCAGCACAATTCACAATAGTCAAACTATGGAATCAACTTAGGTATCCATCAAGGAATGAATGGGTAAAGAAAATGTGGTATATATATACACAATGGAGTTTTATTCAGCCTGTAAATTATTTCCTGTAAACTATGTCATTTACAGGAAAATGGATGGTACTTGAGACTATCATGTTAAGCAAAATAAGTCAAAGTTAGAAGATTAAAGGTCATACTTTTCTCTCATATGTGGGAGCTAGAGAGGAAAAAATCAAAAACAAAGGTGGGGATGGATATTCTAAAAATCAAAGGGAGAGATCAGTAGAAGAAAGGAACCAAGGGTTGGGAGATGGGCAGGGAGAAAGGAAGTGCTGGGAAATGATACTGGTCAAATTATATTGTTATATTGTGTGCATGTACAAATATGTGACAACATTTCCCATCAATATGTGCAACTATAATGCACCAATAAAACAACGTTGGGGGTGGGGAAGAACCTGATATAAAAAATATCCCTTCACAGCAGCTAAACTGTTAAGCCAGCAAGTTCAGAACTTCAGAAACCACCAGAAAAGGGCAAATGTGACGGAAGCTGGTGCTTGTTACTCACCACCAACATTTGTTTTTCAGCCAAAAGGGTTTCTTGATTAATGATTTTGTAAAACATTTGGGAAAAATATAAAAACAAATTAACGTGACGTTCTCTGATTCACAAATCCCTGCCAGCCATCATCTGAACCATATTGCCATTTTGGCCTCTTTGCCAACCCTCTTGAATTATGGGGAGAAATTTAACAACCCCATGTGAGCAACAGCTCGGATGAAGTACACACTGAGGTCACCGGTTTCAGAATGGCACACACATGGGTCAGTCACCATCTGCTTGAATGTTGGTACATAATATAAGAGACATACCTTATTATTATTATTATTTTCTTAATTTCCTGTATTCCCTGACTCAAATAGTTTTGAAACTGAGGAAGAAAAAAAGAAAGAGAAAGTTTTCTGATGTTTTGGATTCAATCAATGTACATGGCAATCTGCCACTGAAGATTTCTTGTAATTAAATGTTCAACAGTAATAGCTACCACTTGCTGGCACTAGCTATTATTTCACCCTCATTGTATCTTGGAGAGAACTATAGTCCCCATTTATAGATATAGAAGTGGAAGTTTCTCCTAACTAACTTTGCTAAATGGCTGGTAAGTGACAGAGCCATGATTTGAACTTGGCTCAGTTTTTACTTCAAAGCCCATGTTCTTAGTTTGTGCTCCGTGTCTACATCCTGTCACTCCGTCCCTTGATTCATGAGTTTTCTGACCCATACAATCCCAGCACCCTGATGTCCTCTGATATAAACACATTTCCCACTATCCATTGCATTTCTATTTTTTTTTGAGTGGGGGGTGGGGGACCAGGAATTGGACTCAGGGGTACTCGACCACTGAGCCACATCCCCAGCCTTATTTTTGTATTTTATTTTGAGACAGGGTCTCACTGAGTTGCTTAGTGCCTCACCGTTGCTGAGTCTGGCTTTGAACTCACGATTCTCCTGACTCAAACTTCCAAGCTGCTGGGATTACAGGCGTGCGCCACTGCACCCAGCTCATAGCATTTTTATTAAAGCAGAGTGTTCCTTGCTCCCCAGGGCAATTTGTTCCAGCTCTGCTCAGCCCAAATTGTGGATAAGGTCTTCCTCATGTTAGCTCAAAACTGCTATTGCTCTGGTACTAGCTCTGGTCCTGGGATCTTACAGAACCATTTTTCCACGGACAAACCTTGCAATGTCTGAAGACACTGTCTCCACCCTTGGGCTGAAGCATTCAGTACTGGGCCTGGGCCTGGAAAAAAATTTATTGCAGAAACTGAATTTAGAGAGGAGGTCTGATTCTGAGTATATTGAGTGTGTTGACGCTTCTCCACAGAAGATCTTTCTTGTATCTAAATCCAAATTCTCCCTCAGTCACGTTTTTCTCAAATGGAGCTGAACTTGGACTTTTTTCTCCTCTTGGGACTAGGGGAGAAAGAGCTACTCTTATTAAAGTGGTCCGGGAATGCACTAGTTGTCAGGAAGTGTCCTAATAGGATGAGAAACTGCAACTCAGGTTCTGTAGGGACAGTCGCTGGCATACCCATCTCAACTGCTTGCACTGAGAGTGTTCATGGGGGAAACACGTGACCAGATCTCATCAGAAATTCCCAGATGATTGGATATGGCCATTCCCAACAGAATTTTTTTTAATGGATGTTGCAAATAGAACTTCATATCATTTTAATTTGTCACAAAATAGTGGGTTTTTTTCCAAATATTTAAAATCTATCTTAGCTTCATAGCCATGCAGAAGCAGAGAATGGGTCAGTATGGCCCCAGCCATAATTTTTAGACAGTTGGTATAGAATGCCTACTGATCCCAGGCATTAGCTGGGGTGAGATACTCTGGTCTATACAATCACTCAAGATCTTGATCCAAGTGGCAATTACATCCTTGATGACTCTTCTGGAAATAATGTGCATCCTGGCACTTTCTTCCCCTTTGGCCCATTTCTTTGCTCGTGGCTACGCCAAACCCAGCGTCAATAGCCCCGTCACATCCGTCTGTGTCTTAACTTCAAGATGTCATTCCTTAGAAGGCTTGGGCTGCACAAGAGGAATATTTGACAACTGCCATGAGCTTTGACTCACTACTGCAAAAGGGCAGAGGCCTGAAAATTAATTTACTCAAAAAAGAAATAGAATTGAAAGGAAACCAGAAGGGTTAAGGAAAACAACAACTTAACAGGAAATGAGGCATTGAGGAAACTGGAATGAACAAGAGTTGGGATGGGTCATTGAATTGGACCAGTCAAGGGAATAGTGGTTCTTCCTTGAGGTAAAAACTGGCATTTTCCAATCTTAAACACATTTTTTAACTTCAGTTCCTAAGTACCTTTTTCAGTTCTAAGTGCTATGATGAAAGAGAGAGTCTTAGGGCTACTTTTAACTATTTTACATTATCTACAGCAAGTTGTTTTCTTAATCTGGAAGTGGGAATTTTGAGTTCTGCTAAATATTGTTTTCTTTTAAATCCTATGTTTATCTTAGGAAAGTCCCAGGGCTCTTGTTCCCGTTTGCACGTTGGCTTATTCACCAGAGCTTCTTGAGTGAACTCCGTTCTTCCTCATTTTATGTGCAGGCTGGGAAAAGAAAGATCACATGGCAGGAGTATACACAGCAGAGACCTGAGTCAGAGGGCCTAATAAGCAGGTCAACAGACTCTCCATCACTGACCCATACCAGTAATGGGCATAAACCTCCTTGGCATCCACAAAGCTCTGAGTGCTCTGCAGTACACAGGTGGGGTGAAAGGTGAAGAGCAGACCCAAGTGCCAAGTCCTACTGCTAAATGATCCAGGGTCTTATGTCACTCATGTTCTGCGTGGTCTGAAAAAGGAATGAAACAAGTTTCCAAGCTGTCAGCAAAATCATGATCTGAACCACACATTAGCTCCATTGAAAACACGAATTAGTTCACAAATTATGGAAAATGTTGAAGGATTCACAGAATATATATCTGTTTGTTACATAAAAAAAATACTCAAAATTTGGCTTTAAAAATAATATTTTTATGATTACAAAAAATAATATAATATAATATAAATAAAATAAAATAAATTTAAGAAAAACAAATAGATTATAATGGGTTAAAAATATCATTACTGGGGCTGGGGATGTGGCTCAAGCAGTAGCACGCTCATCTGGCATGCGTGCGGCCCGGGTTTGATCCTCAGCACCACATACAAACAAAGATGTTGTGTCCGCCAAAAACTAAAAAATAAATATTAAAATTCTCTCTCTCTCTCTCTCTCTCTAAAAAAAATAAAAAATATCCATT
Organism: Marmota marmota marmota; assembly: GCF_001458135.2. Taxonomy (NCBI): domain Eukaryota; kingdom Metazoa; phylum Chordata; class Mammalia; order Rodentia; family Sciuridae; genus Marmota; species Marmota marmota. The sequence continues at coordinate 648,394 of NW_026000196.1, forward strand.
ACTGGCATTACTGGGGCTAGGGTTGTGGCTCAGCGTTAGAGCTCTTGTCTCTCACATGTGAGACCCTAGGTTTGATCTTCAGCACCACATAAAAATAAAAAAAAAAATAAAAATATTGTGCCCATGTATAACTAAAAAAATATTTTCAAAAAATCCATTACGAAAAAAATTTAAACACAGAATTGCCATATGATTCAGAAATTCTACTTCTGAGTATTTGCCCCTAAGAATTAAAAGCACAGGCTCAAACAGATATCTATACACCCATTTCATAGCAGCACTATTCTCATTAACAAAATGGTTGAAACAAGCTGTCAACCTAGAATGGATAACAACATATGGTATATAATGTTATTTGGGCTTTAAAAGAAGTGAAACTTTGACACATGCTATAACATCAATGAACCTTGAGGTGTTATGCTAAGTGAAAGAATCCAGACACAAAGAAAAGCACATATTGTGTGATTTCATATTTATGAGGGATCAGAGACAGTGGTATAACGATGGTGATAGTAGCCAGGGCCTGGGGTTGGGATGGTAGCAAGTTACTGTTTAGTTAGTATGGAGTTTTAGTTAGTATAGTAGTTGGAAAATGAAGACATTCTAGAGATGGGTAGTGGAGATGTTTGCCCAGCCATATCAATGCACTTAATGACATTGAATTGTACACTTAAAATGACAAGTTTCATATTATGTATATTTTACTAAAATAAAAACATACCCATTAACAAAAGAAGTACAAAACATCCTCAAAACTACAAAATATTGTTAAGAGAAATTATAGAATATTAAAAAAAATCAAGCGGCCAATATGGAAAGCAGTATGGAGATTCCTAGGAAAGCTGGGAATGGAACCACCATTTGACCCAGCTATCGCCCTTCTCGGTCTATTCCCTGAGGACCTTAAAAGAGCATACTATAGGGANATGAATAAATAAAATAATGGTATTGTGTCCATCAACAACTAAAAAATTTTTCAAAATAAAAAAAAAACATAATTCATGGAGAAAAGAACAGTCTTGTCAACAAATGGTAAAAGGATGGCTGCATATCCACATGCAAAAGAAAAAACTGGTCCCCTACTTCACACCATATCCAAAAAAAATGCATCTAAGGCCTAAATGTAAAAAAGCTAAAGCTAAACCCTTATTCACTATTGGTGGAGTTTTAAAATGGTGCAGACACTTAGGAAAACAGTCTGGCAGTTTCTCAAATGATACAGAGATATCACAAGATTCAGAAACTCCATTCCTAGGAATACACATAGAGAAATGCAAATATGTATCCTTACAGAAAAAAAGTTGTAAAAGAATATTCATAGCAGCATTGTTCATGATAAATGGATATCATGAATAAACAAATCAAATGTGATCTATCTATACAATGTAATATTCATTCATAAATAGAATGAAGTACTGATACATACATACATAGTTTATCTTAAAATGATGAAGATTTTCTAGTATTAATTAAGGTAATGAGTTCACAACTCTATGGATGTGCTGAAACTACTGAATTTTATACATAAAATGAGTGAATTTTATGGTATTTGATTTTCATCTCAGAAAAGTTCTTTTTTGGGGAAGAGGGAGCAGTAGTGGGGATTGGACTCATGGGCACTCAACCACTGAGCCACATCCCCAGTCCTATTTTGTATTTTATTTAGAGACAGGGTCCCTGAGTTGCTTAGTGACTAGCAGTTGCTGAGTCTGGTTTTAAAGTTGCAATCCTCCTGACTCAGCCTCCCGAGTGACTGGGATTACAGGCATGCAACACCTTGCCCGGCTCAGAGAAGTTCTTACCAGAAGTTTTATTTGTTCCCACCATTTGGTTATTGTGAATAATGCTATTTTTTTTATTTTAAACATCAGAAATTTATTGGTTGCTCAAAACATTACATTGATCTTGACATATCATATATCATACATTTGTTTCAAATGGGGTATGAATTCTTATTATTCCCCCGTGTACAGATTGCAAGATCACATTGATTATACAGCCACGTCTATACATACTGCCAAACAAGTGTCTGTTGTATTCTGCTGTAATGCTGCTATTAACAGGGGTGTACAAATGTATGTTTGAGTCCCTCCTTTTATTTCTTTTGGTATACACTGAGAGGTAAAATTCTGAATCATATAGCAAGTCTATGTTTAATATTTTTTTATTAATGAGCAATTTTAAATTTATTATTTTCTATTTGCTTTTCTGCATCCATATTATTGTCAGTACTTTGGTTTATGTCTTTATAGCCTTTTTATGCATTTTTTTTTAGAGAGAGAGAGAGAGAGAGAGAATTTAATATTTATTTTTTAGTTTTTGGTGGACACAACAGCTTTATTTTATTTTTATGTGGTGCTGAGGATGGAACCCAGCGCCCTGAGCATGCCAGGTGAGCGCGCTACCGCTTGAGCCACATCCCCAGCCCTGTTTATGCATTTTTAAATAAATTAGGATTTCAGTGTTTCATAGTCTGCATTTTTATTCATTTGTAAATTTTATTCATTTATATATTTCCATGTTATTAGTCTATAGCACTATTTTAAATCATTTTATAGTACTTCACTTTATGAATGAACTGTCATTTATTTAATCCATAGTCTATAGTGGAACTTCTATTTCCAACTACTTTTAAATAACATTATGATGAAATTCCTTTCAGGTGAATTTCTTAGCCACCCATAATTATTTCTTGGGATGGATTCTGGAATCAGGTCAAGTTATATGTGTATTTAATGATTTTTTGAATGTTTTATCAAATTGCTCTTCAAAAAGGTTATGCTTAGCATATGAAAAGAGGACCAACACTATTAGCCATTAGGGAAAAGCAAAAATCATGAGATGCTACTTCATACCCACTAGGTTGGCTATGACCAAAAAGATAGGCAACGACAAATGTTGAAAAGGTGTAGAAATGAAACCATTATACATTGCTGGTGGAGATGTAAAGTGGTACAACAACTTTGGAAAAGTTTGACAGTTCTTCAAAAGTTTGAACACAGAGGTACCATATTACTTGGTAATTCTATCCTTCGGTATATACCCAAGAGAATTAAAAACATAGGTTCACACAAAAACTAGTGTATGAATGTTTGTAGAAGCATTATACATAATAGCCAAAAAGTGGAAACAACCCAGATGTCCATCAACTAATGGATGGATAAACAAAATGTAGTATACACATATAACAGAATATTAATTAGCCATGAAAAAGAATGAAATTCTGATACATACTACAACATGAATGAACCTTGGAAACATTATTCTAAGTGAAAGAAGTTAAATACAAATGATCACATCTTAGATGGTTCCATTTATATACAATGTCCCAAGCAGAAAAATTCATAGATATATAAAGTCTGAAACTATCCCTCTCTATACCCAAAGGACTTACAAACAGCATACTACAGGTACACAGCCACATCAATATTTATAGCAGCACAATTCACAATAGCTAAACTGTGGAACCAACCTAGATGCCCTTCAATAGACGAATGGATTAAAAAAATGTGGCAGTTATATACAATGGAGTATTACTTTGCATTAAAAAATGACAAAATCATAGAATTTGCAGGGAAATGGATGGCATTAGAACAGATTATGCTAAGTGAAGCTAGCCAATCCCTAAAAAACAAATGCCAAATGTTTTCTTTGATATAAGGAGAGTAACTAAGAACAGAGTTGGGAGGAAGAGCATGAGAAGAAGATTAACATTAAACAGGGGTGAGAGGTGGGAGGGAAAAGGAAAGAGAAGGGAAATTGCATGGAAATGGAAGGAGACCCTCATGGTTATACAAAATTGCATACAAGAGGAAGTGAGGGGAAAGGGGAAAAAAAAACAAGGGGGAGAAATGAATTACAGTAGATGGGGTAGAGAGAGAAGATGGGAGGGGAGGGGATGGGGGATAATAGAGGATAGGAAAGGCAGCAGAATACAACAGACACTAGTATAGCTATATGTAAAACAGTGGATGTGTAACCGATGTGATGCTGCAATCTGTATACGGGGTAAAAATGGGAGTTCATAACCCACTTGAATCAAAGTGTGAAATATGATTTGTCAAGAACTATGTAATGTTTTGAACAACCAACAATAAAAATTAAAGAAAAAAAAATGTGGCATACATATACAATGGAATATTACTCAACAATAAAAAAAGAATAAAATCATGGCATTTGCAGGTAAATGGATGGAGTTAGAGAAGATAATGCTAAGTGAAGTTAGCCAATCCCAAAAAACCAAATGCTGAATGTTTTCTCTGATATAATGAGGCTGATTCTTAGTGGAGTAGGGAGGGGGAGCATGGGAGGAATAGATGAACTCTAGATAGGGCAAAGAGGTGGGAAGGGAAGGGAGAGGGCATGGGGTTAGAAATGATGGTGGAATGTGAAGGACATTATTATCCAAAGTACATGTATGAAGACACGAATTGGTGTGAATTATACTTTGTATATAACCAGAGATATGAAAAATTGTGCTGTACATGTGTAATATGAATTGTAACGCATTCTGCTGTCATATATAAATAAAAAAATAATTTAAAAAATAAAATAAAGTCTGATAGTGGCTTACAGGGCCTGGGGAGAGGGAGAAATGGGAAGCAACTACTATAAGAGACTGAAGTGTTTTGGTGGGGTTCTTTTTTTTTTTTTTTTTGTCTTTTTTGGAACTGAGGGTCAAACCCAGGGCTGTGCGAATGCAAGACAGATGCTTTGCCACTGAGCTACATCCCAGCCCGAGATTGTAGTGTTTTAGAAGGTGATAAAAACATTTTGGAATAAGATTGTGATGGTAGCTGTACCAGCTTGTGTATATACTACACTATTAAATTATATGCTTTGAAAATATGAATTTTTGTGTGTGTGCTGGGTATTGAACCCAGGGCCTGGTGCATGCAAGGTGAGCACTCTACCAACTGAGCTATATCCCCAGCCCCTGAAAGGATGAAGTTTTTGAAGTGTTAATTTTATCTTAAGGGGAAAAAGTTGTAGTTCTTTTCACTCCCAGTGGCAGAACATGAAGTTGGCTAGCTTCTTCCCTCCTTTTCTTCTAGCCCGTGTATTTTTAATATTTCTTAATTAAAGCAAAAACAAACAAAAAACTCACAACTCTTCCTGATGTTTCAACTTGCATTTCTTTGAAAATCAATAAATTGAACCGCTTTTTATGTTTATTGGCCATTTGTATTCTGTGTTTGTGAATTATCTGTTTACAGCTTTTGCCATTTGTATTTTGAGGATTCATTCTTTCTCTCACTAGTTCATAAACATTTTTTACACATTAAGGATTTCAATCTGTAATCCTTTGTATTAACATTGCAAACATTTTTCCAGTGCTTAGTTTGCCTTTTCATTTTATTTATTCATTCATTCCTTCAACCAGTATTTATTGATACCTCCCTTGTGTCACTATGCGAGCCTTTTGACAAAAGTAAATAATACTTAGCCTTTTGACAAAAGTAAATAATACTTAGTAAATAAGAGAGTTCATCAGGTTGAAGATAGGCAAAATGAGGTAGGGTGTAATCTTTAAGGAGCTCTACCCAACTCTGAGATACCACGATGTATCCCATTCACTCAGTGGACAAGAATATATTGCAATTCTGCTCTGGGTAGGCCCTGGATATGGGTCCTGTGGGCAGAGAAGAGTACAAGATCCCTGTCTTCAAGAAGGTCATGTATGATCAGGTCTTTACAGATGACACTCCACATCGTTTTGCCTATTTTTAACATGATAAACTCTCCTATTCCTCTTCTTATCTAGTAGTAAAAATTATGACAAGTCTCCTTGTGCCTCTTAATAGACCAAACACAAAATCCTTCTGTGATGGTTAACTTAGAGTGTCTCTTTGATTGGGCTATAGGATACCCATATAGCTGGTTAGCTATTATTCCTGGCTGACTCTGGTGGGTGGGGGGAATTTACAGAAGAGATTAGCATTTGGATTGGTGGCCTAAGTAAGGCAGATTGCTCTCCCTGGTATGGGTGGGCATCAGCCAATCTATTGACAGAACAAAAAAGCAGAAGACAATTGGATTTGCTTTCTGCCTAACAGCTTGAGCTGGAGTGTGATCTTCTCTAGCCTTCAGTACTCCTCGTTCTCAGGACTGCAGGCTCAGATTGGAATCAATTCCATCAGCTCTCAAACACCACTAGGTTTCCACTATCTCCGGCGTTCATAAAGCAGATTGTAGGAATCCTCAGCCTTCATAATGCAATAATGAGCCAATATCTTACAGTAAATAAGTACATATTTACATATAGGAGATATATCTTCTATTGGTTATGTTTTTCTAGAAAACTCTACCATAGCCTCTGACTTTTGCTGACCTTAGGAAATGAAGGTCTGAGGAAGCTCTCTCCCTTTGTCTACACCCAGTCCTCGTTCCTCCAGATTCTTTGGTGTTGTGGTTTAAATAAGAGGTAACCCAGCTGGGCACTGTGACTCACACCTATAATACCAGCAGCTTGGGGGCCGAGACAGGAGGATCCCCAGTTCAAAGCCAGCCTCAGCACCAGCGAGGTGCAAAGCAACTTAGTGAGACTTTGTCTCTAAATAAAATACAAAATAGGGCTGGGGATATGGCTCAGTGGTGAATGTCCCTGAGTTCAATCTCTGGGACCACCCTGGAAAATTCTTGTGTTAGGCAATGCAGGGATATTCAAAGGTGGAATTATTAGTTTTTTTTTTTTTAGGGGGGGGGGCGATGTCACCAGGGATTGAACTCAGGGGCACTCCACCACTGAGCCACATCTCCAGCCCTATTTTGAATTTTATTTAGAGACAGGGTCTCACTGAGTTGCTTAGCACCTCCATGTTCCTGAGGCTTGCTTTGAACTCACAATCCTCCTATCTCAGCCTCCCAAACTGCTGGGATTACAAGGTGCGCCACTGCACCTGGATGAAATTATTAGATTTTGAGAGCTATTATATCATCATCAGTGGATTAATTCATTTGATGGACTAGTAGGTGGTGGTAAATGTAGGCAGATGGGACATGTTTGAAGGAGGTAGGTCACAGGGGGAGTCCCCTTGGGTATTATATTTTGTCCCTGGCTCCTCTCCTCATGTACATTTTCTCTCTCTATCCCCCTTCCTGCCTGCCATAAACTAAGCAGCTTTCCTTCTCCGTGCTCTTCTGCCATGATGCTCTGCCTAATCTTAGACCCAGAGTAATGAAGATGTCCAACCATAAACTGAACCTCTGAAACCATGAGCCCAAAATAACCTTTTTCTCTTCTAAGGTGTTCTTGTCAGGTATTTTGATCATAGCAATGAAAAGCTGATTAACACACCAGCCCAGCAACAACTGCTCAGTCTCCACGGTGACAGAGGTCAGGCACTTATGCTGCCTCAAGAGAGCTGGTAATGGCCTTCACAGTGAAGCTTTGTTCCTTACTTCCCTCTCCCCAACACCACTTAATTTTTGCACAGGGAGTGGCAGTGGGGGACTGAAAAAGGGAGTTGAGAAGACTCAGACTATTGTAGGGCTTCATTGCATCCTCAAGGTTAGAGTGCAGCACCTAGGCACCTGCCAATCACCATGCCTACTGGCCTCTGGACAGAGATTACTATCTATAAGAATGGGTCAGAGAAGACTGTTTTCAACCATACCTGGCCCATTCTGTAAAAAAAAGCTAACTAGGAACTAGGCTGGCCAATTATTAATATTTTTATAGTGTGGTCCCAGATGAGCAGCCATAGCATCCCCTGGGAACTCACTAAAAGGGTGAGTTCTTGAGCCCTACCCTAAAACCTGCTGAATCAGGAGCAAAGTGGGAGTGGGGACAGAAATGTGCATTTCACCAAGACTTCCAGGTGATCCCACTGCAAGGTTAAGTTTGAGGACCATTGTTGTAAAGCAATAGACCCCCAAATTGTCTGCATTTTGTAATCTACTAGGGATCTTCAAGAAAATATTCAAATACCAGGAGTGAGCTGGAGCCAGCTTATATCTGCTCACCACAGCTGAGTTTTTAAATTCCAGAATTGTGTGAGTCAGGCATTTAACACAGCCATTATTTTAAATTATGTCATATTGAAATTTAAGTTAAGTAAATTATATTAAATTAAAGTAGCAAATATTCAAAATGCATCAGCTCCAAACTCTTACTATATTCTCCTATCATCTATGGTAATGAGATTATTTATATATGCTTAATCTGTGGGGTAACACTGGGCATGGCACAGGCCTGTAATCCTAATTGGGAGACTTGGGAGACTGAAGCAGGAGAATCTCAATTTTGAGGCTAGCCTGGGCAACTTAGCAAGAACTTGTCTCAAAATAAAACTAAAATAGAACTAGAGGTATAGCTCAGTGATAGACTCCTTCTGAGTTCAATACCTGGTACTGCCAAAAGAAAAGAAAAAATGTTTATTTTCATGGTGAAAAGACCATATATGACATGGTTTGCTATTGAGCATCTTGAAATCAACCATGATGGGGATATTTATACCACGGAAATCAGCAAATGTTAGAGATCAGGGCTTTTCCTCCCAGAGAGCTTGTTGTTCAGCTTTTATAAGTACACCACTTCTTGTTCTTCCAGTGATTGTTATTTAATGAGTCCAAGTATTAGTCCAAGTATGTCTGGACTTGGGGATTTAAAAAAAAAAAAAATCCTTAGGTGATTGTAATGTGCAGCCAACTTGGGGAACTTCCATTCTAAAGAAAGCCTATTCATTGCCAGGCACCATGAGAGTCGCTTAATGGGACTGTTCCAAAAACCCATGCACTTGACAGGGAGGGCAGTGTTGTGTGAAGATGTGGGAAGGATCTTCTCACGTCTCACAAACTCAATTATTGGTGGTAGGAAGCTACAACAAATAAGTGATAGGAGCAGGGAGGTAACACAGTGGCCAATCAAAGCATTTTCAACCATGGGCCACACCACCACACCCCATAGCCCACTCAGCTCCAGTCAATAATTGCCTTGTGTGGGGTGCAAACCAGGGCTTCCAGAACTCCTGTTTTTTTTTGGATAAGTTGAAAATCTGAATTCTTAAATGAAACCTCTTGATTTTTAAGAAACAGCAAAGGCCAAGCAAGTCACATTTGTTGTCCAAGTTTAGCCAGTGAGCTACTAATTTGAAACCCCTTATCTAGCATGAGAGAGCTAGTACAACTAGTCAAAGCTTAGGTCCTGGGGAAGAAGTGGGTGGCATTCCCAGATTTGTCCTTACATGGTACAGTATTCTCCAAATAGAGGAAGAGAGTTATAAGCTCAAAGGACAAAAAAATAACAAATGTTTATCACAAAACCCTATCCCAGATGTTCTGTAAGCTAATGTGTAGTAATTGAACAATGTATGTGGAGATATGCAGCTGTCTCCACTCCCATAAGTAAGTCTGGAGCTCAGAGGAACAGGCCATGTCTCCTCCAGGCAAACATTTGCAAACATTGATCTTAAGTTTTTAATGACATGTATGCACAAGGCCCCGGGTTCAGTCCCCAGAACCACAAAAAAAAAATCAATGACAATTTCTCAGATCTTAGATGCTTTAGGTATCAGTAAATCTTACCATGTCAAATTATAGCCATAGAGTAATCAGAACCTTCCTATAGTGCTGGTAGGAATATAAAATGGCATCATTTTGGAAGACAGTCTGGAAAATGTTCCACAGAGTTACAATAGGATCCAGAAAACCCCCTCCTAGATGTATATCCAACAGAACTAAAAGCATGACCACACAAAAACATGGTACCCATGAATGTTCATAGCAGCATTATTCACAAGAGACAAAATGGAAACAACCCATATGTTCATGAGTCCAACAATGGATAGACCAAATGCAGCATATCTGAATAAAGGAAAATTATTCCATCATTAAAGGGAATGAAGCATTGATCGATTTAACCAAATGGAGTTTCCTTGAAAACGCTATTCTAAGTAAAAAAAAAAGAAAAAGACACACACAAAATGCCATGTATTGTAAGTTTACACTCATGGGAAACATTAGAATAGACAAATCCATGGAGACAGGAAGTAAGCTAGTCATTGCCAGGGGTTAGGAGAAGGGAGAATGAGGCATGGTTGCTAGTGGGTTGGAGTTTCTTTTGGGGGTGATGAAAATGATCTTGAATTAGATAATAGTGATGTTATACAATCTAGTGAATATACAAAAAAAAATCCCCATTAAATTGTTTAAAGTGTACAATTTTTAAAAGTGTGGCCACATATCTAAGTGGACAGCTTGTTCCTTGGCAAGAAATATATAAACATCCCCTCTATCTCACTGTGGAGTGAATCAGGTCAGGAAGAAGCATAGTGACAGTACCTCTGATAATAATTGATTTACAGAGGCCAAAGCACAGAATTTCACCCTCATGGCCAAGGAGAAGATGGTCTGAAGATATGTTTGGAATCAAAGTGTCATGCAAATACAGAATGTGGACATACAGAGGAAAATCCCACAGAAAAGGACCCTTATGTTTAGAATCATCCCCCAAAGTGGGGCCTCAGCTGTTAGAGGCCCTCTCCAGGGAACCTGACTGCTCTGCTGAACCACACCATTTATCACAGGCAGCTGAGCTCTAATGGGGCTATAGTGACATGACCTGAAATTGACAAGTATAATTTTTTTCAATTCATGAGGGATTTATTTATTTTTGGTTTATAGAGATGACCCTACAAAGACACAGCTGATTGCAGTATGAAAATCTAATGGGGCTAACCCCAGTCACTGGCAACCATTCCTTAGTTCTCACCAGAAAGGCAGGAAAAGGAGAACAAACACACCTCAAGAGGAGTCTCCTTTCATTGTGGAATCATTCTTAGAAGCAAACACATTGTGAGAATGAGGTCTAAGTAGGTGTCTAGTGCTGCTATTGATATAGAGGGAAGATGCATAGTCAGCATCTGGTCAGGAGGACAGAAGCTGTGCAGTGGGTTCCAAACAAAGGGAATCAATTACAGGGAATTTGTTACTAAAGTGCTGGGAAGGCCAAAGTAGCAGAAAAAGAGAGATAAAGTTAGCTGGAGACCAGAACTACAGAAAGCTAGACACTGCTAGGTAACAGGGAAATGTGTAAGCTGGTGTAGGATCTTGATATTGTGAGAATGTGGCTGCTAGGTCCCTGGTGATGCCTTGTACCCCAGGAAGTTGGAACTCATCCTCCATATGCAGCTGTTGGAGATCACCCCAGCCAGCCCTGACATGTCGGAACTGCCACTCACCATGCACCTTGTTGTTGAGGCCGGGGATGCCCCCACTGTTATGGTCACTTCAACCTGAGCAGAAGCCCAAGAATCCACCCTCCATAATACTGCTGCAGACAGCAAGAAAGACTAGGCAGGGTTCTTCCTCCTTCCTGTCTTCCAGCCTCCTGCCAGTGACCCCCAAGGCAGAATCTAACCTGGTGGAGAATTTAAGCACAACACACAGGGTCTCAGCCTCCTGCATGTCGAACAGAGCACAGAGGAGCAGGAATGGGGCTGAGGGACAAAATGACCAGTATGGAGAGAGTGGTGAAGGCTTTCACAACCTGAGGCTAAACAAGAGAAAAAAGTACCTTATTTTCACTTTGGACAAAGTTTAAGCTTGGAGAAAATTGCTTTACCAAATACAGTTTTACTTGTTTACTCTCTTATTCATTCATGCATTTACATATGCATTTGCTGGGTGATTTGCTAATGCAGCAAAGAGTGAATGCCATTAATAATAGCATCTCTCCTTCCTTCTTTTACACCCTACTGTTCTCAAGGGTCTTTCTGGGCTTCTAGAATTCCCTGTAATCATTTTTCCTGCACAAAGATTGGAACCAACATCAAGGGGAAAAGGGTGAGGGGAATGAGATGCTCCCTGGAGACTGTGAGTTCACTACTAGGCTGATACAGGAATTCCTCCAGTTTTATCCTTATTCTTTTGTTCAGTGTGCCTAGAGGAGGGTAAAGGCAGAGTTCACATCATTCTTTTTATTTAAAAGGCAGAAGTATACCTTTTCCTTAAGGAATGGGATTTTCTAAAAGGAATTTGTTGCATGGAACATTCTATGATATGCTCTGGCACTCTATGATACATTGCAGTGATCTCACCTTTATCTTTCCAGACAACCTAGAGTCTACAAGGCCACTTCCAGTACTGGCAACAGAGAAAAGCCAAGGGGCCAACAAAAATCAGGTCTGTTCACTGCCCCGACCAAGGTTTGGGAGTCTGGAAGAAAAATGGATGTTCTGGGTGAGTGGATCTGTGTCATTTAGCCTTAGCTCTTGCTCTATGGGGCCACCTTAAGAGGCTTGTTTTGTCATGGAGGGCAGAGGATGGATGGACCAGGAAACACTGCGGCTCTGAGTTTCTGCAGTTCCCATTGTTTATGCTGAAAGAAGGGAAGACTGATGACCATGGAAAAATAAATGGTCCTTCCCCCTGCCCAAGCAAATCTTTGTACTTCAAAAGCACCCTTCCAGCTCTTGTGGCAAGAACCTTAAACAAAGACAGAAAAAAAATCTTTGTGTGACTAGAACAGGGCAAATCTAAGTGAAAGAAGTGAAGGCCCTTGAAGAAGAGGTTGCTCTGGGGCTGGGGTTGTAGCTCAGTGGTTGAGCGTTTGCCTTGCACGAGTGAGGCATTGTGTTTGATCCTCAACACCACATAAAAATAAATAAAATAAAGACATTGTGTCCATCTACAACTTAAAAAAAAAATACAAGAAGACGAGGTTGCTCTGCAGGTCAGAGTGACTCCAGTGAAGGGCATCCTGCAGAGAAAAGGTTCTATTGCACTGGAACTGGTCCTGGTGAGTTAGCTCTGGGCAGGGTAGAACAGAAGCAAGGGAAAAGAGAAGGTCCAAGGTTGGATCTCAAGGGGAAAGCAAAAGGCAGAGATGGGATCGAAGTGAAGAATCAACAATGAAGAGTCAAGCTAGTGTGGTGACACATGCCTGTAATTCTAGCAACTTGGAGACTGAGGCAGGGGAAACTGAGGAGTTGAGACTGAGGATAGTCTCAACAGAGGTCAGTCTCAACAACTTAATGAGGACCTAAGCAACTTAGTGAGGTTCTGTCTCAATATAAAAAATAGAAAGGGCTGGGGATGTAGCTCAGTGGTAAAGGACCTCTGGGTTAAGAAAGCAGGTCCAGAACCAAGAAGAGAGAGAGAAAGAGAGCATAAGCAGAGAGGAAGACACAAGATCACTGGGTTGGTTTTCATACTACCCTTTCCTTTGGTGTGCCTCATGAGTGTGGTGGGACAGTTAGTATAGTATGTAATCCTGTGAGAAATTTCAGAAACTAGAGATGGTTCTCATGAGCGCTCATCAAGGTACTTTCCTGGGAAGGTAGGTACTGAGCCAGCCAAGGTCCTCTGAGAAGTACTTGGAGCATATCTAGTTTGTGGATCTCCAGGGAAGGCTGCTGAAACTCAGCAAGGGTCCAGAGCAAGTTATGGCAAAGCTGGGATTCAGGCACATAAGGGATAAGTTAAAATGAGAAGCCACAGGGTGTACGACCGCTCCCTGATGTTGACATGAGCAAACAAAGCACATGCCCTGGAGGACAACCTATGGGCATCTTCCATTCAGATAAACCAAAGGCTAGTCCGCACACTTCTTCTGTTCTTGCAGAAGAGTGACCTGAATTGTGACCATATGACCATGATGCAGAGACTCAACAGAAAGAGAGAAAGCCCTTGCTGCATTCAACATGACATTCTATTTGGAGGAGTTCAATATGTTATTATGTGAGAACTCTCCAAAGTTCATGTTGATAATCTCATGGTGATTCGTGGATATGGCAATGAAAATATTTCAATCTCCTATTTGGCAGATGTCATTTTGTCACCTATTTTGAGATTCCGTCTTAATATAAAAAATAGAAAGGGCTGGAGACGTAGCTCAAGTGGTAAAGTGCATCCTCTCTTCCAATCTCCTATTTGGCATATGTCATTTTATTACCACCAACTTGTGGACCTTGATGAAATTTTCCAAAGCCAGGACTCCAAAAACAAGCTGCCAGAGAGCAAATGAATGGGTAGTTAGCCTCAGGAATAAAGAACACCTCAATAGTCATTATTAAGTGGACCATAAGTATGATGCTAAGGAAAGGGGAACTATTCAAAGATCTTGAGTGAAACAGGAGACAGGAGACCAAATGTAGGCAAGTCATATCCCAAGAATATTATGCCCATTGTATCGAAGCCTTCTGTGTGTTGCTTAATGGAGCTGAACTGAGACACTGAAAACTACCTTTCCCAGGTCCCTTGCCAGATGGCCTCCTTTAGGTTTTGCCAAAAAGAGGCCTTGAGAGACCTGAAAGGAGAGAGGAGAGGAGAAGGGAGTTCTTCCTGTATTTCCCATTCCTGTTCATGCCACTGCAGCAGGAGCAGTTGGCTGTAGCTGCCAGCTTCATCTGCAGAGTGCCAGGTCTGAAGAGCGTGTCAAGATGCTGTCTAAGGATTCTGGAATGCTGTGTTAGACTGATTCTCATTGTTGTGAACAAAATACCTCACAAGAACAACTTAAAGGAGAAAAGATTTACTTTGACTCATAGTATCAGAGATCTCAGCCCATGGTTGGCTGACTGTATTGCAGAAACATCATACCAGAAAGGCATGGTGGAGGAAAGCTGTTCAGTTCATGGCAGCCAGGAAGCAGAGAAAGAGAGTACTAGGAGCCAGGGATGAGATATAGTCCTCAAGGACACTCTCTCCCCAGTGACCTACTTCCACTAGCCAGCCCCACTTGCCTACAGTGACCCCAGTAGTGCATTCAAATTACTAACCCATCAACTGGATTAGTTCACTGATGAGGTTGTAGTTCTCAGCATTGCCTAAAAGTCCCACCTGAACCTAGCTGTGTTGGGGATCATGCTTTCAACACAAGAGCTTTTTGGGATCTATTCCAGATCCAAACCATTACAAATGCCACCCAAAATGTATTTTCTAGGATCTGAAAGACCAAAGCACCACAAGGCTAAATATCACTATATGGAATAAGGCATGCCCAGAAAGCTAATGTCTCTCTATCATCTTTCTGAATAGGACTCCAAGAGACACCTGAGAGAACAAAACCACAAATTGCCAACAAACCAAAAAACAATGAAAGACACCCATAACACAATCATGCCCATATAAATGTTCAACTTTACCAGGATTTTTTTCAAAAAGAAAGAAAAGAAATAAGATCAATATTAAAATACCATTTTCTGCTGCTTCTCATGTTGACAAAGTTTAATGAGGATGATAAACACTGATTCTCAGGAAATAGTATTGATGAGTACAGAATAAGTTATGTAATGGATTGTTTATTGGAGTGTTATTTATGATGGTGAAAAAGTTGAATCAGCCTATATATCTAACAACAGTATGTTAAATACATTTTTATAAATCTACATTATGAAATATTGTTTAGATTTTTTAAAATACCCCAGAAACAATTGTCTACTGCCATATAAAAATGTTCTATAGAATGATATGACTTAACTAAGTGAAAAAACAAAATTAAAAAAAATAGCATGTGCATTTAGTATGAGCCAATCCTATTAAGTTATATGTACATACACGTGTATACACATGTATATATGGATGAGATATTTTTAAAAGAAGATTTTAAAAGTCTTCATGTCCAAGCTGCATTCCAAACCAATGAAATTACAAAAACATGTTGGGCTGAATCCAGCCTGTTTTTAAACCTCTCAGGTGGTTACAATGTGTAGGCAGGGTTGTAAATCACTGCTCTAAGCATATCCTACTTTATTTTATGTACTCTCTATTTCACTTCCAAAATTAAAGTGCTATTTTTGTGTTTCCCAATTGATTTCTTCTGGTGAGTATTTGGCCCCCCAAAAAATAAAAGAGTTCCAAGCCCGGCACTGTGGTGCATTCTTGTAACTCTTGTAACTCACAGTATCTGGAAGGTCTCTGGAGCCAGCCTTATTCTGCCTGAATGAATCATCCACAGATATCAAGTAGAACCTTCTGAATATGAGGTTCTACCTTAGCTTCCATCGTGCTTTATTAAAATAAGTAAGAGGTAAGACATTGTATTAGTCAAGGTTCTCCAGAGAAACAGAACCAATAGGACATATAGAGATACAGTGAAGGATCTCTTATCTGTCATGGATAGTGAGAAGTCCTGTGTTCTGCCATCTACAAGCTGGAGAACCAGGAAAAACCACTAGGGGAGTTCTAGTTTGGATCTAAAGGCCTGAGAACCAGGAGTATGGATGTCCATGGCCAGAAGAAGATGATGTCTCAGCTCAAGAAGAGAGAAAATTCACCCTTTCTCTCCTTTTGTTCTATCAGAGCCCTTGACAGATTGGATAATGCCCACACACCTTGGTGAGGGTTGATTTTCCTTACTCAGTTTAATGACTCAAATGCTAACCTCTTTTAGAAATGTCCTTATGGATTCACCTAAAAATAATGTATGACCAACTATCTGGTTATCCGTTAGCTCAGTCAAGATAATATAGCCATCATAGATTATGTACAATGTAGAATGGGAGTCATCTATTTGAATTGTAATAATTTGTGGGAAGAGTGGGTCCAGATGTTTCAAACATCAAAATGGCACTGAGCACCTTTCTTTCTTAAGTTAAGAAAACAATGGAGTGAAACCCTTTCTGAAGTTATGAACCACCTGCTCTCAGCCTCACCCAGCTTGGGTCCCCCTCAGGACTCCCTCCCAACACCCAGCATCTCTCTGCAATTTCACCTGCTTCCTGGCACAGTTCCTACAGAAGTTTGTGGGATTGTGTTGCTTGATCAGAATCATAGATTTGTGCTGATTGTCATGCCTATTTCTGGGCCTCTGTCTGCTCCAAGATGGCAGATGGAAGACAGGCTGTGTACAGTGTGGAAGGAAAGACCATGGGATAAGGAGTTGCAGGTCTGTGTTCAAACCTCAGGCCCAGTATTCGATATTTTTTCAAAGTTCTCCATATGGTTCTAATACAGCCACTGTTTTTAAATTTCAGGTAGTTTTGAGCAGTATCCTAATGAAGCAACACACACACACACACACACACACACACACACACACACTGCAGAACGAGGCTGAGTCCCCAGTTAACTGGGAAGAAGCTTTGATGTTTATATAATGATTGAACTCATCTTTTTCATTAGTGACCTTTGGGTAGCTTGAATCACTTCCTTTGGAAATTAAAGAAAATGCCTGAATTGTTTTTGACAAATTCTCTTCATCTTTGAAAATATTTTGCAAAACAGCATTTCTCTGATTTGAAAGCCTCAGACTTCCTCTAGATTTCATCTCTACTGACCTAAGCAAGACAACCACATGTAGTTTGGAGAACATTTAATTTAATAGGAAACTTTTTCACATTGAAGTGGAGAGATCTCTTAGATTTTGCCTACTGCCACTCCCTTCTCCAGTTCACAGTTGGAAGGCTGAGGTCTAGAACACATCCAAATGCCTCAGTTGGGGTTAGCTGACCTGGGAGTGGGGCTGACTTTCTGCTGTCTCTGTAGATCTACTTTTTGCCAGATCACACTGTGTGGGCAATAAGCATTTCACTGGAACTTTCTCTAAGTGTCACCAAACTGTCCATGTGATAAAGTTCAAATCCTGATTCAACTAAGAATTAGCTATGAGAATCTTGACAAGTTATTTAATCTCTCTGTGCCTTAGTTTCCTCATCTGTAAAACAGAGACTCAGAGGATTCATGGGAAGATTAAATGGGTGAATTCATGTAAGGCACTTGGAACAGTGCCTGTATTTCTTAGAGACAGTCAGTTTATGTTCCATGAGGTAGTTTATCCCATTGTCACTGCATTTACCTCCATTTCTATCACCTGGGCTTCCATCCCCCTCATTGTGTTCCATTTCCCATACTGTCTTGGGACTCTGTGTCCTGTGCCAGAGGGGCCTGGGCCTCACACCCAGTGGGAAATACTGTTAAGCTCATGGCAGAGTGGGAGGACAGAGGGTGTGGGACATAGAAGCAGAGGGTGAAGGTTCTTAAAAGAGAAAAGAGCATTCTTATTCAAGGATACCTATTATTCATTTAGTCAGCCATCAAACCTTGCCAACTAAGCCACTTGGGGTGATAATCTTGCTTCAGTGAGAATCAGTAGCACTTTTCACAGTTATTGAATCCACCAGCAAACACTTGCTAGGAGTGAGGAGACAATTGAAGTTCAGGCTGTGTCCCAAAGCGTTGTGTGACCTCTTTTATCTGTCTTTGTCTATGGTTCTGCTCAGTGAGCCCTAGATGACTTCTAAAAATCATAAAGTGCCATGACTTATTAGATCCTTACAAAAACTGGTGATGATGGAAGATGTGGTTACCCCATTTTATTAATGAGGAAGTCCCAGGAAGGCTTGCCCAAGACTGTGGATTAGTACCCAGAGTCAAGAAGCTAAAAGGATCATGGAAGTCAGGTGAGGTAAAGAAGCATCCTATGTCCCAAATCGATTGGAAAATAGCTGATGAGGTGGAACATTTTCTGAATAATTCAGAATGCCTCATAAGGAACATAAAAAAGATGAAGGCAAAATACTGGTGAATTCTGAGGAAAATATGCGACCCTAGAGGTTCCTGGGGCTACAATTTCTGTCTGGTATTCCACATTCTCCCCTTGACACACTACCATTTTCTTGCATCTGCCACCATGATCTGGCTCCCACTATCCTCATCCTTCCCCTTAACCATCTGTGTTCATCCACTCTCAGCTTCTTTCCTCTGCTCTTTGTTTTCCACAAAAACCTGTTCCTTCTCTCTCCCATCTCCTCCAGGGCCTAGTTTACAGCTAAATCCTTGGTAAAAGTGACTCAGCCTGAGATGGTGAGGACCCAAGAAGGGTTCATGAGTTATTTACCACTTTCAGGAAACTGAGCTGATATTTACTATGTCTTCCTCAGATGAAAATGCTATTGCAGCTGGGCATAATGATGCACACCTGTAATCTCAGTAACTTGAGAGGCTGAGGCAGGAGGATCCCAAGTTCAAGGCCAACCTCAGCAACTTAACAAGACTCTGTCTCAAATTTTTTTTTTTTTAAGAGGGAACTGTGACCATCCACAGAGCAGGCCCAGCGGCCTGCTGAGGGGCAGAGCCGCCCCCCACCCCCAGCGCCTGCCAGGTAGGCGGAACGGTGACCACCGGCAGAAAAGGCCCAGTGGCCCACGGCTGAACAGAGCTTCCAATCACTCCTGCAAGGTAGGCGGGCCTGCGACCCACCAGCAGAAGAGGAGCAGCTGCCTGCTGAGAGGCAGAGCCGCCCCCTCCCCCTGCGCTGGCAAGGTAGAGGGAACTGTGACCATCCACAGAGCAGGCCCAGCGGCCTGCTGAGGGGCAGAGCCGCCCTCCACCCCCAGCGCCTGCCAGGTAGGCGGAACGGTGACNAGAAAGAAAGAAAGAAAGAAAGAAAGAAAGAAAGAAAGAAAGAAAGAAAGAAAGAAAGAAAGAAAGAAAGAAAGAAAGAAAGAAAGAAAGAAAGAAAGAAAGAAAGAAAGAAAGAAAGAAAGAAAGAAAGAAAGAAAGAAAGAAAGAAAGAAAGAAAGAAAGAAAGAAAGAAAGAAAGAAAGAAAGAAAGAAAGAAAGAAAGAAAGAAAGAAAGAAAGAAAGAAAGAAAGAAAGAAAGAAAGAAAGAAAGAAAGAAAGAAAGAAAGAAAGAAAGAAAGAAAGAAAGAAAGAAAGAAAGAAAGAAAGAAAGAAAGAAAGAAAGAAAGAAAGAAAGAAAGAAAGAAAGAAAGAAAGAAAGAAAGAAAGAAAGAAAGAAAGAAAGAAAGAAAGAAAGAAAGAAAGAAAGAAAGAAAGAAAGAAAGAAAGAAAGAAAGAAAGAAAGAAAGAAAGAAAGAAAGAAAGAAAGAAAGAAAGAAAGAAAGAAAGAAAGAAAGAAAGAAAGAAAGAAAGAAAGAAAGAAAGAAAGAAAGAAAGAAAGAAAGAAAGAAAGAAAGAAAGAAAGAAAGAAAGAAAGAAAGAAAGAAAGAAAGAAAGAAAGAAAGAAAGAAAGAAAGAAAGAAAGAAAGAAAGAAAGAAAGAAAGAAAGAAAGAAAGAAAGAAAGAAAGAAAGAAAGAAAGAAAGAAAGAAAGAAAGAAAGAAAGAAAGAAAGAAAGAAAGAAAGAAAGAAAGAAAGAAAGAAAGAAAGAAAGAAAGAAAGAAAGAAAGAAAGAAAGAAAGAAAGAAAGAAAGAAAGAAAGAAAGAAAGAAAGAAAGAAAGAAAGAAAGAAAGAAAGAAAGAAAGAAAGAAAGAAAGAAAGAAAGAAAGAAAGAAAGAAAGAAAGAAAGAAAGAAAGAAAGAAAGAAAGAAAGAAAGAAAGAAAGAAAGAAAGAAAGAAAGAAAGAAAGAAAGAAAGAAAGAAAGAAAGAAAGAAAGAAAGAAAGAAAGAAAGAAAGAAAGAAAGAAAGAAAGAAAGAAAGAAAGAAAGAAAGAAAGAAAGAAAGAAAGAAAGAAAGAAAGAAAGAAAGAAAGAAAGAAAGAAAGAAAGAAAGAAAGAAAGAAAGAAAGAAAGAAAGAAAGAAAGAAAGAAAGAAAGAAAGAAAGAAAGAAAGAAAGAAAGAAAGAAAGAAAGAAAGAAAGAAAGAAAGAAAGAAAGAAAGAAAGAAAGAAAGAAAGAAAGAAAGAAAGAAAGAAAGAAAGAAAGAAAGAAAGAAAGAAAGAAAGAAAGAAAGAAAGAAAGAAAGAAAGAAAGAAAGAAAGAAAGAAAGAAAGAAAGAAAGAAAGAAAGAAAGAAAGAAAGAAAGAAAGAAAGAAAGAAAGAAAGAAAGAAAGAAAGAAAGAAAGAAAGAAAGAAAGAAAGAAAGAAAGAAAGAAAGAAAGAAAGAAAGAAAGAAAGAAAGAAAGAAAGAAAGAAAGAAAGAAAGAAAGAAAGAAAGAAAGAAAGAAAGAAAGAAAGAAAGAAAGAAAGAAAGAAAGAAAGAAAGAAAGAAAGAAAGAAAGAAAGAAAGAAAGAAAGAAAGAAAGAAAGAAAGAAAGAAAGAAAGAAAGAAAGAAAGAAAGAAAGAAAGAAAGAAAGAAAGAAAGAAAGAAAGAAAGAAAGAAAGAAAGAAAGAAAGAAAGAAAGAAAGAAAGAAAGAAAGAAAGAAAGAAAGAAAGAAAGAAAGAAAGAAAGAAAGAAAGAAAGAAAGAAAGAAAGAAAGAAAGAAAGAAAGAAAGAAAGAAAGAAAGAAAGAAAGAAAGAAAGAAAGAAAGAAAGAAAGAAAGAAAGAAAGAAAGAAAGAAAGAAAGAAAGAAAGAAAGAAAGAAAGAAAGAAAGAAAGAAAGAAAGAAAGAAAGAAAGAAAGAAAGAAAGAAAGAAAGAAAGAAAGAAAGAAAGAAAGAAAGAAAGAAAGAAAGAAAGAAAGAAAGAAAGAAAGAAAGAAAGAAAGAAAGAAAGAAAGAAAGAAAGAAAGAAAGAAAGAAAGAAAGAAAGAAAGAAAGAAAGAAAGAAAGAAAGAAAGAAAGAAAGAAAGAAAGAAAGAAAGAAAGAAAGAAAGAAAGAAAGAAAGAAAGAAAGAAAGAAAGAAAGAAAGAAAGAAAGAAAGAAAGAAAGAAAGAAAGAAAGAAAGAAAGAAAGAAAGAAAGAAAGAAAGAAAGAAAGAAAGAAAGAAAGAAAGAAAGAAAGAAAGAAAGAAAGAAAGAAAGAAAGAAAGAAAGAAAGAAAGAAAGAAAGAAAGAAAGAAAGAAAGAAAGAAAGAAAGAAAGAAAGAAAGAAAGAAAGAAAGAAAGAAAGAAAGAAAGAAAGAAAGAAAGAAAGAAAGAAAGAAAGAAAGAAAGAAAGAAAGAAAGAAAGAAAGAAAGAAAGAAAGAAAGAAAGAAAGAAAGAAAGAAAGAAAGAAAGAAAGAAAGAAAGAAAGAAAGAAAGAAAGAAAGAAAGAAAGAAAGAAAGAAAGAAAGAAAGAAAGAAAGAAAGAAAGAAAGAAAGAAAGAAAGAAAGAAAGAAAGAAAGAAAGAAAGAAAGAAAGAAAGAAAGAAAGAAAGAAAGAAAGAAAGAAAGAAAGAAAGAAAGAAAGAAAGAAAGAAAGAAAGAAAGAAAGAAAGAAAGAAAGAAAGAAAGAAAGAAAGAAAGAAAGAAAGAAAGAAAGAAAGAAAGAAAGAAAGAAAGAAAGAAAGAAAGAAAGAAAGAAAGAAAGAAAGAAAGAAAGAAAGAAAGAAAGAAAGAAAGAAAGAAAGAAAGAAAGAAAGAAAGAAAGAAAGAAAGAAAGAAAGAAAGAAAGAAAGAAAGAAAGAAAGAAAGAAAGAAAGAAAGAAAGAAAGAAAGAAAGAAAGAAAGAAAGAAAGAAAGAAAGAAAGAAAGAAAGAAAGAAAGAAAGAAAGAAAGAAAGAAAGAAAGAAAGAAAGAAAGAAAGAAAGAAAGAAAGAAAGAAAGAAAGAAAGAAAGAAAGAAAGAAAGAAAGAAAGAAAGAAAGAAAGAAAGAAAGAAAGAAAGAAAGAAAGAAAGAAAGAAAGAAAGAAAGAAAGAAAGAAAGAAAGAAAGAAAGAAAGAAAGAAAGAAAGAAAGAAAGAAAGAAAGAAAGAAAGAAAGAAAGAAAGAAAGAAAGAAAGAAAGAAAGAAAGAAAGAAAGAAAGAAAGAAAGAAAGAAAGAAAGAAAGAAAGAAAGAAAGAAAGAAAGAAAGAAAGAAAGAAAGAAAGAAAGAAAGAAAGAAAGAAAGAAAGAAAGAAAGAAAGAAAGAAAGAAAGAAAGAAAGAAAGAAAGAAAGAAAGAAAGAAAGAAAGAAAGAAAGAAAGAAAGAAAGAAAGAAAGAAAGAAAGAAAGAAAGAAAGAAAGAAAGAAAGAAAGAAAGAAAGAAAGAAAGAAAGAAAGAAAGAAAGAAAGAAAGAAAGAAAGAAAGAAAGAAAGAAAGAAAGAAAGAAAGAAAGAAAGAAAGAAAGAAAGAAAGAAAGAAAGAAAGAAAGAAAGAAAGAAAGAAAGAAAGAAAGAAAGAAAGAAAGAAAGAAAGAAAGAAAGAAAGAAAGAAAGAAAGAAAGAAAGAAAGAAAGAAAGAAAGAAAGAAAGAAAGAAAGAAAGAAAGAAAGAAAGAAAGAAAGAAAGAAAGAAAGAAAGAAAGAAAGAAAGAAAGAAAGAAAGAAAGAAAGAAAGAAAGAAAGAAAGAAAGAAAGAAAGAAAGAAAGAAAGAAAGAAAGAAAGAAAGAAAGAAAGAAAGAAAGAAAGAAAGAAAGAAAGAAAGAAAGAAAGAAAGAAAGAAAGAAAGAAAGAAAGAAAGAAAGAAAGAAAGAAAGAAAGAAAGAAAGAAAGAAAGAAAGAAAGAAAGAAAGAAAGAAAGAAAGAAAGAAAGAAAGAAAGAAAGAAAGAAAGAAAGAAAGAAAGAAAGAAAGAAAGAAAGAAAGAAAGAAAGAAAGAAAGAAAGAAAGAAAGAAAGAAAGAAAGAAAGAAAGAAAGAAAGAAAGAAAGAAAGAAAGAAAGAAAGAAAGAAAGAAAGAAAGAAAGAAAGAAAGAAAGAAAGAAAGAAAGAAAGAAAGAAAGAAAGAAAGAAAGAAAGAAAGAAAGAAAGAAAGAAAGAAAGAAAGAAAGAAAGAAAGAAAGAAAGAAAGAAAGAAAGAAAGAAAGAAAGAAAGAAAGAAAGAAAGAAAGAAAGAAAGAAAGAAAGAAAGAAAGAAAGAAAGAAAGAAAGAAAGAAAGAAAGAAAGAAAGAAAGAAAGAAAGAAAGAAAGAAAGAAAGAAAGAAAGAAAGAAAGAAAGAAAGAAAGAAAGAAAGAAAGAAAGAAAGAAAGAAAGAAAGAAAGAAAGAAAGAAAGAAAGAAAGAAAGAAAGAAAGAAAGAAAGAAAGAAAGAAAGAAAGAAAGAAAGAAAGAAAGAAAGAAAGAAAGAAAGAAAGAAAGAAAGAAAGAAAGAAAGAAAGAAAGAAAGAAAGAAAGAAAGAAAGAAAGAAAGAAAGAAAGAAAGAAAGAAAGAAAGAAAGAAAGAAAGAAAGAAAGAAAGAAAGAAAGAAAGAAAGAAAGAAAGAAAGAAAGAAAGAAAGAAAGAAAGAAAGAAAGAAAGAAAGAAAGAAAGAAAGAAAGAAAGAAAGAAAGAAAGAAAGAAAGAAAGAAAGAAAGAAAGAAAGAAAGAAAGAAAGAAAGAAAGAAAGAAAGAAAGAAAGAAAGAAAGAAAGAAAGAAAGAAAGAAAGAAAGAAAGAAAGAAAGAAAGAAAGAAAGAAAGAAAGAAAGAAAGAAAGAAAGAAAGAAAGAAAGAAAGAAAGAAAGAAAGAAAGAAAGAAAGAAAGAAAGAAAGAAAGAAAGAAAGAAAGAAAGAAAGAAAGAAAGAAAGAAAGAAAGAAAGAAAGAAAGAAAGAAAGAAAGAAAGAAAGAAAGAAAGAAAGAAAGAAAGAAAGAAAGAAAGAAAGAAAGAAAGAAAGAAAGAAAGAAAGAAAGAAAGAAAGAAAGAAAGAAAGAAAGAAAGAAAGAAAGAAAGAAAGAAAGAAAGAAAGAAAGAAAGAAAGAAAGAAAGAAAGAAAGAAAGAAAGAAAGAAAGAAAGAAAGAAAGAAAGAAAGAAAGAAAGAAAGAAAGAAAGAAAGAAAGAAAGAAAGAAAGAAAGAAAGAAAGAAAGAAAGAAAGAAAGAAAGAAAGAAAGAAAGAAAGAAAGAAAGAAAGAAAGAAAGAAAGAAAGAAAGAAAGAAAGAAAGAAAGAAAGAAAGAAAGAAAGAAAGAAAGAAAGAAAGAAAGAAAGAAAGAAAGAAAGAAAGAAAGAAAGAAAGAAAGAAAGAAAGAAAGAAAGAAAGAAAGAAAGAAAGAAAGAAAGAAAGAAAGAAAGAAAGAAAGAAAGAAAGAAAGAAAGAAAGAAAGAAAGAAAGAAAGAAAGAAAGAAAGAAAGAAAGAAAGAAAGAAAGAAAGAAAGAAAGAAAGAAAGAAAGAAAGAAAGAAAGAAAGAAAGAAAGAAAGAAAGAAAGAAAGAAAGAAAGAAAGAAAGAAAGAAAGAAAGAAAGAAAGAAAGAAAGAAAGAAAGAAAGAAAGAAAGAAAGAAAGAAAGAAAGAAAGAAAGAAAGAAAGAAAGAAAGAAAGAAAGAAAGAAAGAAAGAAAGAAAGAAAGAAAGAAAGAAAGAAAGAAAGAAAGAAAGAAAGAAAGAAAGAAAGAAAGAAAGAAAGAAAGAAAGAAAGAAAGAAAGAAAGAAAGAAAGAAAGAAAGAAAGAAAGAAAGAAAGAAAGAAAGAAAGAAAGAAAGAAAGAAAGAAAGAAAGAAAGAAAGAAAGAA
This sequence comes from Marmota marmota marmota, assembly GCF_001458135.2. Taxonomy (NCBI): domain Eukaryota; kingdom Metazoa; phylum Chordata; class Mammalia; order Rodentia; family Sciuridae; genus Marmota; species Marmota marmota. The sequence continues at coordinate 673,447 of NW_026000196.1, forward strand.
AGAAAGAAAGAAAGAAAGAAAGAAAGAAAGAAAGAAAGAAAGAAAGAAAGAAAGAAAGAAAGAAAGAAAGAAAGAAAGAAAGAAAGAAAGAAAGAAAGAAAGAAAGAAAGAAAGAAAGAAAGAAAGAAAGAAAGAAAGAAAGAAAGAAAGAAAGAAAGAAAGAAAGAAAGAAAGAAAGAAAGAAAGAAAGAAAGAAAGAAAGAAAGAAAGAAAGAAAGAAAGAAAGAAAGAAAGAAAGAAAGAAAGAAAGAAAGAAAGAAAGAAAGAAAGAAAGAAAGAAAGAAAGAAAGAAAGAAAGAAAGAAAGAAAGAAAGAAAGAAAGAAAGAAAGAAAGAAAGAAAGAAAGAAAGAAAGAAAGAAAGAAAGAAAGAAAGAAAGAAAGAAAGAAAGAAAGAAAGAAAGAAAGAAAGAAAGAAAGAAAGAAAGAAAGAAAGAAAGAAAGAAAGAAAGAAAGAAAGAAAGAAAGAAAGAAAGAAAGAAAGAAAGAAAGAAAGAAAGAAAGAAAGAAAGAAAGAAAGAAAGAAAGAAAGAAAGAAAGAAAGAAAGAAAGAAAGAAAGAAAGAAAGAAAGAAAGAAAGAAAGAAAGAAAGAAAGAAAGAAAGAAAGGAAGGAAGGAAGGAAGGAAGGAAGGAAGGAAGGAAGGAAGGAAGGAAGGAAGGAAGGAAGGAAGGAAGAAAGAAAGAAAGAAAGAAAGAGAAAGCTATCTCAAAGAGAATGACTCATGGATGATAGAAATCACCAGTTCTGTTGCCGGTAAAGCTGAAGACATGAAAGGGACACAGTTCTGAGCAAGCTCTGCCACTTCTTGGGCTCATCACTCCTTTCACTGAACACCATTTCTCCATCCACACAATGAAGGATCAAACTGGATGCTGTCTGAGGAGACCTCCAACTCATGCTCCATCTTCTCTAAAGTCTCAGTACACACAGCTGTGGGTCTATGGATCTTCCTCAATATTCACCAGTGTTTTGCTTTCATCTTTCTTTATGATGAGTTCCAAATTACCTAGAAAATAACCACCTCCAGGTTGAGCTGGTTACTCTATCTTAATACAATAGGTTCAGCAATATTTCTATTTTCCAATAGCTTTGAGACATAGAAGTCTTCACCTCTTTCTGACTTTTGTTTTCCCATTACCTCTTGCAGACAGAGAAACTTGAAAGAGGAAGTCAACAAAAAATTGATTCAGCTGAAACCACTTTGGTAACAACCATCTGTCAGGCATGTGAGTGAACAGAAAGGGAATAGGTCATGCTTTTTGCTCTCAGGATCCCCAACTACAGTCCAGTCTGAGGCAGAGTCGGGTACAGGCATCAGGAAAGAGATGAAGCAAGAACTAAGGGGATTTGGAAGCAGGATAGTTGTTCAACCTGGAGTTACCCAGCAAATTAAGAGAGGTAGGGCAGGACTGAGTTGCCGGCCACTAATGACAGAAAAGTGGGTCAATTGGGGTGTTGTCCTCTCTTTTGCAGTTATTACAAAATCGAATTACACAGTAACAATGGAAAGGAGGGTGGAGGAAATCACCATAGTTCTTCCCCTTAACACATCAGATGTTTTTATTTTTCCAAGTCCTTTGCCAGGCCCTGGTGACATTTATGCAAAAATGTTATGTTGTGGTAAACACAGCCAGGACCCAACTTCAAATTCAGCCATTCTCCCTTAGCCTCACACACTGAGTATGTTTGCACATTGTTCCACAAACCTCCTTTGATTAACAGATGCACAGCATCTCATCAGGGGTGTTCACAAATGCTATTGACAAAGGATGAGCATACTGGTTTCCTGAAACTTGTGTGCTGATTATTGTTGTTATTGCTACTTGAAATGTTTATTCATCTGTTCAACATGAACCTAATTTTTTTTGTTTGTTTGTTCTTTGTTTTTTACATTTCCTTGATAAGTGGGAAGGTTGAACAGCATCATTTTTTATTGCTAATTTTAGCTCTTCTTGATTGATTTATTGGCTTGGATTTTCAGTTTCTCTGGACCTAGAATTGTGTACATGATCTTTACACAGATGAGCACAGATTTGCCCAGGACTGAGGGAGCTCTCAGGATGCAGGACTCTCAGTGTGAAATCCAGGTTGAGCTGGTTACTCTATCTTAATACAATAGGTTCAGCAATTGCCCAATTAGTGCTTCATTAATTCCTTCCAGCTCTCCCAACTGAGCCTTTCTTTCTTTTTGTTCTATAATAGTAGCAATAAGGTCATTTTAAGAAACAAATGAATTAGGGGCTGGGGTTGTGGCTCAGTGGTAGAGTGCTCACCTAGCACGGGCAAGGCCCTGCCTGGGTTCGATCCCCAGCACCACATAAAAATAAATTAATTAAAAATTAAAGATATTGTGTCCAGCTTTTAACATAGTTTAAGCATTTGGAACAGTGACTGGGAAATAGTGCTTTATACATCTGCGGGGAAAGGACATAACCTATTAAGACTAAGTAGCCTTGAAGCTTAACCCAATCTTGCTTGGGTTCAGATTCTATTTGGTTTCCTCCTTTGCAAAGCTGAGATAATGCCAGGCCTTGTAGCACACGCCTGTAATCCCAGTAATTTAGGAGTCTGAGGCAGAAAGATCACAAGTTCAAAGCCAGCCTCACCAATTTAGTGAGGCCCTAAGCAGATTATTGAGACCCTGTCTCAAAACAAAAAATAAAAAGGTCTGGAGATGGGGCTTAGTGGTTAAGTGCCCCTGGGTTCAATCCCTAATACCGCCCCACACACACACAAAAAAAAAAGCTGAGATAATAATTACATGACTTAGATGAGCCAATCCATACAAATTATATGAAATAGGGCCCAGGAAAAAGAAAGCCCCCATGTATTAGCTTTTATTGGGGTAGTAGAAGTAGCAATACTATGGGCCAATAAGTGCTGGTTCTGCCAAGGTGACCAGCCATCTGGTTTGCCTGGATTTGTCATGGGTTTAGCACTGAAGGACTATGTCCTGGGAATCCCTGAGTCCCAGGAAAACCAGGAAGACTGGACAACAAGGCACAGTGAGAATTTTAAGAGCTCTTATTTCATCATTCCAATAGCTCTGTGCTTTACACATACAGAAATAGGAACTCCAGGTAGGTTAGTGATTTGCCCAGGCGACAAAGGTATGAGGAAAGAGCCAGGTGGCCCCAGAACCAAAGGTCCCCCCACTTTATATACTATGTACCTTTGCTGAGAAGGAACTGTGTTGTGTAGAGGCTGGTTCACGAAAACCTGAGATCATCTTCTTTTTGAAAAAATTGCTAGAAAATGTGCCCAACATAAAATTTTGCACCTTAACTAATTTTAAATGTACAATTCAGTGGCATTAAGTACATTTTCCAATATTGTGCAACCATCACCACCAGCCATCTTCTGAGATCATGAGATTATCTTTTCACAATGCAGAGATGTCATCAGCTAACCATCACACAAGCGTCAATAATGCTGTTGGTGTTTTGGGTTTTTTTTTTTTTTTTTTTTTTTAATACTAGGGGTTGAACACAGGGGTGCTTAACCACTGAGACATATCCACATCCCAGGCCCCTTTTAATTTTTGTTTTGAGACAGTCTCACTAAGTTGCTAAAGTGGGCCTCAAAGTTGCAATTTTCCTGCCTCAGCCTTCCTAGTACCTGGTATTACAGGCATATGCCATAGGACCCTATTGCAAGCGTCAGTAATGTCGAATGAGTGACTGCAGCCACATACACATCACCTCACTTCTCTTCCCCTGAGTATGTCAACAGAGTCACCACAAAGGACCCGCAAGCTGAGGTCACAAGTGAAGAGGTCAGATTGCTTTTTAGAGTGTTTTAAAGAGAGACAGCCTGCACTGCATCCTAGCAGACACTTTTATTCGGGGAGGTGGAGCCTCCTGTCGGTCTGTCCAACAGCCCTCAGGGCCCTGCACTGGGAAATTTTGCATTATTAGAGCCAAAACTGAAGCATGTAAGTTTGTCACTGGCTCAAACAGAGATCTCCGAGCACACAGCACATCAGTGCCTACACAACAAAGCTACTGGGGGACCAGGAGGCAACTTCTAGGCTCCCAGAAATAGTGAGGCAGAGAGAGATGTACCTTCAATGAAATTTGGCCAGGAACAAGGGCTATCTTCCTTCCCCAGGATTCAACTACCCACCTTTCTTCGAACTCTCTTCATATCCTTAGCTCATTCCCTCTGTTCTCAAACCCTCTATAGAGTCTCCTGTAGTTTCGTAGAAGGTAGAGCCACTGTTTCCCTGTGCCTTTGGTTGGCCATGCAGGTGCTCAGTCACCTGTATTAAGCAGGTACAATACGGATTCAGTCCTATGCAATCTATGATAAAGGAATGCACTTTGCAAAGATGAAAAAATAATTATAATTAGTTATATATTGTATGGTACTTACATAGCACTTTCTGTGTAATAAGCACTGCACTAAGCTTATTACATTGAATTGTCTCCACAACCTAATGACTAGGTTTCTGTATGAGACAGAGCAGGATTGTCCTCTCTTCTTATGTGTTCTATAAAGCAGCTAATACAAACTAAAATCACATTCCCATTTTTAGCCATTGAAAAGCAGGAATGAGTTCAGAGGAGAGTGAGTAGACTGGAAAAAGAGCAGAAGATATGTGGGTGGAGTTCCTGGAAGACAGGAGAGGCCTCTGAGAGCAGGATGCCCACCCATCTGTGCTCTGCAAGGATGCAGCTGGAAAGTCTTCAGGGCCCTGCAGAGGTGAGTGCAGAATGACAAGAGGCCCACAGAGAGCAGCAGAACTGACAAAGGCTGTAGAGCACAGGAACAGGGAACACATGCTGGCAAGTTTGCACCCTCTGGGGAGAGCAATGGATGGGAGACTGAACCGGGCCTCCTGGGATGCTCCTCTGCTCTATGATTCTGGGCTTGGATGAGGATGTGGTCAGAGAACAATATCACCCAGTGAGAGCTCAGAGGATAGACAAGGGAGATCAGCTTCTGGAAGAACATTTCCTCTGTTTATTCATTATCGCGTAAGCAAAAGGTGACCAGCACAGTGATTTTGCCTGGAATCACTTGTAATCAACACAGTTTCTACAGACTTCCCTGGGTTTTCCCTCAATGAACTAGTTTAATAGTGATGAGTAATTTTATCTGACTTCACTATGACATCAACTGGCGCATCTCCTGAAGCAGCCTTTGTCTGTGGACTGCCCTTCAGGGGGCATATTTATATTTATGTCTCGTTTATTTTCCTCCTCTGAGGATTGTGGTTTTCTGGGACAGAAGTAAATTCTGCTGTAAGAGAAAATGGAAACCCCACTTGTTCAATAGATGATAAGTCCCATTTCCTCTCTCCTTTTTTCAAAATCGCATGTCCAGAGTGATCATCATGCTTGAATTACTGGATTTGCCATACCCATATTTCATGAGTATCTGTGGCATTTTTGCCTGTCATTTGGCCTGGGGTTTTTGTTGTTGTTGTTGTTTATGGTATTAATTTTCTATGATATTCACTTCACCAGAGAGTGGATATAATGTACATTCATGGATATTCACTGATCACTCAGTTTTTGCAAACAGACCTATCATTTACTGGTCACTTTCCACTTACACAAGAGCATCTGCCATTCTAATACTGGACAGCCTAGAATGTGTGTGGAGGGGCAAAAAAATAAGACTAGGAAAAATAAAAGATTTTTTTTTTAATTTTTATTTGTTGGTGGTACTAATGATTGAACTGGGGGCACCCTACCTCTGAGCTACATCTCCAATCCTTTTTACTTTTTTATTTTGAGATGCACTTTATAAATTGCTTAGGGCCTCACTAAGTTACTCAGGCTGGCCTTGAAATTACAATAACTACCTCAGCATCCTGAATCTCCATAATTTCAGGTGTGTGTTCCCTGCTCTGGCTAAGAATTTCCTTTTGACTACAGGCCTATGTAGTTCAAAAGTGGGGAGCTGGGGTTGTGGCTCAGTGGTAGAGTGCTTGCCTAGCATGTGTGAGACACTGGGATCCATTCTCAGCACTGCATATAAATAAATGAGTAAAATAAAGGTTCATTAACATCTAAAAAAAGTTTTTTTTAAAGTGGGGAATGAGGAATATCCCAACCTTAAACAAAATATAAAGTTTTAATCATTAATAAGATCTTAATTACTGAGCTGGGACTATTTAGAAGAATGCAGTGACAGGAGGTATTTGTCCACAGTTTTAATTTCTCTGTGCTTCAGTTTTAACTTCCTTTTAAGTATCTTCAAATATACTAATCCTATTCTAAAATGTTTACTTTGTTATTTAAAAATATATTTCAGTTCTCTATTGAAGTATCTATTCTTAGGCTGGAGATGTAGTTCAGTGATACAGTGCTTTAGGGTTCAATCCCCAGTACTGAAAAAAATAAATAATAGAGAAATATCCATTCTTTTCACCCATTTTTCATCACCTTTTCTTCTATTTTCCAAGAAATATTCATCAAAAGAAGACCCCTTCTGCTGACTCCAACTTCAGTGTCATCTCTACACTTGTTTCTATTGACTGTTTCATTTCTTGGTAATTGGTTTCTTTTTCTCCTGCCCTTTTGTATGTCTAATGATTTTAATGCATGACAAATATTGTAGATGGTACATTGCAAAGGCTCTGGATTATGTAATATTCCTTTACAGAGCATGAGCTTTTGTTCTTGCACACAGTTAAATTACCAAGGGATCACCTTGATTATGTTAAGACTTGAGTAAGGCAAATACTTTATAGTTTCACCCTAGAATCCATAGTATAGTTCTTTAAAAAAAAAAAAAAATGGAGACCACTCAGACTGTGTTCCCTTCCTCTTGCTCTCCAAAGAGGAGAGAAGAACAATCATTAATTGCAATAGGCAGTTGCAGCAAAGCAACACCAAAAACGCTCAGAAGGGAACAGTATGCCTCCTCCTCATGGTTTCTGGTACTCTACACAATCAGAGAAACTTCTCTAGTAATGAACTACAGAAATGATCCCTGAAAGTATAGTATTTACAGTATAGTTCTTACTTCTAATATTGTGGTCCTTATTCTGAGTATACAGTCTTTCTGGAATTTCAATTGGAAGCTCAGGTCTCAACCAAAGATGTCTACTCTGGCTGTTTCCAAACTTCAGTATCTCCCCAGCATTGTCCTATACTGAAGTTTTTACTCAGATCCTCATCATCTTGTCACCTGGTGTCTTATCCTACCTATTCATAGCTTAGAATTCAGCTAGTAATACTATGGGATTTTTTTGGTGGGGGAGGGGCGGCATGAAGGAATTTTTCCTACACATTTTCTGAGATTTTTGTTTGTTTGTTTGTTTGTTTGTACATACCAGGGGCACTTAATCACTGAGCCACATCCCCAGCCCTTTTTATATTTTATTTTGAGACAGGCTCTTGCTAAGTTACTTAGGACCTTGCTAAATTGCTGAAGCTGGCTTTGAACTTGTGATCCTCCTGCCTTAGCCTCCTAAGTCTCTCTCTGGCATTACAGGCATGCACTCCACTCAGCCTGAGGATCTTTTCTTAGAGGTCCCTGACTCAAACCCCAGTGGTCTTAGTAACTCTGAACTCCAGTTTCTGTTCCTTCTATGAAACTAGTCTCCTACTCTCAGTTTGGGCTCTCTTCCCTCCACCATGATTTGGAGATAACTTCAGAGCTTCTGCCCATCTCCATACAGAGACCACAGACAGGAGAGAGAGGTTATTGAGGAGGGGAGTTACATCCTGGGATAATCAGAGAGAAAAGCACCAGGAATTATACCTAGTGAGCATAATATTCATCTATTATGGCAAAGTAAGATGTTGAAAGATTTCGACTTCAGTGTAGAGAACATGATAAAGTCAGACAAGAGCAAAGACAAGCCGGGCTCTGTGGTGAACGCCTGTAATCCCGAGATGGAGGCAAGAGGATAACAAGTTCAAAGTCAGCCTCAGCAATTTAGGGAGGTGCTAAGCAACTTTGTGAGACCCTGTCTCTAATAAAATACAAAACAGGGCTAGTGATGTGGCTCAGTGGTCTAGTGCCCCTGAGTTCAATCCCTGGTACACTCCCCCCCCCCCCAAAAAAAAAAGAGCACAGAAATATATTCCAGTTGAGTACTTCCTTGAATTTTCAAACTAAGACAGAAATTGTGCATTTAGAGCTTTCTTTCCAGTTTGAATCTGAGAGAGTAAAGATTCTAGCACCCAATAAACACAGAGAAAATTTAAGTATCTATCTACCCGCTCCACTTCCTGAATCTGGGGAGGCAAAGACTCCACTAGGGCTGGGATAACACTTGGACTTAGCTAAGATTCACAGCCAACTCAGGAAAACAAGGACCAAAATGACAACAGAAAGCATGGGAAATGGCTAGAAGATGTTTGTTGGTAAAGATGGCGCCCGGAGTGCTTCTCTTCCGGGAGCTCAAGAGTGTTGGTAAAGATGACGTCCGGACTGCTTCTCTTCCGGGAGCTTAGGCCCATGACGCACTGAATGGTGCTTGAACCGTCACCTCCAATCCCTGTGAATGGCACGAACTTTGAATGGCGCACCTCCAATCCCTGAAGTGGCACAAACTCTCAGCCAATGAAGAAGTAACAGCCCACTCGCCTTGCTCCTCCTCATCCTGTGCTAAGCCCATAAATATCAATACCCTGTTCGTGTTCCTTCTCTTACTCTTTCTTACTCTCCCTCCCTCCTCTATCCACC
>NW_026000196.1:682193-709174 GCF_001458135.2 Marmota marmota marmota
CTCTCTCCCCCTTTCTCTCTCTCTCTCTCCTCCCTTCTCTTCTGCGACTGGCCGCTATGGTCCTGCTAATAAAATCTCAGACAGGTAAATGGTTGTTTTGAGTTTACGGAGCTTTTCCATCGTCCTTTACAATGTTCATTAAAAACATTGCAGTAATTTTTCATTTTTAAGGTTATGAAGATAAATTTTGAACATTTCCCAATAGAAACATGGGCAGAAGGAATGAACTGGACCTTTAATTTTAATAAGAAATACAAATGATCAAAATCATGGGGAAAAAAATTTCAATGAAGGCAGGATGAAACAACTTGTTACTTTTTAACAAGCCTATGAGCACAGCATAGAAATTAAGCAGGAAATAATTGAAATAAGAGCAACTCAAACAATACAAATAGATGCTTAAGTAAATTATGATGTGTTAAAGAGCTGCATAGTAGGATCCTATTTTGGACAAAATAAAATTATTTACATATAAATAAGTTTATTTACATACACATACAACATGTCTTGGTGATAGTTAACCTCATAAAGCAGAATTATTAGTTTTCTTTGTGTTCTTCTGTTTGCCTGTATTTACATGTTATAATGAATATTTAATGCTTTTGTAATGAGAACTTCTCCCCCATAAGCACCACAAAGATTTAGAACTTTTTTATGTATGAAAATTCCCCAAACTTGATTGCACATTCAAATCACTTGGGAATCATTTAAACTTTGCAAAACCAAACCTCATCCCAGATAATTCAATCACAATTTCTGGGATGGGACACAGGCATTTGCAGGTTTTGAAGCTTCCTGATAGTTTTGATGGACAGCCACATTTGAGAACCACTGCTACACATTCTTGCTACTCACTGTGGCTCATGAACTTGTGGCATCAACATATCCCAGAATCTTGCCTTGTGGGAAATCCTGACTCACCCCAGGCCCCCTGAGTGACAATCTGTCTTTTATCAGGGTCCCTGGGTGTTTCCAGCTTGTGATAAAAGTTTGAGAAGCTCTGATATAAAACAGTATTCTGCTCTTAGGGAAAGAAAATATGATGTAGTATAGCTTCATTATGGGAGATCATTGAAAAGTACAGTAACCAGGTCTTAATGTTGGTGGCCTTTATGTTTTTATTAAATTAATGTTATATAATAATAATAATGCTGCTTTCTTGATTTTATTATGACTGTATTTCCCAAAGATGATTCTCTATCCCTTTCTATTGTATAGAATTGACTTCGAAAGACTCCAGAGAAACCATCCTACTCTTTCTAATCAATTTTCTAAACTTTTAGATGGCACTACATCTTTATTAACAAGAGTTAAGCCCTTTTTATTTTTCCTCATTCAATCAGCAGACTTTTACCAGTATTTTATACTGTATGCAGTGTTGGGAAGTGAGACCGGGAATTAAAAAAAAAACAAAACAAGAAACCCTACTGACAGAGTCTCCACTCTCAGAAGGCTTACATTTTCAGGGGAAGTTTGTTTGTCCCCCAAACCGCTCTAGAACAAAAAAGAATGTAAGAGTGTGAGGCACACCCCATGAGGGTGCTTAGATAAGAGCCTGGTGATTCAAATGGGCAAGGTTACTTCCTGCTACTAAGAAGGATTAGGGAAGTTGTCATTAGGAGGTGGCTTTTGTGCTAAAGCATTTGGGCATTCTGGGTGGAGAGAAGCTGTTCTTAAGGGAGAAAACATGCTCTCCAGGGTGCCTTCAATCATTAAATGAATGCTACTTAGCCAGAACACCTGTGAGGGACAAAAATCCAATTCAACCCCATTAAGGCAGAGGAAAGTTTCAGCTCAAATAAAGAATCAACAGGTCGAACAACCAAACTATGAAGAAGCCTCAGGAACATTAGGAATCTCAAATGCAAAAGCCAGCAAGAAGATCCTTCCTGTCGTTCCTTATGCCCCCGTGTCCTCTCTCACTTTGGCTTCCTCAGCATGACAGGAATACCACTGAAAACAACTCCTGTCATTTATTTATATCCTATGCTTTTCAAAACCAGATAGTGAAACCCAGAGGACAGACAGACATGAGTGTGGGAACATGAGGTTAAGGGCATAATTCTATAAAATGGACCCCCCACATGCTTTCTTTCCCAAGAAGTAATTTGCCTGTGACGCTGACTGGCTTAAGTCCATAGGACAAGTTACATTCCTCAGCAAACTACCTGTTATCTACAGGAGAAAAGCAGGTCTGAAATGCTGAAATGCCAATGATAAGAACACAAGTTACCCTGAAGCAAGGATAGGGAAGGGAAATTCTGTGACTCTTACATAGACTAGATCCCCAACTCAGGGAGATAAGGATAATGCCCACAAACCATAAAAACTATAAGAACAGGTTCCAAATAGAACCAGTCAGCAATGGTCCAAAATGACCTAGAGTTGTCATGGCAGTGGGCACTTGAAAGTCTGAGGTCATCCTGCTATCAGTTAAAAGTCAAGAGGTAGATCTGGGCAGCACTCTCTAGAAACTTTCCTGGGCCCCCTAATAAAACCAGAGGGCAGGAGAGGTGCACTGTCATTCTCTCTGGGAGGACCCACTGTTTCCCTTGAGAGGGTCCCTTTCCTCCTTTCCCATTTCTTCTAATAAACTCATGCCTGTTACTCTGAGCAACATGTCTGAAATCTTCCTAACTTGATTGCAGGAATTGGGGTTTAAGCTAGGTCTGGTGGTGTACACCTGTAACCCTAGACACTTAGGAGGCTGAGGTGGGAGGATTGCAAGTTCAAAGCCAGCCTCAGCTACTAAGCAAGGTCCTAAGCAATTTGGAGAGATGCTGTCTCCAAAAAACAACAAACAAACAAACAAAAAGACTGGGGGTAAGCTCATAACCCACTTGAATCAAAGTGTGAAATATGATATATCAAGAATTATGTAATGTTTTGAACAGCCAACAATAAAAAATTAAAAAAAAAAAAAAAAAAGACTGGGGGTATGGCTTCACTAAGCACACCTGGGTTCAATCCCCAGTATTCAAAAAAAGAATTAGGGCTTGAAGGGGGACCTCAGCACTGCCTCAGTTTCCTGGAAGGCCCTAGCCCTATAATAGTATTTTTTCCCTATAATATTATTTACTTTAATTTCCCTAATATTATTTACTTTAAAATAATATGGGAGGGGGAAAAAGAAGATGGTGGGATAGTTGAACCCATGAATTGATTACTAATGAAGCTTGATATTAAATACTTGGGGGTTCATTAGGTAGTTCTATATTTTTTTGTATATGTTGGAAATTGCTAGTCTGTCTTGAGGCAGGCACTTGCTTCTGTATCAAGCAACATTGGCCAGGTATGTGGTCACAGAAGACTTTGGCACTCTGGTAAGAACCTCAGAACTGAGATAATGGGGTAGGAAATGAAGTGCTCTTTCCAGATAAGGGAAAAGGAAAGGAAGAATCCTAGATAGAGATAATCTACCTTGACATTTAATAACTGGCTTTCAGGTCTCTCCTGGGTCCATGTTTCTGGTAATCATCAGACTATATCAATTATATATTCCATGCATATTTCTAAGTCAATATGATCCAAGCCAAATTCTTGATCATCTCCTGTTCCTGTAATGTTTTCATCACTCCGTCACTCCAAGTAGATACTTATTGAGTCATATTCAATTTCTCAATTCTAGCTCTGAAATAATTATCTACTCCACCCCTTTCTCCTTATTCCCAGCTCTATGTCAACAAGTCAGATGTCTCCTAGCCTCATGGGGTCCAAAGTCCACACTACCTCATACAACACCTGACAACTTTCTAGGATACCAGTGTTAGCTTCTCATTCCTGTGCCTCCAGTCTTCAGTGGTTCCTCATGGTTTCATAACAGACACAAGTGTGACAACCTTAAGTTCTTACAAAGCTTCTTGCCATTTATTCACATGGACATTTATTCTTCTGTACTTTACATATGTTATTTCTTCTATGGGAATACATTGGCCTAATTCTACAAAACTGGGCTTAAAACATACCTCCTTTATAGAACACCTTTCTCCTCCTCCTCCTCCTCCTCCTCCTCCTCCTTCTTCTTCTTCTTCTTCTTTTAGGGATATTGAACACCTTTCTGACTTCTCCAGAAGTGGTCACTCCCTTTTTTGTGCTCAGACATCATTTTAATATGGCATTTCTGCTGTCATACAGTAATTATCTTTTTTTATATTTGTTTCCTATTTCACAGCAAAAACCCAATGTTCATCATAATGAATATATTTCCTGCAGACAAGGCAATGAGAAAATATTTTTAAAATACAAATGTGAAAGTCTCTTTGGATTTCTGGGGATCCCCAAATTCTGATTATCACCTTTTGAAGATTACACTTTGACCCTGTGACAGGGAACTCTCTCGAGACAGTCCATTCTATCTTTTTCAAGTCATAAAAGGTTCCTCCTTATCCTGGCCCTGGACTCCTTCTCTCTGCAGTTCTTGCCAGTGGGTTCAACTTTTATTTGTAGGAAGCTCCTGAAGGACCACCCAGACTTCTGAAATCTGCTCTCCAATTCTTCAGATACACTAAGCATTCTTTCAAGAACTCCTCATAGGGTGTGACTTTGCATCTCAGGCCTCTGTATATGCTCCAGCTTGTCTCAGCCTTTTTGGCTCTGTGGCTGTCGAGCTGTGAACAGTAGCAGGTGTGGTCTGGTTGGGAACAGGTCATCCTCCAGGTATGAGGAAGAAGACACATGAGCAGGATCGAGGGCGGAGCTGGCATGACATAACATCGTATAGTTTTTATAGCACAGCTCAGCCATTGCTGAAGAACAAAGGAGACTGGAGTTTGTGCTTATCTGGCAAGGTAAAAGTAGTGAAGGATCACAGAGAAGGAAACCTGTCTTGAAATCCATGCATCCAATACCATCTTCCTCATAACATCATCTTTAGAACAGTATCCCCTTCTTTGAAGACTCTGACATCAAAGTGGATTTGTTCGGACTTTCTATGGCCTTAGAATTTATTGATTTTTAAATCATAATCTCTCTTTATTTGAGGGCAAGATATTTTTTACATTATTTTCCTAATAATATGCAACTTAAAATTTGATAAACTATTGATTCCTTTAATGGAGATTACACAAAAGAATAAGATTAACCTTATCTCATTAATTTAGACTTTCAAAAATAAAATGGAGGAGATATCAGTGGAGTAGAGGAAGGGGATTAAGGAGGGGAAAAGGGATGAGAAAGGGAGAAAGAAATTGACCAAATTATGCTGTGCATGTATATGAATATACCACAGTGAATGCCACTTTATGTTGATCTATAAAACACCAATTAAAAAAACAATAAATAAACAGAAGGAAGACCAGGAGAGTAGAGAGAGGGAGCAGAACAAGAAAGTAGGGCATTGTAATGGAGTAAATTATATTCTATGAATACCCCACTATTATGTATTACTATGAGGCACTAATAAAAACATTTTAAAAATTAGTAATATAATGAAATTTCTAACTCCCCATGTTTGGCATTCTTCACTCAAGCTCCAAGGCAGGTGCCATGAAGGGAACAGATCTCATAGACCTCTGCTATTTTACCTAGAAGAGTATGTATGAGATGGGAGTAGACATTAGGGAGATATTCAAAACACTTCCTTCCTATAATGCTCAAGTCAAAGGAGAACAAGGGCAAAATCAAAGCAGAAGCAATTTGCTAGTCATAAAGAGGAAACTTCTAACTTGAGTGTCAATTAATATTGGAACTCTGCAACAAAGCAAAACATCAACATTCTATGAAACATTCTGTGAAAAGCAAGCTTGCTCTTGCCTAGGGAAAGAATGCCCTTCAAGAGGGCTGGGATGAATATCTAAGTCCTGGAAAAATCAGAAAGGATTTTGACTGTAATTGTAAGAGGACGAAGACCAATAATATCTAGATAGACTCGTGAAACTAGTCAGTATGGAAGAGTAACTAGTGATTCACATGAGCAAGCTGCTTTGCTTGGTAAATGATGAACACAACCTCTGCTACCTACATAATCACATTTCACTCATAATAATGTGGGTTTAAGATCATGATATGGTGTGATACATACAATTTTGAAGGATAGGGTTACTTGGTGTGATGGGAACTCAAGATGTGAACATGGGAATTAAAATACATTTTTAAAACCAACCAGTTAGAAGGAAAACTTGAACAGAGCTACAGATCCATAGACCATGACCATATTTTGCATTGGGCCCTAGGATTATGATGATAATCGAGAAAAACATTATTCCTCAAACTCTAATGGACATAGGGAGTAGAGAGTGTAATCTGTTTAAGGAATTGAGAGAGGATTCTTGTGAGGTTGGAAGTGACTAGAGATGAAGTTAGAAAAGAAAGGACTTCAAGGCCACATGAAAAAATTTATACTTTGAGTTTAGACTTTATCAAGGGAAGGACTTTAAGCAGGATCTTTTAAGAAGGATTTTGAATCTAACATTTTAAATGTATATTAATGAGGATCAACAATTGAGAGAGAGGGGCTGGGGATATAGTTCAGTTGGTAGAGTGTTTGCCTTACATATACAAGACCCTGGGTTCAATCCCCTGGGTTCAATCCCCTGGGTTCAATCCCCGGCACCACAAACAAACAAACAACAACAATAAAAAACAATAGTTGAGGGAGAGATTAGAAGTTAAAACAGCAAGGATTATACTTGGATTG
This sequence comes from Marmota marmota marmota, assembly GCF_001458135.2. NCBI lineage: Eukaryota > Metazoa > Chordata > Mammalia > Rodentia > Sciuridae > Marmota > Marmota marmota. The sequence goes on from NW_026000196.1 coordinate 688,828, forward strand.
TGACAGGGAAGTGTTCAATGACAGTTTAGAGTTGGAATTGGAAAGAACTAGATCATTTGGAATTAGGGGGTTACGAAGAAAAAGGAATCAAGGATAATGATAATGACAAGATATCTGGTTTTAGCTTTTGGGCAGTGCCGTTCACTGAGTTGGGAACCAGGATGGGGGGGCGGGAGGGGTGTCTAACCATGTGGGATGGAGTTGAGCTCATTTGTGGGCATGTCAATTAGAAGGGGCCTGTGGATCCTTCAAGTGAAGAGGTCAGGAGGCAGTTAGAGCAGCAGTTTGGAGGTGTAGGGAGAGAGGTGGGCTGGCGTTCAAGATTTAGAAGTTGAGAATTGCACAGGGAAAGCCCTCAGCATAAAATTACACATCTGCACATAAATCTGTGAAACAGAGTGTGGAAGCAAACTGCAGAGTATGCACATATGTATATACCAATCCCTTTCATACTCATTTCACAACAACCTTTTTAAAATAAATAAATCTTGCTGGGTGTGGTGGCACATGCCTATAATTGCAGTGACTCAGGAGGCTGAGACAGGGGGATCACAACTTTGAGACCAGCCTGGACAACTTAGTGAGACCCTGTCTCAAAATAAAAAACAAAAAGGGTTGGGGATATGATTCAGTGGTAGAGTACCCCCAGATTCAATCCCCAATATGTATGTATGTATATATATGCACATACATACAAACAAACAAATTCTAAGATTTCAGTAATCTGGAGGTTTTATTCTGACAAATTGAAAATATACTTGTCTACTTTAGGGACATGGCAAACATCATGATCAAATGGGAGACTGGGTATATCTACTGACATTTCAATGAAAGGTAGTGTCATTATTAAAAACATTGGCATCCCAGTGATTGATTTAGAAATTGTTTACCTTAAAATTGTACATCCCTCATTCCTGATTTTTCACATTTCTTTCTTTTCTATTTAGGTCAGGGAAAAACTTTGCCAGGTACTTCATACTGGGATGGATTTGCCAAGAGCCTGAGTGTGACGAAGAATTCAGTATGTCTTAGGACTGCCTATTAGTGAAAAAAGTACACACACCCTCAGACAGACAGACAGGCAGGCTGGCAGACAGATGGTACCCAAGGCAAGAATTTTTTTTTTTAGTTATCAAAACTCTGAAGAAGGCGTATGTATCATCATTTCCTAGGTTTAAGTTGCATCTCAGAAGTTAGTGGGATGCAAATTATTTGACCTGTCTCCGCATCAAAGGTCCTTGCTGTGCTTTAGGGCATAGCAGACACAATCATTCCATAATCACAGGATAGCTCTGGGGACTGGCTTCAATTAACCAGACTACTTCTCAGTTATCATTACATTATCCATATTTATAGCATTTGACATTTTCACAGTGCTCTCTAATCATATTGTATGTGGGTTGACAATCTAAATCTCTAAACATACTTGGGATGCCAGATGTTCCTGTTCTCTGGACTTTCCAGACGAGCAAGAAGATATGCATCAGTTGTACAATGACAGCACTGAGAGTTCCTTGGCACTTGGAACTTGGTGGTTGAGCATCTACATAAAAACAGGGGTCTGCATGAAGAGGTTGGATATGTCAATGGGCCACTGTGACACTGGATTAAAGACTAACAGATATCATTATCTTGAGTCTAGGGCTCTGAGGGCTGGACTTGCCTGGCTAGTTCAATGGCACCTCTGGAGACTAGTCTTGGCACCCACTGGCTATCAAGGCAAGAGCTGTTGGCTTCTGTTACCTATTAAGCTGAGCCAACTTCTCTCTTGAGCATAAAGTTTTCCAGTCTCTCCTGGTCTCTTGACTGGATAACCGAGATCAGGAGGGGGAAGGGAGTCTCGTCTGAATTTTAAATACTGAATATAAGACCCGACCACCTTATGCCTGCTGATTTACCCCCAAGGCATGAGCGAGGACCCTGATTGTAAAGATTTTGATAATATCTGCTTATTAATGAATGATGCCATTTTGATTTATAGCAATCCTAAGGAAAAACTGACACAAATAATAACAGTCATCTCTTAGTCACATCCAACTTGATGTGCAGATACATGAATTTCTTTGTCTAGTAAACCCCAAATCTGTGGTAGAATCCATATGGAAATGATATTTCTCTGTCATTCCATATCTGTCACAGAGATTGACCCCTTCCAACCCTCCAAGAATTCTTTCATTATGAATCACAGAACTCATCCCCAAGTTTGTAGATCTGGAAATTATTTGAACATAGGACTGGATTTGTTAGAAATGATTTTTGCGGTAAATATGAAACCGGATAAATGCTAAAGTGTGTGGTGTTTTGTGTTTGTTTGTTTTTAGGTTTTTTTTTTTTCCTTCTGACTTAATAATGAATATTATGCTTAGGGCTGACTTTCTTAATTAGATGAGTAGTTTTGACATATAAATAAACAGCTCTGGGATTCCCTCCCAGAGATCAGTGTTTGATCAAGCATGACTGGCTGGTTAGGCAAAGGTCATTACTCAGCAAAGTTCTTTTATAACAAACAGTTTTCTGGTATCCTTGCTGCTATTGAACATATGGTCAAACATTGTCACTTACCACAGGGACATGTGATGCCTAAGCTTTCCTTTGTGAACCCATCCAATCATCTCTTCCTTTACTGTTCTCTGTAGATAACCACCACAAGAGTCTGACCTGTGAGAAACTACAACTTCTCTACTGTGACATCACTCTCTGCTGTAATGTGGATGTTGAATGTATCCCAAAGGTCAAGTGTTAAAGGCTTGGTCCCCAAGGTAGCACTTTTGGGAGGTGGCAGGACCTTTAAGGGGTGGGGCCTAGTGAAGGATCAGTCAGTAGGCATGTGCTCTTGAAGAGGACAGTGGGATCTTGGACCCTTCTACTTCCCCTCTTTTGTTCCTTGACAATGGAGTGAGCAGTTGTGCTCTGCCATTCATTCCTGCACTGAAGTACTGCTCAACACACACCCAAAAGCAATGGAGTCACTTGATCACAAACTAGAAACTCCAAAACTGTAAGCCAAAACAAATCTTTTCTCTTTAGAAGCTGAATGCTTTGGGTATTGATACGGTAACGGAAGCTGACTAATGCACTATGTCTTCACCTTTCTCCTTCGATTTATACCTGACATTGTAGGTAAACTGTTGTCTTTGGCCAAGCTGTTCCTCTGCTTGTGCCCTGGAATTTTTACTGCCCTCCTTTTCTTCTTGCTCTAGGTGGCATCCCTTTCTGAATCTTCAACTTCTTCTTCCTGTATCCTTCCCTCTGCCTGCAAAAATCCAAATCTCCTTTACCATAGAAAGAAATGCCCTTCCCTCAAAACACAAATGGAATCATATTTCTGTTCTATTTTTCACTGTCAAACTTCTCTAAACTATGTGATATATCTATGTAGTGGGTTGAATAGTGTCCCATCAAAACTGATGTCCACCTGGAACTTCAGAAGATAATATTATTTAGAAATACAGTCTTTTCAGATTAATTAGTTAAGAATACCTACATAAAAGTATCATGAGTTTATGGTGGGCCATAAATCCAGTGACTGGTGTCTATGGACTCAAATTTACATGACTGCAGTTATAACTGCCATGATTGCCCCGAGTGAACCTTATTGTTTTGTCTTGCATAGTTTCTAAGGAAACTATAAATATACCATTTGAACAGTATGTGAAGCTTTATAACCAATCTGGGGCACTAAGAAAGTTCCTGACTTAGCCTAACAATAAATCAGCTACAGTCAGGTGCACAATGACACCTACCTATGATTCCAGTGACTCAGGAAGCTGAGGTAGGATGATTTTAAGTTCAAGACCCGCCTTGGCAATTTAGCAAAATGTTTTCTCAAAATAATAGCTAAAAAGGACTGGGTGTTCACGATAAGGCATTATTGTGAAGGGAAGAACAGCTAAGGAAGAACAGCATTAACTTAGATTAGGTAGAGGGAAGTGATGGGAGGGGAGGGGAGGGGATGTGGGGATAGGAAAGATAGTAGAATGAAAGACATTATTACTGTATGCATATACGTGACTACATGACCAATATGATTGAGCTTCATTTACACTCAGAAAAATGAGAAATTATATCCCATCTATGTATCATATATTAAAGTACATAAATGCATTCTACTGTCATGTAAAACTAATTAAAACAAATTAAAAACTTCAAAAAAGAAAAAGGACTGGGGGTATAACTCAGTGGGAGAATGCCCTGGGTTCAAGTTCAATCTCCACTACTAAAAAAATAAAAAATAAAAAAATAAAAAAAAGCAGGTACATACCAGCTTAGGTGAAGTCACTTTTGTCCTAACCAGTATATATGCCCCTCCTTTTCACCCAAATTTCAAGAATCCATTTGGTCCTGCTGTCACCCGGGACCATAAATTCCCCAATAAATTGAACTCTGTGCAGTCCTGGATCTGTCTGTCCTTCTCTTCAGTCTCATGGCACATTGGGACTGGTTCTCATATGCTAGGGCCAGGTTGTTCTGGAACACTGTGTCTTTCTAAAAGCAAAGGGTACACAGGGAGTCACAGAGAAGAAGTCCACATAAAGACAGAGGCAGAGATTGGAATGTTGCTACAATAAGCTAAGGAATGTCTGGGCCCCCCATAAGCTTGCAGGGGCAAGAAAAGATCCTTCCTTGGAGACTTGTAGGAAGCATGACCTTGACAGCAGAATCCTAGATCCCCAAAGTGTGAGACCCTATGTTTCTGACATTTAATCGCCCAGTTTGTAGTAATTTGTTATGGTTGATCTAGAAAACTAATGGAATTCTGTGAGCTTCAAAATGTCCTCTTCTTTGCCAGATGCTTGATCAGGAATAGTAATCAAAATTTTATCGAGCGATTAATATAGCCGTACTTCTTCCTCCTTGCACCTGATCTTATCTTTATTTTCTTAGAAGTAGACTCCATTATCATCCAAATGTGGATGTAGTAACTAAATTAAGAGTGCTTACTGAAGATTACACAGCTAGTAAATGGTCGAGTTGGGATTTAGGCCCAAGTCTTTTGGATTCCATAGTCTAAATGCTCCATCATGATAACTGATTACAGAGTAATTTTCAATTCCTCACAATTTGGCTCCCATTCAATTGAACATGTTCTCTTGAAGATGGCAGTGGTTCCCTCGTAAGCACATGGATTATCTTTATGTTCCACCCTACATCTGATCTAATGGGCTTGAGAAGCTTCCCTTTCCTCACCTTTACCCTTCACTGATGTCCTTGCTGGCTTTTCTTCCTTTATCTCTAACTGTAGGCATTTCCATGTGGCAGCTGCTTAACTTTCTTTGGCCTCTACACTCAAGACCCAGAGAACCCTGGGTTTTATTATCACTTCTACTTTGATAGCTTCCCCTAATATCTCACGAATGTTGCCTTCTTTGAGGGACTTCGGATCAGCATTGCCACCTTCTTATCTCCTCCCACGTGTCCTTCAGTGACTCACTGATATCGTCTTCCTTTCAAATGTGCTTCTTTCTCTAGGTTTCCTCTGATTATGGGACCATTTCTTCCCATAAACAAATGTCATCAAGGGTCATGGTTCCATTTAGCCTTCCTCGCCTGCTCCACCAGGAAAGTTTATGCAATGTATTTTTTTCTTTCTTAACCTCTTGCAAAACTCTCCTCTTCTTTCCGTCCTATTTTCGACCACCAGGTCAGACTCCATCTCTCTTTGGTTTGTCACACTTGCCTCCTACCTGTCATTGTCCCCATCTCCAAGCCATCATGCGCACTGTGGCTCCTACTTTATTTCCAGAACACATTACTTCCCTGACCGAAAATCCAAGATGTGCTGGGGATATAGCTCAGTTAGTAGATTGCTTGTCTCCCAAGCCCAAGGCCCTGGGTTCAATCCCCAACACACACACACAAAAAAAAAAAAAAAAAGGAAAAGAAAATCCAGATGTTTCCCCATTGCCTGGAGGTACTGACCCTGGCATTTCCTAATTCATCCACAATCGAGTCTCAAAGTGCAAAACCCAGTTTTTCATTATACCTCTTAGCCCCATCTTAAGCAGTTTCTCAATTTTTGGCCATTATTGTTCTTCCCTCTATCCTTTTAAGACATTTTCCCCTTAATCACTCCTCCCTATGAAATTGTAATATATGTTATATACTGTATATGTGTTTATGTTTTGTGGCACTTCAGAAAGCCACAAACCCTGTACTACCTAAGATTACTTTGTTCCCAAGGGTCAGTTTCCACTCTGAGAGGCCATATCACTCCGCCCACACACTCTATCATTGAGAATGCACACCCCAGAATGATTGTCAACCTGAGATCAGAAACAGATTCCAATTTCTGCTCTGAGATACATAAACTGTGTGACTATGAGGAATATATTCAACCTCCCTGATCTTCAAAGTTCTCAATTAAAAAACCCGAAAACTTTGTTGAAACCATATCGTACTCCAACTCTCCTTCAACCCAACTCTCCCTCCCTTTCCTGTCACAAATGCTAGTGACAAGAGCACTCCTTAGAAACTTCCCATATGTTGAGTTCTATCTCAAAGTGTGCTTTCTGGGAAGCAAAGTACGGCTGTTCTCTGTGTACTACTGGCACAGAGGCAGACTCCAGGAATGTGAAACCTCTCCCTTCCTATTTTGATCTGCCTCCTGGGCTGCTGCTTGCCCTGCAAATTGCTACACATTTTGGATACTTTCCTCTGTTCCCAAGTGTCCTTCTTCTTGAAGCCTTTGCTGAGAGCCTGCTTTTCCATGGATGGAGGGTAACTGTCTCCTTGATGTTCCAAAGCATTTTCTATTTACCTCTTTTGGCACTTACCTTGCCCTACTGGCACAGAGTAGGCAGGGATGGTTGCTAAATGATTAGCCAGTTGTCCCTGTCTAGCAGGACATCTTCTGTTGTCAAAAGCTGTGTCCACCCTCTGGAGCCCATCCCAGTTCAGAGAAGATGTGTCATTTCCAGATCACAGCTTCTGCCCCCACTTTGTTTATTATGTTTCAATAAAATCACTTAATCTAAATAGCACAACATTTTACTTTTGTTAAAGGCCATGTCACAGAAGGCATTGAATGATAAGAGTTTGGGCTTAGTTGGTGGCCAGGCCAACTGCTTTGGAAAAAGGGAACAGGAGAGCTGGGCATGGTGGCACAGGCTTGTGATCCCAGGTACTCGGGAGACTGAGGCAGGAACATCACAGGTTCGAGGCCAGCCTGGGCCACTTCATGAAAACCTGTCTTAAAATAAAAATCAAAAAGGGTTGGGGATGTAGGTTAGTAGTGCATAGTATTTGACTTAGCTTTTAGAAAGTAATTGGTGTCCTTCCAAGGACAAGCCTATAGGAGTTAGAGTGGTGATTCCCAAACTGGTCTGCACAATGGAACCACCTGGACAGCTTCAAATACTGATGCCTGTTTCCCCCTGACCAGAGACTGGTTTTGAATGTTTTAAAAGGTGCTTAGATAATTTTAGATGTGCAGACAAGTTTGGGAATTCCTGGGTCATAGGATTCTTGGATATCAAGACAGTAGAGACTGTGTAGATCATCCTCCAAAATCTGGCAGTAAAGTGACAAGGGCACAAAGAAACTTGACTAGAAAGATTCCAGGAAGGTGAGGGTTGACTTAGAGCCTTGTTAGTTGAAGGGAAGATTCGGGAGGCAGTGGAGATTGAAGCTCACAGACACAGTGGAAAGTTTCTACAGTCTTCCCTGGAGTGATGGATCAGTAGCACTAGTGTAGGGTTTTATTTTAGGAGGGAAAATGGAAAGACTCTAATACAGGAAGCATTTTGACATGGACCAGAACCACATTATGCCTTTCATGGACTCTGAACATTTTTGCCTTGTGGACCTTTCTGCCATTAAAAAAATATATATGAAAAACTACATTTTATAACCATATTGATGTGAAGACAAATACTATATTTTAAAATATTTTCTTTGAAGGGTTCTATTTTTTGTTATTTTAAATAATTATGCTATTTTATTTAAAAATAAAAGACATGTAAGAAATACAGAAAAAGCAAATATGTTCAGCAAAGAGCCGATATCACTTAATTCTCTAGAAGTTTTCCATTGCACCAAGATGTACTTTACGCTTTTTAATGCCTACGCATCTCCATGTTGATATCAAAATTTTGTTTGGCTGTTAATGGTGCATTATAGTTATACATAATAGTTAGATTTATTTGGACATATTCATACATGCATGGAATTTACTTTATGGAAAGTTCTAATTTTAAAAGATATCAAAACATTTTTGTGGGTCTCTAAAAAGTTCTAATTTAAAAAAATATCAAAACATTTTTGTGGGCCCTAGTCACTCTGCCAGCCACTGCCTAATAGATAAGACAGCCCATATCACAGAAAGAAGTTGAGAGAAGATCCATGGTGTAATCTCAGTTTTAATAAAGTCTGACATGCCATCACCTACAGAGAAGGAGCAAGGCAGAGCTGGACAAGAAGAGGGGGCAGATTTGGAAGAGCTATTGGCAAAGGAGAAAGGATGCCAATAAGAGGGTTGCCAAGCAACAGCAGACAGAGGGAAGCAGGGAGGCTGCCAAGTTGGACCTCATGGTGGAACTGATCCGTCCTGTTTGTAACGTTATTCAGCAGTTCTTGGTACTCCTGGAAGAACTGAGCTAGCAGATGCTTTTTCACCTCCACAAGGCCCTGGGGCATCCCTCCCGAATCAGATAGGATTATTTCTTTTCTAAATATCCCAATGTCTCTCTGTTGCCTATGAAATAAACTAAAAACCCTTTAGTATGGCACCAAAGGCATTAACAATAAAGTTTATTCTTATTTTCTAACATTCTGAAAGCAATAATGTTCGTTAGAGAAAACATGGAAACCACAAGGGAATAAAAATTTAAAAATAAACATTATCCATGGTCTTCTAGCCAAAGACAACTGCTGCTAATAGTTGGGGATTGTTCCAATCATTTTTTTTTTGTTTTGTTTTTTTTCCTACTGTACATCTTTTGTTTATTGTATGGCACAGCTGAGAGCATGCTATACACTTGATATTAAGGAATGAGTGTAATTTTAGTCAGCAGCCACAGAAACTGTGTGCAGAATAAAGAATGTAATGATTCCCCTTTGCTGTGCTTTAGTCGGGCTCCCTGGGGAGTGTGAAGTTTGAGGCTGAGTTCCCTTTTTAAGAGGTGGACCAATGAAGTGGATCACATTAGAGGCAGGAAAAGAGCAATGTAAGACTTTTCAATTTAGCTCTGGCCTCTGATTTTAATTTTGTCTCCCACCATGTCTGGCCTTACCTCACCTTGTGCAAGCCACATTACATTCCCCCAAATCCAAGCATTTAAGTTTCTCTGAATTCTTTTTGCTTAGAATGGTTCCTTCTTCCCTCAAAGCTCAGCTGTTCGAGAATCTCAACCAGCACCCCACAGAAGAATGAATCATTGTGTATTCTCTGAGCACTTCCAGGATTCTCCTATCACTGCTACCTGGCAAGTGATATAAAAGTTATTTTTGCATGGCTTTCTCCCTGAGGGCAAGAGCATGGCTTATTCAATTTTATGACTCTTTTGTAAACCTTCTGAGGTTCCTGGAAAATATCATACCTCTATATATTCAGTACAGGGGATTGAACCAGGGGTGCTTTACCACTAAGCTACATCCCCAACCCTTTTTTTAATTTTAATTTTTAAAATTTGAAACATGGGTCTTGCTAAGTTGTGTTAGGGCCTCGCTAAGTTACTGAGGCTGGCCTTGAACTATTGATCCTCTTGTCTCAGCCTCCAGTCACTGGGATTATAGGCTTGTGCCACCCAACTTGATTTATATTTATTTTTATTCATTATACCTATCTTGTTCCAGAAATGATTTAAAAAGGTAAAAGATTACCAGGATACCTAAAATAAGTCCAAAAACTATAAGAAGGGTTTATTTATTTATTTTTATTTCTTTTTTCTTTTTTTTTTTCTTCCCCCCACCCCCAGTATCAGGGATCGAACCTAAGGGCTTTCTACTACCAAGCTACATCTCCAGTCCTTTTTATTTTTTTGTTTTGAGACAGGGTTTTGCTAAGTCAATGAGGATCTTGCTAAGTTACTAAGTCTGGCCTTGAACTTGCAATCCTCCTGCCTCCACCTCCAAAGTTGCTGAGATTTCTGGGTATGCATCACTTCACCCGGCACAAGTAAGGGTTTTAAGAGGAAGGCAAAAGAACAGAATGGCAACAAAATAAAAATAGAAGATAAGTTATAATTGTAAGTGATCACTGCCTCACTGGCTTTTAGAAGGCAGCAGTTAGCTGTAACCTTTTTTATGAGCCAGAGTGAAAGGGTTATAATGGAAGAAAATGTACATTGTAAAGATTGTTGTGAGAATAAGCTGAGTCAATATATGTAAAGTCATATATCAATATGTTAAAACATGAGCACAGTAATTACTCAAGTGTTAGTTTTCATAATTATCATTAGTATCCTTATTATTACACAGCAAGCACTATGCTTTGCAGAGCACAACAAGTAGAAAGGAATTTTCTACAAAACAGGCAAAAATACTACCGTCTGTCTGCTGCATGCCTCAGAATTACAAAAGGAGAATAGTAGCCAACATGTAGCAAGCTATTTTCACACGTCATGTGCTGAATATCATGCCTACATTATCTCCTCTAATCTTAACAAAGCCCTAAAAAACCAAGACACACGCAGGTTGACCATGTACCCAAGTTTATCCACCTGGCACTGGCAGAGTGGAATTTGAACCCAGGTTTTCAGTCACTGCTTGGTCTATCCAAGGGGTAGGAGAGATTCTTTTTTTTTCTAATATTTATTTTTTAGTTGGACACAATATCTTTATTTTTTTAAATTTATTTTTATGTGGTGCTAAGGATCGAACCCAGGGCCTCACACAGGCTAGGTGAACACTCTCCTGCTGAGCCACAACCCCAGCCCAGAGAGATTCTTTATGAAACTTTTATTAGAGAACAGAATTTAGTCACATGCTGCTGAAATGTTTGCAACAATAATCCTTTGAGGTCTTGACAGTTCACAGATATTCTCTCCCAAAAGGTGTTGTTATCCCCTTTTACATTTGGGTAAACTGCAGTTCAGAGAAGTTTTCTTTTTTTTTACCCATGACAAAATTGGATTCAAATCCAGATTTAACCCCTTTCTACAGCCTAGGCTCCTCCACTGACGAAAGTCTAGTAATAGAAAAGGGGTTGTAAAAGATAAAAAGATCTGGCTATCCCATCTTTTTACTGATCTGTATGGCACAGAGCAGAAGTCCAATAATATTTTGTTATATATGTGATCTAAGCAGGGAAGATTGGCAAAGTGGACACAGCCAAAGATGGGGGGAGGGGTGGCGGAAGGATGCCTATTAAGGTGCAAATGAGAACATTCCTGACACAATTCCCCAGGAAACCAAAGTCTGGAAGAACATTCTGTGTTAACAGATCAAGGAAGGACTAGGTGACAGACTCTGGAAGAGGGTCAGTAAGAGGAAGGAGAGTGGTAGAAGAACAGGATGCTGTTTTTAGGGAAGGGTCTTCCATCTCTGAGGAATGACAGTGCCACATGAACACAAAGTGCAGGGGCTTACAATGTTTGTGGATAGTCCAGTAGAGAAGAAGTGGAAAGGCACGGAGAGGCATGGCAATGCAGAAGTCAGGCTTCATGGGTACAACCTGGCTGTGAGGACTACTGTCACCATTAAGGAAGAAGGCAGAAAAGGGAGGAGAGGAAGAGAGTAAGCCTGCTGCAGAAATCATCATGGAAGACAAAAGCATACCCTGGTTGTGCAGGTGCATCCGTCATGTTGTTCAGAGAAACAGAACCAACGGAACATGCATAGGGAAGTACAACATAGGAAGGAGACTTATGGGAACTGCCTCACAGTGAGACATCTCATCATCTGCTGTCTGCAGGCCCATCATGCAGTTTAGTCCAAAGGCCTAAGAACTAGCAGAGCCAGCCAATGGTGACTCCCAGTCTGAAGCCAAAGTCTGGCAACCAGGAGGGTAGGGAGGAAGGAGGGAGGAGTTGTCAGTGGAACAGAACTCACACTTCTTCCATCTTTTTGTTCTACCCAGACCCTCAACAGATCAGATGATCCTGCCCACATCTTTACTCAATCTACTGATTCAAATGCTAATTATTTGCACTTGACATCCACACACACACACACACACACTCACACACTCACACTCACACACACACACACACACACACTCACACACTCACACTCACACCCCCCCCCACACACACACACACACAAAGCTATCTAAGCCTCCCTTAGCTGGGTCAAGTTAACACACAAAATTAAACATCACAGTAGGTACCAACATTGACACCATATTACATGGACTCCACAAGGAAAAGATGTATGAGTGCAGGGATGGGGGTGTGGAAGGTCACTGAGGATGGGCCATGGTCATCTTGTTCATTTTTATATTTTATGCAGAAATCATTTCTGGCTCCTAGTAGTTCTTGGGAGAGCTTTGCTTAATTCAATTGTAATAACATTATTTTGTTCTTATGTTAATAGAAAAGTATCTTTAGGATGTTAATTTCTTAAGTGTCTTAAAATAACTAGAACATCTTTATTATTCTAAAGTACCTTCTTTTCTCCATTTGAAATGATATTTATTATTCACTTTAAATTGTAAGACTAACATATGCTTAGAACTTACAGAATATCTGCATGTACTAGAAACAACCAACCAAGAAAACCATAATAAATCTCCTACAACCTCATTGTCCGACAACACTTTTTTTTCTGGACTTTTAAAGTACACTTACCTTTTGCAGATTGTTTTTATGTTATTTTCACTCAAAATGCTCTGGATATTTTCCTATATAAATACAGTTCTTCCATTTCCATTTTAGTGGCACATATTATCTATTGTCTGAAGATACTATTATTTACTTCTTTACTCTTTGATGAAATCATTTTCCTTTGCTATAATAAACTATACTGTCATAAACATCCTAGTATTTAAAATCTATGTGAAAAATGAGTAATTTCCTTTTACTAAATCCCAATCTGAATTACTGGAATAAAGTTTGTTATATTTTTAAGCCTTTTTATATATATTGTCAAGTTCCCTTCCAGAAAGTGAAACCAATTAACACTTCTGCCAGAAAATTGTACATGAGAAAGCCTACACTCTCACAGTGTTCAACAGAGTGCTCTTTTGTCTTGTTCTTAAATATTTGAGTCAATCCATGGACAAAAATACATTTTTAAAATTTGCTTTGTTTTTAAAATTAATGACTCTAAGCTTTTTAAAAAATATATGCTTATTAGTCATTTGAACTATATATATTTTTCATTTTTTGTGGTACTAGGGACTGAACCCAGGAGCAAATCACCATTGAGCTACATAGGTTCCGCTTTTAATTTTTAATTTTGAGGTAGGGTCTTGCAAAACAGCAGAAGCTGACTTCAAACTTGCAATCCTCCTGCCCCGGCCTCCTGAGTTGCTGTGATCACAGACATGTGCCACCACGCCTGATAAGCCCCTTCTCATAAAATGCTTGTTTGTGGATCCATTCTATGGTTTTGTTATGCTCGAATTCGGGACCCCCAAAAGACCACCAGAGACCCAAAATTGATGTAAGCAGCAAAGAGGTGTTTATTGCAAGCTAGCTCAGTCCTCCGCGCGCACACACAGCAACTGGTGATGCTGAGAGGCCCCGAGCCCAGGGTTTGCAGCAGTTTTATACATTCTTTGGAGAAGGCAGGGACCCCCACATACATCATAGCATCTCTTAGCAAATCATCACACACGGAGGGAAAATCAAATAATAACTCTAAAACATGATTAGCACATTCACTGGCGGGAACAAGTTGGGTAGGGGTGATTGGTTACTACAAGAGGGGGATTCATTTGAACTGATTGGTTTAAGCCAAGAGGGGTGTTCATGCTGAATTACATGGTTTCCCAACACGTTATCAACCACCATAAACTACTGGGAGGGTCATCTGGCATCCCAGGTATTTCCCTGTCTCATGCTGATTGGTGGCTGCTAGGGGTTTGCTATGGATCGCCACCTAGTCTGACTGAGTCAGGGACATCTGGTGCAGCAGATCTCTCTGTTATTTGTAGATAAACCACTTAGCAGGGTGGGAATGTGCCTAGGAGCGCTCTGTGGGTCTTTTCAAGGACAAAGGTCATGTCCCTTCCTTGGACAGGCTTTGCTCTGAGATAGAGGCTGGTTTTTCAGTTTCACATTAGGGTGTTTGACTTTTAAAAAATAAGATCATAGTTAATATTTTTGTTTAATTTCTTTGTCAAAATCCTGAAGATTAAAAAAGTGATTTTTTTCCCCAACATATAGAACAGTAGAGGGAATAGTATATCAAACCCCAATGCACTCATCAACCCATAACCTGGATTCAGCAATTATTCACTCATGGCTAATTAGTCTTGCTTCATGCCTGCCTCCCTTCCTCACCCTGTCCCTATATGCCTTTGTTGTTAGTAAATCTTCAACATCATATCATTTCATCTGTAAATATTTCAGTATAGAGACAACTGAAAATATAGGTAGTCAAATCACCCATCTTTCCCCTTGTGGCTTCTACCTTTGGTATTATGCTCAAAAAATCGTCTATTTTTCCAGTTGTCTTTAGTTTCATTAAAAAAACAAATAAACAAAAAAACTTTGACCTTTTGGATCCATCAGAACTGAAACTTTTTCAAATATTTAAGCCACTAAGTAAGTTAGAATATCCTTACTATCTTGAAACATTTCATATGTGAAATACTTTTGCACAGGTCATTTTGCCTTCTCTGTCCAGTCTTATGCTGTGATGATTATTTGCGGGAGTATAGATTTAATATTTATTATTGTAAATTCCCTGGAAAACACTACAAATTGATTATCACTTACATTGTTTTAATGTGCAACCATCTAAAATTCTGAAAAAAACAAAACAAAACCCTTAGTATTGCAGCCATGATATTGCTCATTAGTCCCTTAAAATTTGATTTTGCAAGCTCAGCATATAAAAGGCTCTCCATTTTCCATTTTAAAAGTTATTTATTAAGGGAGTGGGGATGTGGCTCAGTGGTAGAGCACTTTCCCCAGCATTGGGGAAAAAAAAAGAAAAAGACTTATGAAGTAAAATTTTCGTTGTTACTTAATTATATCCAATCTAATAATTAATAATTACATCTTTGCACATTAAACAAAAGTGATTAGAAATTACCAGAAATATAATTTCAATCAATTGACTAAAACGTTTTGAGTTCTCATGATGTGCTAGGTATAAAATAATGTTTGGTGATGACAAAAGAACAAACAAGATGGACACAGTCCTATCTTCAAGTAACTTACAACTCCAAATGCTGTGATCAATTTCAGGGACTCCAGGTCTGCTGTGAAGAATCCATGAATAGGTATTAGGACAGCTCAGTCAGAAATGCAGGTTTGAGGACATAATCATCCATGGAAAGACCTAGTTATAGGATCTGTGAAAACGTATTTCAATGGGTACTTGGTGTTTTCTTTCTTTCATTCCTTATCTCTGCAGTGCTTTCTCAGCATTTTGTGGATCTCAGAGCTCCAGCTAGGTTTCAGTGACCTCATTCACAGCACTTTGGATAAGAGCCTGAGGCTGAGAAAGGTTCTGAGAAAAGATATTTTGCCGTCAAAAGCTTTCAGTTGAATGATGGATCTCTCACTCTAATTAATGCCATCATAGATCCCCTGGAATGGCCTCGAAGTATTATTTATCCTATTTTTATAATTGAAAATTATAAACTTTTCATTTCTTTACATTTCATATGTGTTCATTTAATAGATAACTCCTCAACAAGTGGTTCCATCTTTAGTGATACTTAAATATTTTTCTATGTGGAAATAAGCAGGGTTTATGTATAACTACTCTGTTTTATTTTTTGTTTGTTTGTTTGTCTGTCTGTTTTGGTACCAGGGATTAAACTCAGGGTTACTTAACCACTGAGTCACATCTCCAACCCTATTTTGTATTTTATTTAGAGACAGAGTCTTACTGAGTTGTTTAGTGCCTCAAAGTTGCTGAGGCTGGCTTTGAACTTGAGATTCTCCTGTCTCAGCCTCCCAGGTTGCTGGGATTACAGGCTTGCACCACTATGCCTGGCACTACTGCACTGTTGATCAACAAAATACTCTCTCTGTTTCTATTGGGAAAGAGGTTAAGAATAATGTAAACTCTTTTGCTTCTGATTCTTCAATCAGTTAATGTTTCACTAGGCTATAGGTAATGAAAGAAAGACACTATCAGGCCATAAAGAAATTTGTTTGTTTGTTTGTTTGTTTTTTCACATAACAATAAGTCTAGATAAAGACAGGCCGGAGCTGGGCAGCTATTTAACAGTGTCATAAATAATCTAGGGCTGGGGTTGGGCTCAGTGGCAGAGTACTTGCCTCACACATGTGAGGCACTGGGTTCGATCCTTAGCACCACATAAAAATAAACAAACAAAATAAAGATATTGCATCCATCTATAACTAAAAAATATTTTTAAATAAATAAATAATCTAGATTCTATCTTTCTGTACCACCAACTTCAACTGTGAAATTCAACCTCATGGTTGCAAGATGGCTGCTATAATTCTAACAGCAAACCCACCCGAGCAGGAACAAAGGGAAAGTACAAGGGGCAAAATCACAGCTGAGTCTGGCTCTATTAAAAGTCTGACTAGGGTTGAGGGTATAGCTCAGTGATACAGAGTTTGCCCAGCAGATGTGAGGCTCTGGTTCTATTCCCAGCATCACAAAGAAAAAAAAATATATATATAGTCTTTCCAGAAGATTCCCCCAGGGCTCTCTACTTAGAGCCTATTGGATAGAATTGTGTCATATGCTCTCAGCAGGAGAGATGGGGTGATTGTGTGTCTTAATTGAGAGTACTATTATTCAGAACAAAAATTTGGGCTCTGTTGGTAAGAAAGATGGGAAGAATGTCACAATTCCCACTCACTAAGGGTGACGTTGGCATAAGCTTTGGAGCACTTTCATCTTCTTCAAAACTCAATAATACTGCCTATGCCAGAAGGCACCAGAATTGCTACATTCAATAAATCACTCACTCATTCTTTATCAATTCAGTTAATATTCACCAAGCATCTTCTCTACACTAGTCATGGCAGAAACAATGATGAACAAAAAGTAAAATAGGGCAATGTCTCAGATTTCATCCAGACAATGAGATTCAGTTTTTAAGCGTCAGTATCTTTCTCTTATGGTCCATAACAAATGGATAATTCTCAACACCCAGAACACTAACATAGAAGACAGTCAAACATGTAATAAAGGGCCAATATTAAATATCAGAGACCAAAATATTCAGCCACATAGCATACTGTGTAGTTCATCAATCTTGGCTGGTTTAAGAGGATACAGAGTTACTCCAGGCAGATTATACCATGAACTTGTACCTTTACATTCCAGGGGTTAACTCAGTGACCGATTCATGGTAAATACCCAGTAAATACATTTGCTGACCTGAATGCAAACTAAGATCTCACCCTAACAGAATGATAAGAATTACAGAGAAATTCTTTAAGGTCAAAGAGGATAGCTGGTAATCCCTGACCTTCGCATTTTGTAGGGCAAACTTGCTATCTGTGCTGTATTACATTCAAGTTTCCCAGCGGAAATGTCAGGGCACACTGACATATTTGTAGTGGAGATGTTACAGAGATACTGAAATACTGAATCTTTTAGTCCCTGGGTAGCACATCTCATCTGAGTGGGTCACACAAACTTCACTACTGGCTATATTTGGCATGAAGTGGGAAAGGCTTGCTAGTTCTGCTCTATGGCCCAGAACTTTGGGGTTTTAATTTAATACAATAATCAGAACAGTCATACCTCCTGGGGAATATGTGTTATTTCAGCCCACCTCTGCAAAGATTCCTAGCAGGATGAGAATAAAGGCCAGTCTTTTATTTATGTGCTTATTTATTGATTGATATTATACTGAATCGCACCTCACAAGTCTTTTGTGGAAAGAGATAGGGTCTAAACAAACAAATGTCTGTCTCTTTAATTTTCCACCAAGCCATATTGAATATGAAGGCGCTCTCTCTCTCTTTAGGACTAGGAATTGAACCTAGTATGTTGAGCTGCATCCCCAACCCTTTTCACTTTTTATTTTGTGTTAAGTTGCTGAAACTGGCCTCAAATTTGCAACCCTCTGGCTTCAGTCTCCCAAGTGGCTGGGATGCAGGTGTGTGCCCCTAGCTAGGCACGGCATGAAGGTTGTCTTTTCCATCGCAGCACAAAGATATGGACTTGAGATCTCATCACAATCCCCTTTCATGACCCATGTGATGTTCAAACGTTGTCAAGAGACAGGTGAGAGGAGTGGTGTTTGAAAAAGATTGGCCAAGGGATGTGGTAGACACCCTTTCATCTCAGTTCTCAAAATTCTTGTCCTGCATTAGATTAGAAAGTAATGCACTTGGCTGTCACCTTTGCTCCCCTCAGAAACATCACCCTGAACTTTCCTCAAGTTTCATGAAGAGTTGAGATTTTTAAGACACATAAAAACAAACAAACAAAACTTATTGTGAATCTTTTGCTGATACCCTAGATTGTAAGGTCTGAGAGTAGGCATTATTTTACCTTCTGCAGTTTTAACAAACACCTTAGGGTGCTGTGGGCAAGAAAAAATTACATGCATGTATGTTGAGTACAAAAAAAAAAAAAAAGACCAAAGTAAAGTATACCAACATGCAGCAATTTACAAACCTTTTTTTTTGGGGGGGGTTGGGGGGGGGGAGGTACCGGGGATTGAACCCAGGGGCACTTAACCTCTGAGCCACATCCCCAGCTGTCTTTAAAAATACTTTATTTAGAGACAGGGTCTTGCTGAGCTGCTTAGGACCTTGCTAAGTTGCTGAGGCAGGCTTTGGATTTGTGATCCTCCTGCCTTAGCCTCCAGAGGTGTTGGGATTACAGGCATGTGCCACCAGTCCCAGTTTATAAACTTTTTTTTTTTTTTTTTAAAGGAAATCTAATTCTGTGAAGCTAAAATTTGGCTTTAGGTGAACAGTTTCACCAAGTGTGAATAACTTTAAAACAGACTTCAAATATGTAGTCTGAACAGGCTTAAAAACTTTAAAAAAAATTTACCAGGTTTTTAAAAACTAAGTTTAAATAGTTCAGAAACACCTAAAAATTGTTTCAGAACAATTTTGTTAAAGAACGTCTTCTTTAACAAAGTTTTCAAGTTTACTGAAATCAGTATGGGTAAATTCATCTAGATGAGCATGCTCAAAATTCTTCTTCTAAGAAAGCCACAACAACAAAAAATTCTTCTCCACACACCAGAGTTAAAACCGCAGGTGGAGTGGAAATATGGCAATTTCGGAGCTCCTAGTTGCCTTACTGCCTCCCAGGCCAGGAAAGGACCTCCTGCCAATTCCCCAAAGAGAATTTAGGCCGCCAAGGCAGGAGGGAAAAGGCATGCAGAGGCTGGATGAGATTGGCACCAGAGCACGCAAGTTTCAAGGTATTGAGTTATATTTGGAAAAATCATTTAGAGGTGACTGCCAAGATTATAGTGAATTAAAATCATTGTAAGATGTGGGGATAGGAAAGATAGTAGAATAAAACAGACATTATTACTGTATGTATATATGTGACTACATGACCAATATGATTCTGCAACATGTCCACTCAGAAAAATGAGATTATATCCCACTATGTATAATAGAAAATCTACCCCACAAGAAACAGAAAAGACAACCTCACCAAGGTTTATTGCGAAATACATTACGGCCTCGTTACAATAGCTGACCCTTTCTAAGTGTTGATGGACCTTTATTTTATTTATTTATTTATTTATATGCAGTTCTGAGAATGGAACCCAGTGCCTCACACATGTGAGACAAACGCTCTACCACTGAGCCACGATCCCAGCCCAATAGCTGACTTTTATAGATACAGGGATGTACTAAAAGTGAAGTCATGTCCCTAGAAAGTTAACAATGTTGCTACATATGCAGAAACATCTGCATGGAACTGGGAAATACATCCATGATTGTCCCATCCCACATCTCTAGTACCCCTTATGGTGTGGAGACAAGTCAGAAAGTAGCACAGACACCAAGAGCCAAACACTGAAGGTTCATTTTAATTCCTTTCCAGTCGTTAATTTTCTTTTCAATAGATTCCCAAGAACCACCATCCGACACAAAAACTTGGATTTGGGTAAGGAAATACCAAGGGGAGGGGAGTGAGGGGAACACTCACTCAAGAGTGATGCCTGTGTCCCCCTCCCAGTCCGTTCCCAGTATCAGCCCAGCTGCCCAGCTCCCCGGAGTAGCGCTCCAGCACGAGGCACGAGGACGCGCTCTCCAGGCCCGGGAAGGCAGGAGCCCGCGCCCAGCACCGCGGCCCAAGGCGGGCAGCGGGGAGCCCC
>NW_026000196.1:709199-780919 GCF_001458135.2 Marmota marmota marmota
GCGCCGACTGGCAGTACTCGCAGCGCGAGCTGGACGCCGTCGAGGTCTTCTTCTCGCGCACCGCCCGGGACAACCGGCTCGGCTGCATGTTCGTGCGCTGCGCGCCCTCCAGCCGCTACACGCTGCTCTTCTCTCACGGCAACGCCGTGGACCTGGGCCAGATGTGCAGCTTCTACATCGGCCTCGGCTCGCGCATCAACTGCAACATTTTCTCCTACGACTACTCGGGCTACGGCGTCAGCTCAGGCAAACCCTCCGAGAAGAACCTCTACGCCGACATCGATGCCGCGTGGCAGGCGCTGCGCACCCGGTGAGCCTGGCGGGGGTCACCAGGCCCGGCTTGCAGCTGTAGACAGGCGGGGGGGGGTCTCCTCGGCGGTCTTCAGGGAGAGGGGCCTCTCCTCTCCGACTGGGGCGAGTAGAGAGCCCCAGATTGCTGAGGATTCGCATTTCGTCCCCACTCCTGTCCTGTTTTCACCCTCTTTCAAACCTGCCAGCCCTCGGGTTGCTGGAGAGCTTAGATCCCGGCGCTGTGCCCCTTTAGCACGCCCAGGTGCCGCAGGTCTTGGGGCTGGGTCTTTTGTGGCTCTGGCCACTGCAAGTGGCGGCGTAGGGATGTGTAAGTACTGGGCAAAGAGAACCAACTTGTTTCCTGCTTAGTTTGTATGAGCTGGCCATCAAGACTGAAGGTCCTTAGGCAGAAGTGACCTTGGGCAAGACATAAGTCTCTAGACTCTGTTTCGGCCACGTGAAACAGGAGGCCAGATGGGATGGCCTCGGAAGACTCTCTGATTGTGAAGTGCCCTTGGAGCAAAGCCTTTGCAGACAGTTGGAGGGTCGGATGGTATGAAGAGTTTGCCTCCCAGTGGAGCAGAGTAGCTGGCACTGTTTGGACAGGAAGTTAGCTGGTGACCTGGCACCTTTCACAGAGCCTCAGTAAACAGCCCAGGATGAGTTTGAATCATACAGGGATGGGGAATGTCTTGACCTTGAATTAGTACTCATGGAAGGATTGGAAAGTATTTATTGAGTGCCTTTTTATGTACCAGGCACAATCTGGGTACATGATTTAGGGGCTAGACCTGGTAACACAAGCAAAAACCTGAGTTTTGTGGCCAAGTCAGGTCACCTGCTTGTGCTCCAGTTTAGATGTCAGCTACCTTTCTCACCTACCTCATAGCAGTAATTGGTGAAGATACTTGAGGTCATGTCTATACAGAGGTTGGTTTTCTTCAGAGGAAAGAGTCCTCAGAATAAGCACAATAAGCACTGTGTTGCTGTAGACCTTTTTATAGTTCTTATCTTAAGCTTGTTTGTTCAACTCATAAGCATGGCCAGTGTTAATGATTTTGTTTCCATTTGTGTTTATGCGTAGGTTCATAACTTACCCATTGCCTTTCTGGGAAATGGCTTGTCCAACAGAGAAGTACTGGCTTGTTCATGTTCTGAAGTCCTGATGGGATGTCCTCATTTAGAGTATATAGCTTTTGGAAAATGGTTTAGGCAAATGAGAATGTATCATATGCTCATGTATTGAGTCAGAATCCACAAGTAGTTAAAAGCCACCTGTTCAGGAAAGGGTTTCAAAAGTATGTGCAGATTGCTAGAATTTGCCATTGGAATAGGTATTAAAATGTAAGGTTGGTTGGCATTAGATCTTTTTTAAGTGAAACATAAAAATTCTACTTTGAGTATGTTATTCAAAAGTTTCTGTAAAATTTTGTTGCTTACATGTACATCAGCATTAAAATGAAAGAACCCTTTGCCCTGAGCAAGTAGGTGTGTCTGAGTTGCCTCATATGTAAGGCATAGTTACTTCCTGAAGTCTTCTGTCATCTTTAGTTTTGGATTTGAATTATCTGATGGTATTCCCAAACTTTGCTCTCTGATATTTCCAAATTTTGCTTGTGATTCTCAACTAAAATAGGTTAGAATTTAGTGGCTATAAGTGAGAATCAGAATTTGAAGAAAACTTACAAGTTCTCTGGTCTAGTTCTTTTCAGATTTTGTGATCCTACAGTAAAAAAACTTGTTTTACATCTTGATCAAGCACTGTGCTACATATTTAAAGTGAATGTTTCACAAAACAATGTTTTTCCTTATGAGTGATTCACATAGCAGAATATGTTGTGTTCTGTTTTATTTCGCTTAAGAAAGTAAAGAAAATGAATGCTGGTTGTAAGCTGTTAGATGGATTTCCCAGCTCATGCATGGATCCTGCTCTTGTCCACCCACTTCATTTGAAAGAATGACAATCTTACCAGCCATAGGTCTCTTGGCTACTAGTTTAGAATTCTTTTTTTTTTTTTTTTTAATATTACTTTGTTTAATAATTGGTTCTTTCTCAGAACTTCTATTTTAATTAAGTTTCTAATTGTTGTTTAAAGAAATTTCATGTTTCTACTCTTACTCATAATTTTCAAAGTTTTCATTCCTTCTAATAGGTGTGCATGACTGATATTTCTTTTTTTTTTTAAAGAGAGAGAGAGAGAGAGAGAGAGAGAGAGAGAGAGAATTTTAATATTTATTTTTTAGTTATCGGCGGACACAACATCTTTGTCTGTATGTGGTGCTGAGGATCGAACCCGGGCCGCACGCATGCCAGGCGAACGCGCTACCGCTTGAGCCACATCCCCAGCCCTAGTTTAGAATTCTTTACACTGTACCTTGTAGTAATATATTTCACATATACATATATGTGACTGAGTTGTTCTATGAAGCTTAGGTATCCCAAACTGCCTTCCTAAGTCTTTCCTTTCTTTTTGTTTCCTATGATTTTTCTTCTGTAATCTGACCATTGCTGTCCTTTTACAGCTCTGTTCAGGTATTGCCATGGCAAGAATACCTTCCACACCATGTGTCCATGGTAAGAACCCCGCCTCCCACTTGAACCCCCTTTTTTTCTGTGGAGCTCTGATCTCCTGGTTCTGGTATTGTTCAGAACACTGATTGGAGAGCTTGCCTTATCCTGAGTCATCTTTGTCCTTAGATTATATCCCCAGCAGGACTGTGCTGTGCAGCCCCCATAGAATTAGGCTGAGTCCCTTGCCTCATTTCTCATGCTTATACCTAGCCTTTAGAATATGACCTAGTATGCTGAGACTACTGCACCCTGACTGGACCCTAAATGTATTCCCTGTGCGCCTGCACTTACAACAGTGTTGTTACTTCTGTTACTTAATTGAATCCTCACTCAATTCAGAGTTCTTAAGGAAAGGGATTCTATCTTGTCTTCTGTGTTTCCAGCAACTGGCAAAAGTGCTTTTAAATAAAAGGCATTCATTAAATATTTGTTCAATGATTGCGTATGATGGTTACCCTATCAACAAATGGGAAACATTTAATTTTTCTTAAATGTTTAACGTTTTTTAAATTGCAAAGAGTTGAATCCAATTTTACTTCTAGAGTTTAATATCCGTATGTACAACCATAGACAAAAAGGAGTTCAAATGTATTAGCCTGAGGTATGATCTACTTTGTGTCCATTATCTTGGTGTTCATGTAACACTGAAGTGTCAGCATTGAAGAACAGAGCAGCAGGTGCCTTGCTATCGCAGTAGGTAAGCCATCAGTCTCATAATCTGAAGAAAGAGAGCAGCAGGTACCCTTCACTTATCTTGCTCCTCATCTTCTATCCACTACCTGTCTGTGAGGTCTCCTCTCATGCTTAGTGAGTTGCGCAGCCCTCAGTGAAGAACTTGAAACATGAGTGCTTTTCAGTGTGCAGTCCCCACGTGGATGCACAAAGCAATGAATGAGTCCCCTCAGAAGAAGGTTAAGATTAAGGTGTGCAAGTAATTTACAATAAGGGTTTCATGAGGCAAGAAAGATGATTTGCTCCTTGACCAATAGATGGTTATTTTAAGGATTCATACCATTACTGAGAAGGGCGTAGAAAGAGAGGCGGGGGGTTGAAAGAGGCAGGAGAAGTGTGGACTCAGTATAGAAGAAGGGAAAGTTGGTGTGGAACAGGAAGGAGGGACAACTAAACCTAAGCATGATGGAAAGTGTCAAGATTAGGACATATTTTACATTTGTGTAATATTGATGGACTTTGTAAGTATGTTGTGAATGGCAAACAATTGAGGGCATGAATTAAAATCACTTACAGGTGTTTGTGGAAAGGGCACTGTAAAATTCAGGACTTCCTTACTGGAACCTGTGAGTCAGGGAAGTAAAGTGATTAATCTGTGTAGGTCAATGGAAGAACACCTGGGTTCAGCTCCCTGGATGCACAACCTTTGAGGATATCTTCCTGGACCTCAGCAGTTGTAGACTGTGCAGAAGTGGGACTGTGATTCAAGTGGGAAGGAATAAAGCTGGTTTGAAATTTATAAACCCAAACAAGCAAATAATCCAAAGAATGAGGTGTAAAGCAGGCAGAGAGCGTTTGAGCTGAGACATTTTAATCTGGAGAAACAGAAGAGTGGGGCATTTGTGATTTAGTTTGTTATTGGTGTTTACCAATACCCCAGAAGTCTTCTTTGAAACTTCTATTTGATACAGTTGCCAAAGACTGTGAAGGCAGAGAGAAAACAAATGCCGAGAGAGGAAGATAAATAACAGACTTTGTGCCTAGGTGCAAAAAGCAAATTACAAGAGTTAATATTTCATTATTTTATTCATTTGACCAATGGACCATTAACCATTAAATACACATTTAATAATAGTACTGTGCTTATTTCAGACACTGGAGGTTCTCTTTGAGTATCATTAATCCCCAACTCTTTCTTTCCCCTCCCTCCCTCCTTTCCTTCTTTCCTTCCCTCCTTTCATGAGAGGACAGACTAGAAGCATTTTGAACACATACATGGTTAGCTTTATAACTTTGATGTCTGTGATTCACAGGGTCTGTGACTGGGGAATCCATGTCCCCAGAAGACTGTAGTGACCTGGGGTGTTGGGGTCCTTGGAAGCACCTGATTGTGAATGGTGTTTATAGTTGCCACTTTCAGGGTGGAATTGCCCTGAGAGTAGCAAAACTTGCCTTTCCTTGACATAATGGCATAGCTTCTTTGTTCTCAATTTTCTCAGAGGGAATACTCTGGGGCCATTAAAGGAAGAGAGCCTAGGATTTCTACTTGACTTAGACTGATCAGAGCCAAGAAAAACAGAACATGTTATAAGTACTGTTTGATACAAGATGAAAGCACAATGATATCTGTAAAAAAGGAAATATATTCCTTAGTATCCACAGAAAGTTATTTCCAGGACCCTTTGTGTATATCAAAATCCATAGATGCTCAAGTCCCTAGTATTAAATAGTACAGTGTTTGCATATAATCTGTGGGCATCCTTACACATACTTTGAATCACCTCTAGATGACTCATAACACCTAAGAACAGACCTGATGACATGTAACTAGGGCTGGGCACAGTGGTGCACACCTGTAATCCCAGTGACTCAGAAGGCTGAGGCAGGAGAATCACAAGTTCAAAGCTAGCCTTGGCACTTAGTGAGACCCTGTCACAAAATAAAAAATAAAAAGTGTGTATATAGCTCAGTGGTAGAGTGCTTCTGGGTTAAATCCCCTATACCAAAACAAAACAAAAGTAGGCCATGTGTGTTTGGGGGTCAGCTCAGAGCCCTTCTCTTGGGCCTTTCTTCTCTTCCTTCCTGGCTCTTCAGGCTCCCCTTACTCTGCCATCATGCAGATTTTGTTCCTATTTGCAGTACCAGAATCTGAGCTTCTGCCTCCACCCCACCAAAACTCACTCATGGTTCTATTTTGAGGGACTGTACTTTTAGCCAATAATCCAGTTGAGAAAGATCTGAAAAACACTTCCATTTTCTGTGTTAATGGGCAGTAACTCTTTGATGTGTTCTCTTTTAAGCACATTTGCTTTTATTTAGGGAACTCTTGGAGACTGTTTCCACTAAAACTTACTCTTAAATCTCTAATTGGTGGAAAAAAGCATTTCTTTTTCTTTGCAGAAGTAAATTACATCATACTGTCCTCTGATTACTTAGACCTTACCTTTAAGGTCATTCACTCCCTTCTGCTGCTTTCCGTCCTCACCCTCCAAATTGAGTAACTTCTTAGCTCTGGCCAGCATTGATAATCCCATTTAAGACTTCAAAGCCCGACTTGAGGGATTGCGTGGTTCCCTTTGGTAGTAACTTTACGCTGTGCAGACTTTTGCTTAGGCTCATATTGAAATTACAAATCTGTTCCCCTTTAAGAATCCTGTTGTATAGGAATCCAAAATCTCAACACAGAAAAATATAGGAGATTGTTATTTGGATAACAGGGTGATTTGTTTATAGGAGGTTTAGTCAGCTTTTGTGTCACTGTAACCAAAATACTCAATATGAACCATTTAGAGGAGGAAAAGTTTATTTGAAGCTCACTCACTGTTTCAGAGGTTTAATCTTTTTTGGCTGACTCCATCGCTCTAGGTCCATGGTGAGGCAGAGCACTGCTCCCTTCGTAATGGTGTCAGAAGCAGAGAGGGGAAGGGACTGCAGGAAAGATTCACCCATCCATACAAAGAGGGGGCCAGACTTGCCCTTAAATAGCGAACCCACTGTGCAATGAGACATAGTCTATTTGTGATGGTGGAGCTGTTGTGACCTAATCCCCTCTTCATGGTCAAACTTTTTACTCCTGTAAAAACGGGAATTATATTTCAGTATGAGTTTGGGAGGAACAGACATTCAGATCATCTTCAATGAAACATTTGACACTTTTGGTGTCCACATTCCATTATATATTTTTTTTTTTGGAGGGGGTTGCAGATACCAAGGATTGAACCTAGCCCTTTTTATTTTTTATTTTGAGATAGGGTCTCGCGGAGTTGCTTTGAGCTTCAGTAAGTTTTGCTGAGGCTGACTTTGAAATTGCAGTCCTCCTGCCTCAACCTCTCAAGCCGCTGCTATGCCTGACTATTCCATTGTTTTAAAACATGAAACAATGAAATGTAACCCAACTACAGGAATTTTGAGGTGCCTTCTGTAGGTTTATATTTTGTGACTTTCAAGAGATGCTCTTAGTGCTTTTGAATTTGCTTGTGTATCTGTTGAGCGGTTTACTGGTATGGAACCCAGGGGCACTCTGCCACTCAGCTACATCCCTATCCCTTAGTATTTTGAGGCAGGGTCTCACTGCATTGCCCAGGAAGCCTTTGAAACTGCAATCCTCCTGCCTCATCCTCCATAGTAGCCGGAACTACTGGTATGCATCATTGTGCATGGCTGAATTTGCTTTTCTTGACCACACTGGGAAACTTGATAGATTTCATATGGTTCAGTGGATCTCATCCCTGGCTTTTCTTTACAATTTTCCAGGTTAATTTTTTTTAAAATGTATGTTTTAGTTGTAGGTAAACACAATACCTTTACTTTATTTTTATGTGGTGCTGAGGATTGAACTCAGTGCCTCACGTGTGCTAAGCAAGCACTCTACCACTGAGCCACAATCCCAGCACCCCCAGGTTATTTTTTTTAAAGTTTGTGATATGTGTGTGTGTGTGTGTGTGTATAGCCAGAATTGAAATACACAAATTTAGAAACATCCAAATGCTGGTGTATAAAGATTAGCCCCCATTATAACTGGTTAAGAGTAGAAGAAAAGAGGCTGTTAAAGATCTTTGGTGGACAGGATCACTCTAGAATAAACCATATGAGGAGGCAGTAGTTGAAAAGAAATATATGTTTGTATTTGTGAGAGTCCCCAGAGACTCAAGGCAGTGCAGCTGGGATCCTGTCCCCAGAGACTCACAAGGCAGTGCAGCTGGGAAGCCCTTCACCTCTCCAGCTTCCTCTGCCTGCACTGGCTTGGTGTTTCTCAAGTCCTTTTCTCTGCCTGCCTGTCCCCTTGCTCTTTCCACAGACAAGCCTCTATATTGCTGAGCCCCGCCATCTGACTTCCCTCTGACTTGGTGGCCGCAGAGCTGGCTTCCTTTGTGCTTGGTACCCTTCCTTGGTTCACCCCTTTGTACCTCCAGGTTAGTGATAGCTGGTGCTAGAGCAGTCTACAGAAGCATGGCAAGTTGGTCAGGAGCCAGGGGCAGGTGAGAATGTCCAGATGTCTCTGCTACTCTGGCCTTTCTGTGAGTCACATTACTTCCTCTGAGTGGGTAGTGGGCTGTAGGAATTGGCTCTGCTTGCCATTCAGCTCCTATAATGTGACACAAAGTTCCTTCTGAAAGGAGAGCTTCAACCTTGAAGAATAGACCACAATTAATTCTTTAAACCAGGTCAGTAGAACAGTGACGTCATTGCCCTTTTGTGACCACATGTGTAGGCACGCATTGGAAAACTGGGAGCCAAGGCTGTAGCAAAATAGTCTCTTGCCTTTTGGTGCCTCTTCTCCTATCCTACCACACATGCACTGTCCACCATGGACTGCCAAAAATGGCCTGTGGTGTGGACACAATTCTGAACAGCCTGTGGGGCAGGGAGGACAGGTCAGGCATTGGATAAAGAATGCAAGCAAGAAAGGGGCTGAGGCAGTAGTTCATTGGCAGAACACTTGCCTAGCATTGGGTTCCATCCTCAACATCACATAAAAAAATAAATAAAATAAAGACATGCTGTCCATCTACAACGATTAAAAAAAAAAAAAATGCAAGAGAGGGCCAAAGGCTGAAACTGCACAGTGCAAATGGATCTCTGTGTGACTCAGCTTAAAGATCCAGGGTGTGATATGACTTAATGATTTATTTCTTCATTTAGATGATTTACAGCTGGAACTGGTTTCCGACTATAACTGGTAACCCAGGCAAGGTCATTTCAAGGGTAACCTGAGGAGGAACATTCCCTGCAGTTCTTACTCTCTGTGATGTATTTTGTAGTGAAGGGCAAAGGATTTAGATAGACAAACTTGGGTTTAGGTCCTGCCCGTGCCGCTTTATTAGTTGCTTGTCTCATCAGGCAAGTCTCCTAACCTTTTCAGACCTTAGTTAAGATAATAAAAATAATGATAAAGCAATAATAATCTTGGTGCAGACATTTCATGTCAGGTGCTTAACAACGTTGCCTTCCACACAGTAAGGGCTCATTGAATGGCTTGTTGTGTTAGAATTGTTGCTCACACTGTTGGAGCAGTAATAACCAGATGCTCAGATCAAGCTGAAAACCAGACGCTAGGTCATAAGGAGAGGAGCCAAGCTGTAGACTTTGCTTCTTTCCCTATTGTTTGTAGGTAGAAACACCTAGGTCAAGGCTGGCTGAATGGGTGTGCACATAGAGGAACAGTAAAGATATTTTGGTTTCATTTACAGCTAAGGAGAAAGAAGTTCTTTGAATTCAGTTGCTTGTGTCCTCGAAAGCTTTGGGGATTGATTACATTAGTATTTTAAATCTGATAGCACTTCATCTCCCAAGGTGTTTATATCCCCAAAGGAGATCTTTAAAGGAGAGGAAACCCTACCTGTAATCCAACACTTGCCATTACTTTGCAAACCATTCTGCACCTGCTCCCTCCCCTTTGTGTCCAGGCTTAGCTATGGGATTGGAACAGGAACCAGAGGCTTCTTCATCATGGGGTCAGGAGTGGCAAGGACTGGAAGTGAAACTCTGTCTCCTCTGCACCAGAACATTCTGGTTGCTCTTTACTAATGGGGCAGCCTTAATCAGATAGAGCTGTCCTCTTTTCCCAAAGAGGGCCAGCAGACCTGCTTTTAAAATATGAATGCTCCCATAATGCCTTACACCTTAGATTCAAGTGGAGTTTTCAAGACTCTGTAATGGAGCTCATTGATAACTTCCACATTATTGATTCACTTTAAAGTGTTAAAGGACCATGGCACCATGGTGAAATTGGAAACCTCTGTTTCCAGGAAGTCTAGGTCATTCAGATCCAGTGCTCAGTCTAGCAGTTAACTGTTAGGTATCATTTACTTGCTGAATCACTGAGAAAAGCCCGTTCCCCAAAACTTCTTGTTGTCAGAATACTGTGCACATTTTCAAAGAAAAAAGGAACACAAAGAACCCCCAATATGGATTATTCATTTGTTTTCTTCATTTAAAATTTTTAAATGGTTTTAACAAAATCTGGGCAGTTATTCAGTGTGTGGGGTGTGTGTATGAAGTAAGCTCATTCAGAATATATCCACAGAGAGTGAACTTCTAGACATTAAATATAACTCTGCTAGCTAGAACCTCATCATTATGGTCGGTAATCAAGACAGTCCAGCTTATCCAGAGCTGTCTTTAGTGATTGTCATGGACATAACAACCTGTGCAATAGTAATTATGTTGACTGCAAAGGTCTGTGGTGCCAGAACAAGCTTTTTGTGTGCTGGTTGACCTTAAATATTTGATTTTTTTTTTTTTTAAGAGAGAGAATTTTTTAATATTTATTTTTCAGTTTTTGACGGACACAACATCTTTGTTTGTATGTGGTGCTGAGGCTCGAACCAGGGCCGCACACATGCCAGGCGAGTGCGATACCGCTTGAACCACATCCCCAGCCCAATTTGTTTGTATTATCATAAATTACTCAGGGATATTTCAGACTCAGTGGATTACCATGATGCTGAACTATAACTATTGTCCTTAAAACTTTGTAAAACTTGTTCTATTTTAGTTTTAACATATCTGTTAGGAAAGGACTATTCACAGGCTAATCACTTCTAAGCACATTTTATATTATATAAATAGGCTGGGTGAAATAAATAAGTTAAAAAAGTAATATGTGCTGTCATATAGTTAATTGGAATAAAATAGTTTTTCCTACTAAAAAGTCAGTAAAATCCTATAAATATAGATTAGGAACGTATTAAGCTAGAAATAAAATTACAGGGAGGGATAAAATAGTTTGGGCTGTCATCATCTGTATTCAGGGGACTTCTCTGTCCCTGAAGCTCAGTGGTAGCTTGTAGTCTGAAGAGTCTGTCCATCTCTGGACCATGTCCACTGGGCAGTCCTGCCACACTGTGGGTTCAGTGTACTGTCAACACAGCTTTCACTGTTTTGACCATTAGTGTGCTCACTTCCATTTATTCAGGCTCCAAGTTAGAGGGCTCCTGGTACCTTCCCTCCTTCATTCACACACCCGAATAGCCCCAAGTTTCTATGGTTTTTCCTTTGAATGTTTTATTTTTTCCCCCCTACCTTCTTCCTTTGATCTAGGCCTTCCCAATTTTCCCCATTCTTCTCCAAGTGGGCCCCCAGCCCTGGGGGCAGGCTTAGGTCTCTTGACTGCCATTGCTCTCTGCTTCTTCTCAGCTCCTGAAAGTATAAAGCCTGGCACAACATGAGCACTCCTTGAAAACTTGATGAGTAAACAAATGAATAAGTTGATAGCCACAGAGCTCACGAACTTCAGGGTTGGAATTACCTGGGGTGGGGGATACTTGTTAAAATAGATGCTGGGTGAGGCCCTAAGCCACTTGGCGAGATCCTGTCTCAGAATGAAAAAGGGTTGGGGATGTGGCTTAGTGATTGAGTGCACCTGGGTTCAATTCCCAGTACAAAAAAAAACCCAAAAAACTAGGCTCCATCCATAAAGGCTACTAGAGAATGGGTGAAGCAGGCCCAGAGTAAACCATTTTAAACCAGCAGGCCCCGTGTAAAGGTCAGTTCCTCTGCATTTTAGGAGCACTGGGACATGTAAGCTCTTGAGGGAGGCAGTTAGAATACCTCATATGGTGACTCAGGGTTGTATATTACCCCCTCTCTGAAATTTGCTGTAATTCTCCTTCCCTGGAGTAATAGCACGCATTGTAAAACTGGTAGTCCATAATTCAGGGCTTTTTAAATTTTATTTTGAAGTAAATATCTGCTTTTATAAACATATATGGATATTATAAATATATAGTTTCTTTAAAAGCTATTTGTAGCTCTTGTTCTCTAGGATATGGTTGCATATTCCTCAAAGATTTGTACAATTGGATCACAGTTTTCTTTGTCACTTCACCTTCTGCTGTTATCCTGTGCAATTTAAGTATTCTGAGATATAGAGATGCTATTCAGCAACTCTGCCTTGCTGTCTTTGCCCTCTCCCTCATTATTTTCCTCCTTCACTCTGCACCACTCCATAGTCCATACCTGTGGCCACCCTTTGTGATTACCTGGAACGCTCTACTTCCAGGATTTTGAATTCCCAAAACCTCTGACTCACCTCATCTGTTGGTTCTACTTATTAACAAATGTATCAGTTGCCCTCTGTAGGCCAGCTGTCTTCCAAAATAAAACAGACAAACAAACAATTACTGCTCTTGCAAAGTTTCCATTCACAGATGCTGATGACAGATGAATCATTAATAATTTTTATGTAAATGATAGTTTCTTAGAACATGGTAAGTGATGCAGAAAAACAGAACAGGGCAAGGTGAGGGGGCATTGGAGAGGGGTTTAGCCTGTGCACTGTAGTTTAAAAGGATGGTCAAGATTTGCTTCTTCAAGAGAAGGATACTTATTTCAAAGCAATGAGAGCCTAGCTATGTGTAGGAAAGGGCTGAGAGACAAAGGTCCTGGGGTGGAGTATGGTTTACAGTTTCAAAGAACCTAATGAAACCAGGGTGGCCAGAGCAGGGCAAGTAAGGGGTGCAGAGGTTAGGAAGATAACAGAAGAGGACTGAGAGTAACTGAGGGGGGTTGCTACCTACAATCTTACCCATTGTTGCAAAGACTTTGTCTCTTACAAAAGGAAATGGGCGCCCTGGGAGGGCATTGGGAAGTGGAAAGACATGATTTGACTTAGGTTTCAAAAGGATCACTCCGTATTGTGTAAATGATAAATTAGAAGGTCTGGTGTGCCTCTGGAGGAAGAAAGGAGACCAATTAGAATTGACTGCAGTATGTTAGGTGAGAGATAATGGTGGCGGACCAGGGGTGGGTAGCAACAGTGGTGAAAAATACTTTAGTTGTGGGTACATTTTAAAGGGAGAACAAACAATACTGCTGATGCAAAATGGGAAAAGAAGACATCAAGGATGACTGCAAAGATGTTGTCTTGAGCCGTAGAAAAGATGGCTTACTATTCATTGAGTGCTGTAAGTGGCTCTGGTTGTGAGTTGCAGGGCATAGTTCAGGAGTAGGGCTTCGGATCTGTGGAGTTTGAGATGCCCATCTCCACCTTTAAGTGGATATGTAGAAGAAGTTATAAAATTTAAGTCTATAATAGTTCAGGATTGAGGTCTGAGCTAGAGATAAATTTGGCAATTGTCCCTTCAAAGAAGGAAAGCTATGAAACCAAAAACAAACTTGAAATGATTGGCAGTTTTGCCTGGGATAGACCTGCTTCTGCCATTGTCCTTGCCAAAGTCAACCTGTAGATGCTTCATGGAATTCATTCATCTGGTACCCTGGCATCTATGATCAGTATTTCCATTTGACTTCCAGGAGCCCAGTGTTTGGAGGGTCAGGTGCTCCTGTGAATGATTGAATGACAGGTTTCTTTCTTATTAGGAGGGAACTCCTTGGTATCAGTGGGCCCAAAGTGGTGGCTCTTTGGTCAGTCTCTGTGCCTAGAGAGCGATGGCAGATTTCCCTGTGATCTCAAGCACCCAGGAGAGTGTCAGGATTACACAGCCCAAGTGTGATTTTTCAATAGAAGGTGACCAGCAATCTTTTAGAGATCTCTTCCTTACTGCATGCTTTCTGGTTTCTACTGTATTATTTTTTGAAAAATCCTTGTGTAAGATTACAGTTTAAAAAAAAATTTTTTTTTTTTTTTTAGTTGTAGATGAACACACGGTATCTTTATTTATTTTTATGTGGTGCTGAGGATTGAGCCCAGTGCCTCACACATCTGAAGCAAGTGCTTTACCACTGAGCTATAGCCCCAGCCTAAGATTACAATTTTAATTTGCATAAAGCCTCCTGCCTGTCTGTTTCCCTGTTTCCGTCTCTGAACTGAAAATGGGACAAGAGTTTCTTGGGGACTTTTTTTTTTTTGCAAGCATCTGGATCTTCTGTAATCCATTCTTTTCTTATTTTGAGTTATCCTTTTGGCTTCACATTTACTAAAGAACTGCAGAGTTAATTAATGAGCACCCCAAACAATAGGCGTCTAAATCTCTTAGTTAGGAGTTGTCCATTCCATCGCAACTCTTTTCTCAAAAGTGCTACTTAGAATGAAAAACTGATGCCCGTGTATTTCTGAAAGAAAAAAAAATATATACCTTGGCTGGTCTGAGCTCTTTACCTGGAGTGCCTTCTCTGGCCATCGTGTGCTGGCTGGAGATTCTCTGTACCATTCACATGTCCACCATGCAGACAGAGCCTTGTCAGCAAGGTAGGCTTCCCTTCCTCTGTTCCCGTAGCTCTGGTTATACTTCTGTTCTAGTTCTTGTCACCTGGTCCTTTGGTTAGTTTTAACTATATCTGATTCATCTTTAAGAATGTAATCTCCTTGAGGGCAGAGCTGATCCTTGACTTACCCAGAGCCAAGTACATTTCTCCTTGCAGAAAAGGCCCTCTTGTATTAGTTGAAGGACTGGGTGGAGTCATTGAAAGGTCTTATTTGTATTCAGAGCTCTTTCTTTTTTTAGATTCAAGGATTCTGAGTCTTAACCTCTTTGATTTTTGGCTGGGTAGGCATCACTGTGTCACTCAGGTAGCTGTTACAGACTCAGCTTCCTGCTAAGATTTCTCTTCAGGGTTGAACATGAATGTGTAACCTACCCATGTGATAAGGACTAGGGAACTGAGAGACCTTTGCCACATCCTGCCATCCAATCCCTCAAATGCCTGCTTTCCTCCTGGAAAATAAAGCTTGCTTTCTTAAGAAAAGCCTTACCTGTCCATGGGAGCATTCAGGAAGGGTGACCGGAGTACTTAGAGGAGAGGAGGACATCGGTCTTCCTTGTGAGAGGAGGGTGTGCAGGTTCATCTGCTACCAGGGCAGTACCCCATGTCGTCAGGAGGTATCCTTGACTGTCACATTCAATAATGTTTTTTTTGTTGTTGTTTAATTATTTGGAAAAAGTAGTTGTGGTTGATATTATTGAGGGTATATTTAAAGTCAGTTAACAATGAAGAAATTTTACAAGAGGGTTTCTAGTTGGGTGCAGTGGTGAGCACCTGTAATCCCAGTCACTAGGGAGATTGAGGTGGGAGAATGGCAAGTTTGAGGCCAGCCTTGGCAACTTTGTGAGACCCTGTCTTAAATAAAAAGGGCTGGGGATGTTGCTCTCTGTTAGAGCGCCCCTGGGTTCAGTCCCCAGTACTGGGGGGGAGAAAAGAAGAGGGAGGGAAAAGGGGATGGTCATGAACTGAACTCGATTTCCATGTGTGTATGTGAGTTTGTCTACTATAACCCTAAAGCTTTAATTAAAAAAAGAAAGAAAAGAATTTTCTGTTTGTAGTTTCTCTGACTGCCAGCATATGACCTAATCTCCTAAAATCTGAGATCCACAAACTCCTTTTTACCTTGCCGTGTTGCTTGTTAAAAACAAAACTTTATTATGGAAAAATCCAAGTTATATGCAAAGTAAAGACAATATGAAAATAAACCCCACGATATCAGTGCCCATCTTCAGCAGTTTTTTTTAAAAATTTTTGTAGTTATACATGGACAGCATGCCTTTATTTTATATGCTTATTTTTGTATGTGGTGCTAAGGATCGAACCCAGTGCCTCACCCATGCTAGGCAAGCACTGTGCCACTGAGCCCTAGCTCCTTCAGCAGTTTTTTAAACATTTTGCCATTCTCATAGCATGACGAGCTCCACTCATACTTCATCCTATCTATTATTACTTTGTGTGGGTCTATTTCTGTTTTGTTTGTTTTTGATACTGGGGATTGAACCCAGGGGTGCTCTACCACTGAGCTGCATCCCAGAACCTTTTTATTTTTTATTTTAAATCAGGGTCTTGCTAAGTTGTCAAGTCTGGCCTTGAACTTGTGATCCCCCTGCCTGAGCCTCTTGAATAACTGAGGTTGCAGGCATGGGACACTACGGACCTGTGTGTGTGTGTGTGTGTGTGTGTATGTCTAAAATGCAGAAATTGTGGCTAATTTCCAGCAATTCCTTTTTGCTACCTATGCCTAAACCCAGACTGGTGCTAAGTCAGCACAGGGGCAAGCCTTCCTTCTCGAGTGGTGGGAACAGTGTTATACCATGAATGGGGCATGGATTGCAATAGGAAAAGACTGAAGGGAGTACTAAATAGATTTAGTACCATATATCAAAGACTGTGCACTGGGTGCAGAAAGAAAATATCAGAACTTATATTTATGCTTATTTTTTTTTTCCAGTCTGTCTTCAGTGTTTATGGTTTTGTGGAGTATTTTAAAAACCACGCATGTGGGTGTGCACACACACTAGAGCATGCACTCATTTTTATGAAGAAGAATTCATGATTAAATGTTTAGACACCAGGGCTGTTAATAAATATTGTTACTTAATCTATTTTTGGATTTCTTTTTCCAGAATTGTAGGATCTGAGCCTGATAATAAAATCCTTAGAAATTTTAGTCTTTCAACAAATTGGGTGCTCAGCATATGTCAGGTGCAGGGCTAAATACTGGGTACAGTCTTCAGCATGCGCACAGGCACATACACACACACATTTAATTTGCATTTTAAAAAGATGACTTTGAATATCCTTGGAGAGACCTTCCCCCACAGAGTTCTGTACAGTTGTCTAACTGTATTCTGACAAAATGTCTCCTGTATCTTTGAAAATCAATTGAAAGGAAGAAAAGAAATATGGCTTTTCTGGTGAGATAGTCACTAGGATTCCTTTTAACACGTGAATTGAGTGGCTCTGACTGCTCTACTGTTGTGCAAGTGTGTTTGACAGCTGGAGGTGGCTAAGGACTGGTGATCAGAATCTTGATGACTGTAGGTGGCCAAGTGTAGAGGTTAAGAGCAAGGGCAACAGAGCAGACTACCTGGGTTTGAATTCTACTCATGCTTCATTTTCTTTTGTGAAATGGGGAAATTATAGTGTGTATATAATACGGTTTATTTAAATAAGTGAGTATTTGTAAAGTGCTTATATAAGTTTGATAAGAACAATTTTTTAAAAATCTGAAAAGAGCTGTGGTGCATGCCTGTAATCCCAGTGGCTCAGGAGGCTGAGGCAGGGGGATTGTGAGTTCAAAGCCAGCCTCAGCAAAAGCAAGGGGCCAGGCAACTCAGAGAGACCCATCTCTAAATAAAATACAAAATAGGGCCAGGAATGTGGCTCAGTGGTTGAGTGCCCCTGAGTTCAATTCCTGGTATTAAAAAAAAATCTGAAAGGAAGGAGGGAAAGAGTTTACAGTAGTAGACAGCCCTCAAAAAATTTGAAAAATGACGAGCCATTGTGTTTCTAAATGGGTTTGTAATCTTCAAAGCACTTCCATATGCGCTCTGTCATTGTTCCGAAGAACAGTTCTGTGGGAAAGTTTGGTGAGATGGTATTATTTTCATTTCATAAATCTGTCGACAGCAGTTTAGGGAGAGTAAGTGGTTGATTCAGCCTAGGTGTCTAACTGTGAATATAAGGATTCAGTGTATTTCATTGGATTTTTAAACATTTCCAGTGTGTAAGCTACTTCAGTCAATTTGTTGCCATTGGTGGTCACTTGTGTATGGGGTGCGAGGGAGGCTCTGGGGATTGAATATGGGGTGTTCTACAACTGAGCTAACATCCCCAGCCCTTTTTTTATTTTTTTTTTTGAGACAGGATCTCTTCAATTTGCTGAGGCTGGCCTTGAACTTGTTAGCCTCATACTCCTGAGCCCCTAGGATTACAGGCGTGCACCACCACACCTGGCTGGTAGTCACTCTTATAGTTTGCTTTCTGTTGCTTTGTCAGCCTGTAAACAAAGCAGTTGCACCCAAATGGACCAGCTGTGTAATCTTTGCTGTGTGATCTTTTTGCGTTTTTATTCTCTCCTCTGCTTATTGACATTCCTGTTTAGAGAGTCAGGTAACCTCTTTTAAGTAATCCAGAGCACAGTTTTATTCCTGATCATTTAAGCAAGGACTGAATTGCATCTTTTTCTTTGGGGGGAGTTAAAATCTTTAAAACCTTTTTTTTTTTTTTTTTTTAATGGAGCCCCTACAGTGTACTTAACTTGGAGGGATAACTAAAAAGAGGGGTTCATCATCTCCTAGAGCTTGATTTAACATTGCAGGCAGCTTCCTGGAGTCACACACACAGTCACTCCAACTGTGCGGAAGTCTGGTGCATGGCTTTTTTCAGTGAGGGTCTATTAACCTGATCCCAGTTTGCAATCCTGACCTACTCTGTCCCAAGACCACTCAGACAGCAAGTGAGCTAAATCCCTGTGACTTTGTTGGAAGCTTCTTTTTTTCGTGATTTCTTAGCAGTCTATATATCTCTCATACTTTCTAAGAAATGATGAAAAGGGCCTTTTAAATACCCTAAAATGAGAGAACTCTGGCAGCAGAGGCACAAGAGTCCTGTCTAGAACATCAGTGTCTTGGCAGGATGGACTTTTCAGGACTTAGACACCATCAGTAAAGGAAATTATGAAATCCCTCCCCTCTGCCCACCAAAGTCTCATCTTCTTGAGTTGTAGCCAGAGATATTAAAAGGCATGGTTAAATGTGCTGTGTCTTATAGTCCTGTGAAGTCCATTGTTTATCAATGGACTTTAAGGGTTTTGCTCTTGCACTGGGAATCCATTTTGACAGTGTAGTCAGATGGCCCTCAGAAGGGACCTAAGCGTTGACCCATTGGATCCCTAATGCCAGTCTTTAGTACAGGAAGATATTTTTTGCTCATCTACAGCAAAATAGGAAAAGCAAAGACAATAATAGTTTCCTGAAGCCAGATGTATGCAGTAGCTCCAGTATACTGAGATTTTTAAAAAAATCTCTTTTGTTCTTTGTCGTTAAAATAGTCTTTATAAATA
Source organism: Marmota marmota marmota (assembly GCF_001458135.2). Taxonomy (NCBI): domain Eukaryota; kingdom Metazoa; phylum Chordata; class Mammalia; order Rodentia; family Sciuridae; genus Marmota; species Marmota marmota. Next base: position 727,967 of record NW_026000196.1, read on the forward strand.
TTTTACTTTGCATTTGCTTGTTTTATTGAGGGGAGGGAAAGGCAGTTTGTCAAGTGTATGAAATCCAGAAGTCTAGGATTTGCTCATTTGGTCTAAGTCAGATTTGACTCAGGAATTCCTTGAACTTTTTTTTAGAAAGAATTCAAGTGTAAAATTTGATCATAATCCTAGGTTCTTTATACATTTCGTGGCCCTCTATCAGTTTATGTGTGTTTGGCTTTTATGTTTGTTTTGTTGATGTATTGGCTATCTCAGATCCTTTATTCTGGATAAAAACTAGGGAAATGACCAAATTATATTGTTCTATTGTGTGCATATATGAATATGTAACAATGAATTTCACTATTACATATAAAACACCAATAAAAATATGCAACAACAACAAAATGCTATGGAAATGAAATAATTTGTCCTCATTATATGGTTCCTGTCCTATTGCTTGCTCTTCCCACCTCCAGCCCCTCTGCCTCTTTCCATTCCCAGGTAGTTAACCACCTAACCCTGAATTTATCTTTGCCAACAATTTCTTTATTGTTGATTGTCATTTAGGCTCAATAAATATTGTTTAAAATGAATAGCTGAATTAATGTCAACAACAGTTCTAAGTATAGTTTTTCTTCTGTTAAGCTCATTTCTGTCTTTTAATTTTTTTTCTCAGTGGTCCCAACTCTTGGTTGCCATTTCATTTAACTGCTGTGAGGTGTGGAAACTGCTGTCCTGTAAGCTATACTAGGGCAAAGGTGGCATCTTGTTGATACTGGAACTCTCCACAGGACCTAGCATAAGGCAGAACCTCATTGAATGTTGGCTGAATTAGATTAAATTCTTCTCTTACTTAATCATCTCTTTTACAGGTTGAAAATCCCGGTTTCTTTTGACCATTCTTTGAGGTATTTTCAGAACCTTTACCATTTGATGGTCTCCTCTGAACTCAATCTTGTTTAGTGCATTACTGAGACAGGCCTATGAAAACAGGAATACTTTAGGCATGGTTTGGTCAGGGGAAGTACGGTAGAACTGTTCCTCCCATGGCCTCCACTCACCAGCTAATGAGGCCTAAGGAGAGCAGGCAGCCTGTTACTGTCATAACATGCATTTCTGAAAATATTGGATCAAGCTATAGACTTCTATGTTCTAGGGAAGATTTCATTCACCAACAAGCCAAATTGAAAAAAAAAATTGTCTCTAATTATATCTTGATGTTTAAATTGTTTTTAAGATGACATTTATTCCTGGTTTTTCCAATGTGTTCTTTAAAAGTTCTTTTTTTTTTTTTTTCCCAATTGGACTTACACTATCAGACAGAGGCCAGTGAGCATATTAATAGAGGGGGAAAAACACAACTCAGTATATCAAATACTTTTCATATTTGCCTCATATAAATATGTGAGTCCTGAGGTTGTTATTAATTTTAGCACTTTCATTATTCCATTTTCCACTCATTTGATAAAATTAGAACAAAAGGCACTAAAACACTGGTTCTAAAATCCTTATTTGGCAGCTGAATCCTTTTTCCTCAAGCAGTAGGGTTGTACCACATAGGAAGCCTAGAGTGTTCCCTTCACTTGGGTTTCCCAGAGCTCAGGTGCTCCACACAGTTCTGAGATGGTTCTAACAAAAAAGTGAAATGGTTTCGCAAGCACTGCTAAGTTAGGGTGCCACTGCTGACCCAGCTACATCATTGTCTGGGAGCACTGTCATCATATACTGCAGAAGTCCACTGGTGTGATCAGGAAGGTGAGGGTAGGGAAGCAGGGTTGCTCTAGAGCATCATTTATGATAGCCTTGGAAACAGCTCCATCAGACTTATTTTTTGCAGTGCTGAGGGTTGAACCCAAGGCCTTGCTCATGCTGCATAAGTGCTCTACCTATGAGCTACATCCCTAGTTCTCCATCAACTTCTGATCAGTGATAAAACCTCCCCCAACTTGTTCTTCCTGACATGAACTATTGCCAAATCAGGTTTCTAGCTCAGGGTTTAATTTTTTAAGCCAGATCTCAAGATTTGAAAAATATTTATCTATATTAAATGTCTTCTCATAATTTGAAGCCCCATGCTTTGCCTATCAATATCTCCTTGCCACCGACCTTGTTAATATTCCGTCTTGATTTTTAGTTGAGAGTCTTAAATGTAATTACTGCAAATTAGCATCTGGTGACTTGGAGGGCGATGGCATCCTTTCAATAAGTGGCGTCATTTTCCTAGAGCTGAAGAGACATAGTTGATTTGTAAAGGGCAGAATAGAGGAGAGAAACAATAATTTTGTCAATCAGTTTGAATAATGCCTGCATTTCATTTCTTCTTTAGTTATGACTGGTGGAGTATGGGGTCGTAACAACTGCCTTTGTTTTATTTTTAAAGAGTGTCATTATGGTGTCCTTCATGGACACCATAGTAAGATATGTCAGTAGGCACCAGGATAGGCCAGAGTGCCAGTAGCAAGTGGCAGGAGAGGTGAGTAGCATTTTAATGAAAGAATTTGATTTTTACTAAAATGATATTATGTAAAATAACAAGTCAAATAAAAGATTAGGATGAAAGCAGATGCAACCCTGTACCTCCTTATTTTAGTACTTAGCAGCACCTCGAGGCAATTGTTTATTGACTTTATGTGAAGGAACATGAGGATTTTTTAATTTTCTAGTCCTGTCAGCTTATTTTAAGTACTTAGTAGGCTGTGTTTATGATTTTAAATAATATACTTTTTTTTGGAGGGGGTACTGGGATTGAACCCATGGGCATTAACCACTGAGCCACATCCTCAGCCTTTTTTTGTATTTTATTTAAAGACAGGGTTTCACGTAGCCTCTCTAAGTTGCTGAGGCTGACTTTGAATTCAGACTCCCTCAGTCTAAGCTTCCCAAGCTGCTGGGATTACAGATTTTCACCACCGTGCCTGGCCAGTAATATACTTTATTTCTAGCTAAATCTGCTTTCATGTGTGCCTCAGCTCATTTCAGTTTCTCTACCCTCAGCTCCTGCCTGGTGTGAGTCCTGCCTTTGCCACTACAACTTCAGGGTTATTGATGTTCACATTCTTTCTAGTAATCACCTGTGACATTCCACTGGGTTTCTATCATTTGAATCTGTAAGTTTAAAAAGACTGAATACCATTACTGTTGGTGCACGTGATTCAGTAGAAGAATGTTCTCATCTCTACAGACATGATTTCAGGGCTTGTGGACCACTCAGGTCAAAGATCACTATTCCTAGATCTTTCTTAATTAGTGCAAATGTGTGCTCCAACAGTGGCTTAAAACCACTACCATATATTTAGTTTCATAATTGAATTCTGATTTCTGTGCACTATGTTTTGCTTTTCCTGAACTTCATGATAACCTTTTTTTGGTTTGAAAAAAATAATAATCTTTCATCATAGGCCCAGATGTTTCTTTTTCTTTTTCCTGGTTGTACCATGTTTTGCATCACACGCCCCCTTGCCCTCTGGAGTCCCTATACCCTCTCCCATTTTATTTATTTATTTTGATTGGGGTCTTGTTATGTTGTAGGCTGGCCTCCAACTCTGGGCTCAAGCACCCTCCTTCCTCGGCCTCTGGAGTAGCTGGGACTGCAGGTATAGGCCACTGTGCCCAGCTTCTCCCATTTTAGGTTGTTGTTTTCCTGCTGTGACTCAGTGCTCATCTTGGGGCTTTTTTTCATTGCTCACCTTGGTTGGACCTACCATTTCTGGATTCTGTGTGTTCTTTCTTGGATTCTATGTGTTCTTTCTAGTTTTGCTAGAGTACATTCCTCAAAGGAAGCATTTAATGGGTTCTTGTCTGGGTTGAAGATAGTTAACCTGAGAGTGTAGAGGGCTAATAGACTTCGAAATTCCCAACACCTTGAATGTATAGCCTGGTGCTGGATTGATTCTTGTTCCTTTGTAAAGGGCTGTTCTGTTCTTCCAAGGAAATTATGAGGACCTTTTTCTTTTTAATATTCTGAAATTATAAAAAAATATTTCAAAGGAGAGACTTTTAAAATTGTTACTAATTAGCTATTCTGGACACTTAATGAGATCTTTTACCAACTCTTAATCTGACAGATTTTCTTTAGTAGTTTTTTGAAATTTTCTTCTTCTGTTTTCACAGATACCCCTTATCATAACATCTATTTCCCTGACCACCTGGATTTTCCTCTGTCATTCATGTTCTCCATATCTTTGTCAAGTTTGTTTGACATTCTGGGAGATCTCTCCAAATTTATTTTCTGGCCCTTGAGTTAAATTTTGTATTTTAGCTCTCAATTTTCATGTCTTTTTCCTCTTGACTTCCCTTTTTCATAGCATCTTGTTCCTTTTTTCGGAGTTGTATTTTCTCAGATATATGAATAGACATCTTTTCTAAGGCCTGGATATTGGTGCCTTACTTGTCTGTGTTCTCTGAAGCTGCATTTGGGTCTTTCTTGCTGCTGACTTTCCTCATATGTTGATAGTTTAGCATAGTGATGAAGAGCTCGGTCACTGGCTCAGACTGGGATTGAACCCTAACTTTGTTGTCTTCTTACGCAATACTTTATAATATATCTACATGCTGGGGTGTTTAGCGTTAAATGAATAAATATAAAGCTTTTACAATTGTGCCAGATAAATGATAGGTGCTCAGTGAAAACTAACTAGCTATTGTCATCACTGCTGACCCCTCAGTCTGTATGAATGGCATCTCCAGCATCTCCTTGAAACCAGGTACATGATTGCTGGTGAACTTCCTGTTGGATGAGACCCTCTAATTTTGTTCACAATGACAGTCAGTTGGGGTCTAATAGTGAAGGAACGGACTAGATCATGTTGTTAGGGGCAGTGTTTGCTTATCCTGTGGACCTACCACAGTCCATGGGGAATATACTAGGTGTGGCATCGGGAATACCAAAATGCTGCCTTATCAGCATTCCAAAGTTAGTCAGACACTGCCATGCACACTAATGAGAGGCTTTAATGTTTACAACATGAAATATTTAGGTTAAGCAGATACCTGCATTATTGTAAACAGGTTTGTGTATAGACGAAATTCAGTGAAAGCCAAGTTACCAAAAATTTCCTGGGACAAATGGAATCAGAACACTTGACAGCCTACAGTGGCACTGATCCCCACGACTGAGGTAACCTGGGTATTTGCTATCACATGGTAACGTGCCTTGAGAATTCATTTTTAAAGTTTATTTATTTGCAGTACTGGGGATTGGACCCCAGAGTCTTGCACATGCTAGATAAGCACTTTACCACTGAGCTATAACTCCAACCTAGAATTAATTTTAAATGATTTTCAAAATAAAATGTTAGAAAGCATTCTATGTGCTAAATTCTAACTGTATCTAAATAACAAAAGGCAGCAGAGAAACCGTTTATCCTGTGGCTTTTCTTTTTATTATTTGTGGTATTGGGTATTGAACCCAGGGGTTCTCTACCTCTGAGCTACATCCCCAGCCCTTTTTATTTTTTATTTGGAGACAGAGTGTCACCAAGTTGTCTAGGCTGGCCTAGAACTTATAATCCTTCTGCCTTAGTCTCCCAGGTAGCTGGGATTTCAAGTATGTACCACCATACCCAGCTTCATGGTGTCTTTGAAGACCCAGAAAAGGAACAGGAAAGGATAGGGATATAAAGAGAGGCAGCATTTGTAGAGCACTTACTATGAGCCAGGGATGTTGAGAGGCACTGTATTTCCTTTCAATCAGTCTCCAAAACAACAACTCTTTTTTTTTTTTTTTTTTAAAGGAGAAAGTTGTAGAAAGTTTCCCTGAATTAAAGTATGTTCTTAGAATTTTTTAATATTTATTTTTTAGTTATCGGCAGACACAACATCTTTGTTTGTATGTGGTGCTGAGGATCCAACCCGGGCCGTATGCATGCCAGGCGAGTGCGCTACCGCTTGAGCCACATCCCCAGCCCCAACAACAACTCTTTGAAGTAGGTCCTGGGAGCTCCCTTATATACAGGGGAAAAGAGGCCAAATGGCTTCATCATCCCTAGCACAGAGATCTTCTCAGTCCCCCTGGCTAGTAGGTCTTAACTTTCTCCTTTAGGGTGGCAGATGTTTGAAAAAGATGCTTTTGGAGAAGGCAGGTGTAAGAGCCAGAAATGGGTTTGTTTCCCAGTGTGAACCTTTGGGAACTGTGGTGAGTTGGGTCCCAGCACTGTGTGGGTCACCTGTTCTCTACCATGGGCTCCAGGAACAGAAATGCCTTGTCCTGGCTGATGAGAGAAGCCAGCAGCAGGCAGGAAAGATGGCCGATGAACTTGATTCAGATGGAGTTTTTATTTTTTATTTTTAGTTGTCAATGGACCTTTATTTTATTTATTTTTATGCAGTACTGAGAATTGAGCCCAGTGCCTCACACATGCCAGGCAAGCACTCTACTACTGAACTACAACCCCAGCTCTGATTCAGATGGAGTTTAAAGGCAGGGGATGTATTGGGCCAAATTATATTATTATATTGTGTGCAAGTATGAATATGTAACAACAAACTGCACCATTATGTATAACTATAATGCACCAATTAAAAAAATATATGGGGAAGAAAGACAGAGGAGGGCAGTAAAACCTTCACCTGCAGGCCTCAGAGTCTCCAAGTTGGCTGTTGCCAGCACAGTTACAGAATGGAGTTTCCCCAGCCACATGGACATTTTGAGTAAATTTGACTTTTTTACCGAGCCAAGTGATAATATTTGCGGGAGGTTCAAGTTTAATCTCTGGGATTCCTGGGGGTTCCATTTACTTGGAAGGCATTTGAAATACTGTGCTGAGGGTCAGACACTCAAAAATGAGAGATGTGTCCATGTGAATTCCAGAGTAGTACTGTATATATCCTTTTAAGACCAAAGTTTACAACAGTTTGTGATAGAATAGGTCTAAAATATCTTATGTACTTCCTAAGCAGAAAATAAGCTGTTTAATCATTTATTAATGATGACTCTGGTCATCATTATGGAAATTGAGTGTTGTACTATTCAATTTGTGATTGATGACTGATTTCTGTCTTGTCTAGGATGAGGTATAACTTATTCTTTAGGTTACAACAAAGAAAACATAAAATCAAGACTGAAAATGAAGCGTAGCCACATGGGGGGTTTAAAGATGCGTCTCATTGTGACCCACTGCCTTCTTTAACATATATATTGGGTAGCTTTGCCAAGCTCTGGGGGCCTGAGGGTCTGGGAAGTAGTGGATGCCCCCACCCCAATACCCTGGAAAATTTTTTTCTTTACCTCCTCTCTCTCTACTGCTCCTCTTCTTTTTCCTAGTGTTATCAAAGATGAAGCTTTTTGCTCCTGGGCCCTTCTTGGAATCTTGATTTGTGGTGAGTTTCAGTGTGGTGGTGGTGGTTGTGGGGTAGAGTAACATTCCTGTACTTTGCTAATCTCTAATACCATTTCTATCATTGATCTTTTAAATCCTGCACAAAGTCATTATCTTAGTTATATAACGACTGTGGTTGTGTTCTCACATTCTGTCAAACCATCAAAGAATTGTGGGGTGGGAGGGAGGGGAGGAACACAGGGGGCCTACGGGATAGTTTCATTCAGAGGTTCAAGTGTCTGTGGGTATCAGATTTCCAGTCTGTTAGAGGGACAAAAATGAATGAAACCAAACACATTGAAACTTGCCCAAAACTACCCATAAATACACCTCATTTCCTCTGCAATTTCTAAGAGGTAACAGCCCCAGGGAATAGAGATTCTCTAAAAGTCTCTTCTGGCATCCTCTAAGGATGCTGTTTGTCTGCTCCACACACTTTCCAGGTGTGGATATCTGTATATCTGTTACCGGTGAATTTCATATTCTAGTTTAGTGTTGATTGCTTTGGTTATTTTGGTGGTCAGGGTGATGGTTATTATATTATATTGTCTCTCAATACCTGGAGTTCTCTCTCTCTCTCTCTCTTTTTTTTTTTGGTGGTGTGGGACATGATTTCCAGGGCCTCACACACACCAGGGAAACACTCACACCCAGCCACACCAGAGTCCCACATCATTAGTTTTATTAGTTTTTCCATAGGCTATCATTACCATTTTGATTTCTCCATTCAAGATTTGCTTAGAAAAGTAGTTGTTTGGTGTTTTTTTGTTTTTCTTTTGTTCTTCTGAGGATTGAACCCAAAGGTGTTTTAGCTGCACTAGCAGTGCTTTTTATTTTTTATTTTGAGATAGGATCTCACCAAGTTGCTGAGGCTGGCCACCAACACGATCCTCTTGCCTCAGCCTCCCAAGTAGCTGGGGTTACAGGTGTATGCCACCATGCCTGGAAGATTTTTCTTGTATTTATTGTCCTAAAATGTCAAGGATTTCCTCTTCTTAGTTAATTGGTTCTTTATTTTGTTATTATTTGCATCATGGTCAAAAAACGGTCATCACTTTCATTTACTTTGATTTTTTTTCCCCTAGTACTGGGAATTAAACCCAGGATCTCCCACGTGCTAGACAAACACTCTACCACTGACCTACACCCCCGTCCCTACTTTGATTCTTAAGATTGGTTCCTTTTTAAAACTTTGTAGAATCTTTTCACATGTCTAGGAACTTTCCTACTATTCTCTGTTCTTTGAGTGTATCTGTAGTTGCCTATTATTAGGAATTGAAACAGGTCAGTCAGATGTCATGTGTAGCCCTGTTCCAATCTTGTAGAGGAGGCAAGAAAGAAATGTTTAACTAAGTGCAGAAATGAAAAATGTGACTAACTTGTTTCAAAATAATTTCTAATGGGTATGCTGAATTCTGAAGGAGACCTGGCCTTGATGCCTTTTCCAAGTCCTTGAAAACTGTAAACTTTAAACTTTTTAGGTCTTTTTTTTCCCACATGGTAAGAGATCTGAGTCACTTAGTGTGGCTCAGCAGTTCAGGGCGCTTAGGAAAAGATGTGGGGCAACTAGCCAGTGGAGAGTGTGTTACAGGATCTGGTTACTTGAGAAATTTAAGGTGAGAAATTTAAACTATCTGGTTGTTTGGCAGGTGGCACCTCATAGCTCTGTGTACTTTTGATAAAGGACATTCTGACTGCCATAGTCAGGCTTTCCATCCTTCAGGGCATGAATGCTCCAGATTCCTTTGAGCCACTGTTGATTCTCTGACTAGCAATCAATGTCATAGCATAGCATTCTTTTTAAATTAGAGTATAACCAGTCTCCAAAAATAAGAATAGTTTCCTTGAGATAACTGGGAAAGTATTAGAGAAAGGAGGAAGGGAACTGAAGAGTGTGAGAATGCTGTTCCAAAGTGTGCTGTTCTCAGGGCCGCACACAGAGTGTCTATGCTTGTTCCACGTGCCAGTGACCAGTCTGGTAATAGGTATTCTGTTCATTGGCTCTCATTGCTGTTGCACTATGAATTCTGGGTCTTCCTAGCAAGATTCAGGTGCTTCAATGTTGAAAAAATTTGAGTGTGGTGTTACAGGCCCAGGTGGCATCCTTAGGTCCATCTCTGAAGAGATTGCCCACCGTCCTGAGTTCCTGACCTTCTTCGCACCCTGCCCTAGCTGCCCTTGTTGTTGACTCTGTAGAGAGGGCTTAACTTTGAAGGCAGACATCTGACCTGATTCAGAGCCAGGCTGTGCCACCCACTAGCTTCATGGCCTTGGGCAGGGACCTTAGTTTTCTGATCTGTGTAATGGAGCTTGCAGGTAGTTGTTAGGATTAGAGATGGGGTAGGTAAGGCTTATTCTGCTGTGTGCCAGGTACTATCTAATGACAAACCAGAGCAAGACCTGCTGTTAAGGAGCTTCATAATCATTAGCACACACATGTCCACACCCACCTGCAAATCACAGGGTTCTTGGTGTATAGGGAGCCCTCCAAGGGTCAGGGCCATATTCACAAGCAGATGAGGGACTCAGTCTTTACTGAGTAGTACCCATGGTCTGTTTTGCTTCAGCATGGTTTCTAACCTTGTAGGACTGAAACTGTAGGGAACGGTGACAGTGAGTAGCTGAGAAGGGAGAGGGGCTGAAGCAGCAGATCTAGGCCTAAGCCATTCCCCTTGATTTACAGATAAGAACTCTTAAGACAGGTAAATCACCTCCGTGCTAATGTTCCCACAAGGTCAATGCCCAGGCATTTTCATGGGGCATTAGAGTCAGGATTAGAGATTTGTTGACTCAAGGTCCTTGACCTCTCTGTAGTACATCCAAGTCCGTGAAACCAGGTAAACAATGAAATTTTCAGGACCTTAGTGTCTGAACAAAACTGATAAGTGTTTAGAAGAGCAAATGGCACCCTTCCCAGATAACCAAAGGAGTCATCAACAAGCACAGGTCTTCCAAAGGTGGTACACATCTAAGAGTTAATGAGGCTTGCAAGTGTCAGCTGAACGAAGCAAATGGGCAAGACTTTAAAGCTAGTGCATTCATACTCAGATCATGAGACTAGAAGCCCCAGGAAGGCAAAACCTAAATCTTCCTTGCTCGTTATCACATCCTCAGCCTGTGGCATCAAAGGCATACAAAGGGGCTTAGTGACTACTCAAGGAATCAGTTCTTCCTTTCTCTGTCTTTGGTGTTGAGGAGGCCTGACAGAGAGACCCCAGGCAGCATGTATGTAAGTAACCAGGGAGGGAAGAAGCTCAGCAGGGGTGTTTTTTAAGCCATACTTGATTCACATATGAAATCTTAATAAAATTTTGAATATTTTCATACATACTTTGGCTATATAGTCCCACATTTTCTTCAACCTGAGAAATTCTAATACACTATAGCAATAGGTACAAATGTGACCCTTTCAAGACAAAACTACATACAAATAGATCTCTGTAATGGAAATCATTTGTTTGTACTTTGTGGAACATTTTATATCCATCTGATTTCTTTCAAGTTCTGGGTGAAAAAACATTTCTTGACTGCCTTTAAAATTACATAGTAAAAATTCTTTCTGATTTGCTTTGCTCTGATGGAAACTTGAATGCCATGATAAATTGTCAACAGGGAGTCAGATGTATTGGAAGAATAATGAGGGCCAGGCATGATGGTACACACCTGTAATACCAGCTACTTGGGAGACTGAGGGAGGAAAGTCTCAAATATAAGGCTGGCCTGGACAACCTTAGGGAGAACCTGTCTCAAATAAATAAATAAGGCCTGGGGACATGGCTCAGTAGTAAAGCACCCCTGAGTTCAATCCCCAATACCAAAATAAACAAAAAGAAATAATGTGGGACCATTCCAGGAATGAGGAAACGAATTTGTAAGTTTAACATATTAAAATACCCATTGACATTTTGGATAGAATTTTAGAGAAACCAGGAGGGTTTGAGGTCCACTGAGTTTAGAAAGAGGTAGCTAATGGGAAATGGAGTAACTGCTAGAATTGTATTAAAGACTGACACCATAAAACAACAACAACAAAGTGAGCACCTAGAATGGACATGTGGGGATTATACATAAGCAGGGGAGTGGAATAAATTTCATATACTCAGAACAGAGGAAACTAGATCTGACAACATTGCCTCAACTAGAGGTACCCCTAATCATATCTGACCTCACCACACTACTTCCATCCCTTGCCTGTTTTAGCCTGTTAACCCCAGCATCTGAGGATAGCCCTTGGGTCCTAATGTTCACTCTCCCCAAAGCCCATGATATCTACTGATGATATGGCCTCTTTGAGTTCCTCTGGATGTGGAGGGAAATCCTCTCTATCAGGCCCCTTTGTGTGATAAAGGCACCTAGATATTGCTGTGATCTGAAGTTTTTACAAAGACAAGACAATTTCTCTTCAGAATGGAAAACCAGGTCTGTGCCTGTAGCTGTCCCAGTCATCACTGGCACACAACTTATAGGCGGTTTCTCTGTGTGTGAAACAACCTGAAATGTTTAGGCACAGAGGTGAGTGTGGGATGAAACATGAACTTGCAGGGTAAAAGCTTGAGCATTTCTTACTTCTGGGCTTATGTATGATTTTGCACACTTGTGTTGTCTGCAAGAGTAACTGAATCTGCCCTTTATGCTGCCAAGTCTTTGGTCATTGTGTTTTCTCCAAAGACTGCATTATAAGAATGTGGTAACTGGTCACAATGAAGTGTAGGGAGTGGAATGTGGTTAGCTGAACATTTTGAATTATTAATGTCGTGGTGCACAGTGTTCTTAGTGCCCTGTAACAGCTTCCTGTTTACGATAAAGGAGGATGTAGGATTTGCATGGTTAAGTTTATACACTACCTAGTATTTTAATTCAAATTTAACATTGAAGTCACCTTGAAGTCTAATTTTAGGTCAATACAGTAAAAGGAAACAGCATGTTCTATGGGTTAGGCTTCTGAGTCACAAAGTCCCTGTCCTCTGTTTGGAGGCCATGGAGATTGGATCTGGCAAGGATAATCCCCAATCCCGTGCCCTTGACAGACGGGTGGGGGAGATTTGTTAGAATGCAGCCGCTCTCTTTACCAGCGCCCTTGAGTGTTCAAATATAGAAATGGGAGTCTCATTACTGTTTTATTTAAATGAAAGATACCGCTGAAAGAAATACTTGCAAGAAATACTTGCTTCTGCGTTTCCACTCAGTATGTGTGTGTGGGGGGGCTGCCTTTTGTGATGGTCCTGTGGGAGCCCTTTCATCTCCAAGAGGGGAGGGTGGAGGAATTGCTGTGCCTTCCCAAGGAGTGGTTTTCCTTTGTTGTGCTTTTAAAAACCCAGGCGAGGAGGATAAGTAATGGAAGGGTCTTCATGGCAGGGAAGTCAATGTTGTGTTTAAATAAAATAGAGTTATTTTAAGATCTCAGCTTGGTTATCATCACTTCCCTGAACCCGCTGACTGCCCTCTGAGATATACCCTGAGTAGAGTATTCTACCAGATTGGTCAGAAGAAAACAGTATCTAGTGACACACACATTTTTATAAGCTTTATAAACATGTTACTGGTAAATTTTAATGTTCTTGGATCGATTGATCTATCTTTCTTTCTTTCTGATTTGATACTGGGGATTGAACCCAGGGGTGCTTAACCACTGAATTACACTCCCAGCCCTTTTTATTTTTTATTTTGAGGCCGGTCTCACTAAGTTGCTGAGGGCCTTGCTAAATTACTGAGGATGGCCTTGAATTTTTGATCCTCTTGCCTCAGCCTGCAGAGTAGCTGGGATTACAGGGGTACCCTTGAATTTTAGAGATTTTACAGTAAAAGGTAAGATTTTACTGTTTATTCCTGTTTTACCATTTATTGTTTTTACTTAGTATAGTATGGTTGTAATATAATCTCATTTAGCATTCAGGAGAGGTTGGATTTTCTTTTTACCATCTAATCAAGAAATGATTCACGTAAATCAGATTGAAGAGAAATGTCACTTTTTTTCCTTTTTAAAATTGTGGTAAAACATATATGGCAAGTTTTTGCCACTATAACCCTTTTTAAATATGCCATCCTGTGGCATGAGGACCTTGGCACCATCACTACTGTTTATCCTCTGGACTTAATTTTTTTCCTCAACTCAGATTCCATGCCCATGGGTGGGATATTCGTTTCTAAAACAGCATTGCAGTGCTGCAGCTGATGCTGGGTACATGTGTGGTCTGGGCTGCTCCTCTGGCCAGAGGGGGTGTGTGAGAGAACTCAGTGTTGAGCGCCACTTGTCATGGAAGAGCCTTTTTCACACACAGGTAACCGAGCCCAGAACGGGGCTGGAGCTTGGCAGCCACAGCAGGAAGCCTGTCGGAAGCCATGAGCTGCTTCAGTCCGGTGAAGCTTGATTTGTAATTCATAGGCTTTATAGTTCTTTGCCAAGTCTGTTTAGTCCGTAAGTCTGGCTCTGATATACTTTTCAAAGCTGTCTTAGTAATTAGGCTGTGAGTTAAGTCAATAACTGTGCTCAAAGCTTGAGTTTCCTTATCTATAAAATAAATTGGTGCATCTGTATGATCTCTAAGGACCTCTCCCTGCCTGTCCTGTGGTTTGAGATATTTCCATAATGGATGCTGTGAAGTTTTAAATTATTTATCTATTTATTTATGTACTTTTTTTATTGGTACTAGGAATGGGGTGCTTAACCACTGTGCCACATCACCAGCTCTTTTTAGTTTTTATTTTGAGACAGGACCTCCATAAGTTGCTGAGACTGGCCTTGAACCGATCTTCCTGCCTGATCTTCCTGCCTCGGCTTCCTGAGTCACTGGAATTATAGGCATGTGCCACCACACCCTGTACTTTTGAGAAGGATGAAAAGAGAAATGGAAGGTTCTAGAAGCAGAACAAAGAGTAGGGAACACAAGGAGAAAAGGACCATGGCAAGCACACTGGCAAGATTAGGCCTGGAACAGATCTGAAGATGTCATTGGGCAGGGCAGGTGGAGTAGGGGGTAGTGAGCTTCTTCATGAAGTCTGCCCATTGGAGCCTGTTGGACACTGGACACACTTTCACTGTGAATTTTGCAGGAGGTGTTTGAAGGACTATCAGGTGAAGCAGGACCATTCCAAGCCTCAGTTGAGGGGAGAGAGCCAGGTGTTGTCTCTGGTGTTGGGGGCCATCTGGAATCCCCCCCAAGCCACATTCTGCAGTGGAAAATAGGTGAGCAGCCCTAGAGAGAGTGAAGAGGGGGAAGAAAATCATGAAAGAGAAAGAACTTAGCACACCTCTTATTGTTTCGAAGTTAGTCTAAGCATGGAGACTGTCCTGCCTGTACCTAGCAGTTTCTTTAACTCTTTCATATAACTGTCACTGCAGTCGCTGGAGGCCAGAGTTATTAGATCCCTTTATGGCCAAGGCAGTGGTACTGGAGAGCATTCAGATGCAGGGTGGAGCCAGATGCAGATGTTGAAGCCAAAGCCTTCTCCAGCTGTGCCCTGTTCCTCAGTTCTCTACCCTCCTTTCCTTGTCTCAGACCTCCATGTGGTTGTGACCTCATATTCCCAGGGCTTACAAATGTCCAGTGTTTGTCCTACTTCAAGAGAGAGAGACATTCACACTCTACCCAGATTGAAGCACAAGACTGGATGCGGGGCCTCCAGTGCATCTGGATGTAGGCTCTCACTCTCCTCAGCTTTGCTCTCTGTAGTTATTCCCAAGGAGGCCCTTTCTGTGTGGACGACAAAGGCATCCTGCCCTATGCCCAATAGAAGTGGGTGCAGACATCTTGGGGGTGATTGACTAGTCCTTCTGGCTGGAGATCCAGGTGTCATTGGCCAGTCCAGAGGTGTGTGCACACCTGGAGTTCCAGGGCTGGGAGGTAGGTAGGTGCTCCACAAAGATGGAGTGGTACTCTCTGCTTGCACTGTGTTGCCATCTAAGAGCGTGCCAGTGGATAGCTTGGCAGTGTTGGTGCAAGAACTACTGTGGTCTGTAGTACTGCAGTCTCAGGTCCACAGTTCTTGTGACTCAGTTCAAGGTTCCTAGCCATCTCAAGTCATGTCTGCCATATTCCTTTGAGAAGTCATCTTACAGCAAGATAAAGCAATTAGGCATTGTATGTTCAGGTTTCTAGTTCTAAGGAAGAACTTTCAGCCTTGGCCATGAGGTGGATCATTAAATTGGATTTTTAAAGTTTATTTTCCCATCCAAGAGATTCTTTTGAAATCGGTACCTTACTTTTCAGTTCAGTTTCTTGGAGGTAGAATCATGGGTCTTTCAGAGCTTCACTTTAGCAAGCTTCTGTCTTTGTGTTGGAATGGGTGGAAGCAACATTTATTGAGGATTTTTTTTTTTTTGTCAGATGCTTTTGTTGGGATTTGATATAAACCTGCACCTATAATCCTCTGAGTAACCCTATAGGGTAGGTGGTATTCTAGCTAGTAATAAGTATTTGTGCAGCAATAGTCAGGAGTGAGCATTTTCTGAATTTTCCCACTATGTTAGATAATTACAGAATTCCAAGAGTCTCAATTATCATTAGAACAATTTCAGCACAATTATGTTCAGATAAGTTAAAGCAAATTATTTTATTTTAATTGTTAACAGCTCCAGAGAAAGCTGTTAATTTTATATTCTTTAAAGCTGTAACTTTTCCTCTGAAAGGTTGACTTTTAAACTATTAAGCAATTCCATCAGGTCTTGTTTACTTGTGCTTTGACAAGGAGAGAGTTATAGGACTAAAAAAGGAAATAGCCTTCAGTGTCAGAAAGAATTGAGTTGTTTTGAAGGTGGACTTTGACCTGACACAGAAAGCCCTCCCTGAACCAACATTTAGAAGAAAATTGGAAGCATCTAAGATAGAATGAAGCATCATCATAAACAAGGGTGCTTTACAAATATTGGATGATACATGTAGAGATACGCTTTGAAATAAATGTGTTTAAGAAGGGCTTCACTGAGCCTTTTTGTAAGTGATGTTTCCCCATAGTGCTTTTATTCTCTGCATTGTATCACCGCCATCTCGCATGGGGATTGTGCCCCTTGATTCCTCCAGAGCCTCTGCCATTAGCTACACAGTGAGTGTTTTATATCTCAGGGTACCACATCCATGGGTTCCACCAACTGCAGATGAGAAATGTTTGGAAACAATAACTCCAACACGTTTCTGAAAGCAAAACTTGAATTTCTTCCCTGAGTACTATGCAGAATCCATTTGTGGTATACAACGCATAGCTTCTGCCTTTAGCATCTCAGCCCCTCTCCAGCAGTCGTCTGAGCCTAGTTTGCCTTGTCTTTCTTGTTTGCCAGCTATGTAATGCGGCCTACTGTGGTCACATCTTTACTGAACATGTGCAGACTTCTCTTCTCGTACCAAGGATTGAACTCAGGGGCTCTCAACCATTGAGCCACATCTCAGCCCTATTTTGTATTTTATTTAGAGAAAGGGTCTCACTGAGTTACTTAGTGCCTCCCTATTCCTGAGGCTGGCACAGGCTGGCACTCATAATCCTGAGGCTGGCTTTGAACTCACAATCCTCCTGCCTCAGCCTCCGGAGCAGCTGGGATTGTAGGCATGTGCCACCAGGCCTGGTTCAGACTCTTTTCTCTTGCTACTGTTCCCTGAATCATACAGTGTAACAGTTACTTACATTAGCACTTCCATTGTATTATGGATTATAAGGAACCTGGAGATTATTTAAAGTATATGGAGATTATATGCAAATATTATACCATTTTATATAAGGGACTTGAGCATCCCCACAAGGGTCCTGGAATCAAATCCCCCGGATGCTGGGGAACAAAAGACTTGTTTTCAGGCTGTTGCTTCTTCTGGACACTCGTCCTCCTCTGTACTCCAGTAGGAGGTAGAATGAGGTGAACTCAAGGGTCCAGCTTTGTAACAAAGATGTCAAACAACTCTAGGAAGATTTTTATTTTTAATTAACCCTGAGAGGTTGACTTTTATATGCCCTGCTTAGAATATTCCACAATTGCTTGATACTCACTATGTTCCCAAACTGAACTTATTCCCTACTGAAACAGAATTTAGTTCCCCTCATAATCTCTTTCCCAAGATTTCCATTTTGAGCCTGTTTTTTCAACACTTACCTTAGGGTTGTCTTTGAATGTCTCCCTTAGTCCTTTCTGCCACATACTTTTCTGAAATGAGTAACTCTTTCACAGAACACTTCTTCCCCACCATGGTCTTCTTGCTTTTTTTTTTTTTTTTTTAATATTTTTATTTATAGATGGACACAATAACTTTATTTTATTTATTTATTTTTATGTGGTGCTGAGGATCAAACCCAGTGCCTCACACATGCCAGGCAAGCACTTGCCACTGAGCCACAATCCCAGCCTTGTCTTCTTGCCTCTTGCCACAGCTTGCAGCCAGTCTCCATATTCTTGGATCTGGGCACAATCCCCAAGCCCTTCCATATCTAGCTCCACCTTCTTTCTACATTCTGCCGCTTATCAGCATAAACTCCTCACTGATCCCAGCCCAGCCGGACTCCAGGCCCAAGGTGTGGGTGCTCTGCCTCCCCTGCTTCCCTTGCCTTTCTTTCGACATTTTTTAGACTTTCCTCCCTTGACCTTGGCTTCAAGCTCTGCTTTCTGCCTGAAGCTGTTCCCCACTTCCCAGTCCCTGCCCTGATCCTTCTCTTAGCTGAACTCTCTGTAAGCTTCCTGGCCATACTATTCCTTTTATCAGTACCTGTTTTTGGTGTTATTTATTGCTTCGAATCTCATTTTCTTCTTTTTTGTACTGGGTATTGAACCCAGTAGTGCTCTAACACTGAACTACACCCCCAGCCCTTTTTATTTCTTATTTTGCATTAGGGTCTCACTAAGTTGCCAAGGCTGACTTGTGATTCTCCCAAGTCACTGGTATTACAGGTGTGCACCACTGTGTCCAGCATAACCCTGTTAGAGTCTCATTAAGTTTCCGAGGCTGGAGCCGAGTGTGGTGGTGTGTGCCTATAATCCCAGAAATTTGGGAGGCCTGAGGCAGGAGAATCACCAAGTTTGAGGCCAGTCTTGGCAATTTAGCAAGATTCTCATTCACTTAGTGAGACCTTATCTGAAAACCCAAAAAGATTTAGGGATGTAACTCAATGGTAAAGAACCCTGGGTTCAATCCCCAGTATCCAAAACAAACAAACAAACAAACAAACAAACAAACCAGAAAGAAAAAGAAAAAAGTTTCCAAGACTGGCCTCAAACTTGCAGTCCTCCTGCTTCAGACTCCTGAGTTCCTGGGATTACAAGGATGTGCTACCATGTCCAACTCAAAAGGTGTGTTGTAAGAAAGAAAATAATGCTTTAGGTGATTGATATTTTCCCCCGTCTTCTTCATGTAGGGCACATGTTTATTAAGCATTGTCCCCAGAGAGTACAAGATTGGTTTGCCATTTTAATGTCTGAAAGCAAAGGGATCCCACATGGCCATCTGTGCTTTTGGCAGGTCCTTCATGTATACACCTGCTTCCTTTGCACAGTCGGTCTTTTGCTCTGAGGCTTTGGTCCAAAGTTTATGAGGGTTTCTCCATATCCTCCGACATCATCCTTCAATTAACATTTATGTTATTTGTGTATTTATCTTTGTCATATGTCTTAAGATATTTCCCCTAGGAATTCTGGCTCTGAAATATTTAAAATGTTGACTTCAAAAGTCAGCGGAACTGTGCCAAATGTGCTGCTTCTGAAGATAAATGGGAAGGCTCTTGACAAAAAGGACAAAGTCAAGGCCTATTATCTTAAACAGGATGCAGTATGTCTCAGGCTGGTTCATGGCTATAGAAAGAGAAGAAAGCCTTACATTGAAACAAAAACAAACCTATTTTCACCTTATAAATGGCCATTCCCATGGAACACCATCTCAGCCCTCTTAGCCTCTGTTTGTGGGTGTTCCTGCCCCAGCCCTCTCTCTTGCTGCTGAGAGTGTCAGAGCCCTTGGCTCCAGGGTGAGTCATGTCCTGTGTAGAAACTGAAAACTTCATTCCAGTGATCCACCTGTGCTCCTCATAGCTTGTGATTGCAAAGTCAGTGGGCATTTGGAGACGTTGACAGCAAAACTTGTGGCCTTCCAAGGGAATTTACAAGTAACACTGCTAGTTAGGGTAGTTATTCAGTATCTTGTCTTTCCCTCCTTTGATTCCTTGTGCTGTTTTTTTTTTGTTTGGTTTTTTTTTGGTACCGGGGATTGAACTCAGGGGCACTCAACCACTGAGCCATATCCCCAGCCCTATTTTGTATTTTATTTAGAGACAGGGTCTCACCGAGTTGTTTAGTGCCTCGCAGCTGCTGAGGCTGGCTTTGAACTTGTGATCCTCCTGTCTCAGCCTCCCAATCTGCTGGGATTACAGGTATGCGCCACCGTGCCCAGCTCCTTGTGCTGTGTTTTAAGAAAATCTCATATCATGCCTAAAAGCACGCATGTTTACAAGCTCACTAAGAATTAATGTGGTCTTCATTCTTACTACTTTGCAAACAAGAGATTCTGCTCCTATCCAGATCCCTAAGAGGATGTTAAACTTTGAACAGCTTTTTATATCTATTGGAATAACTCTACTTGAAATTTAGTTTTAATTTGTTCAGAAATAGCCTTTGGCTAGAATCACTTTCTGTTCAAAGTAAGAGGTGCCTCTAAGCTCACTGATCTCTGGGCTTGGGTGTTAACTTCACCAAAGAGGAAAACAATTTTACCTAACCTTGTGGAGCTTACAGCCTCATTGGCAGTATAGGGCTCTCACAAAGTGGCTTATTACTTACACTTTCACATATGTAAGCACCTTAGTGAATGGCTCAGGGAAGAAAATACTGTAGATGGGTTGGAGGCATTAGGATTACTATGCAAAAGAGATAGGCCTGGAAGGGACCTGCATGACCCAGGGTTTTCTAATGATGGATAGTAGCAGTGGTTTTTATGAGCCAGTTAAGAGGAGCCCAGCCTTCAGGAGCAGGAGCTTAAGTAACTTGGACAGAAAAGAAAAAGAAGGAGTAATTTGTCAGGGCCAGATGTAGATTAATTGAGCCCATGGACTTTTATCCTTAGTGATTTGCTGAAGGGTTTGATTAGCAAAGTAACATAACAAAAGTTGTTTTGTTTCCAAGGAACACTTGTAATGAGGATGCACAGGATGGATTGGAGTGGGGAGTGTGGCAGTTCTTATAGATAGAAAGTGGAAGGAAGGTAGTTTTGGAAGAGAAAAGTAGAGGTCAGGCATGGATATTGATTAGGCCTGGGGGATTCCAAGGTTTTGTCCTGGGAAAAGGAAAGAGGCCAGAATGAATGCTGGCAGGCTGTCAGAATGCAGCCATTAACATGAGTCACAGCAAGACAGGGATTAAAACCAGGTCAGCAGTCAAGAACTAGGACACCTGCTTCCTCATCGGCCATATGATGACACACAGAAACCAAAAGGACAGAACAGGATAGATTGGTAGCTTGAGCAGCGAAGGACCCACTGGAGCAGTCTAAGCATCAAGGAGATGGACATAGAGGCAGCAGTAGTAAGGATTTCAAAAAGACCTCTGGGGGCCAGGCAGTGGGTACCTGTAGTAAAGAAACTTGTCATTGGGCAAACTGCCCATTTATATACTGATCCACAGGCAGACTCTGATTGGTTGACCACAGGTTGCTGCCATGTGCAGCTGCTAGCCACAAAGCAACAAGCTGGTGTCAAAAGGTGGTCAGTCTAAAAAACATCTCAAAGATAGACATGGAAGGACTTAGTGACTAAGAGTATGTGAGGGAGAAGGGAGAGAGAAGGGTGAGATTTATCCTAATTCTCCGTCCATGAGGTGAAGTGTATGGTGAACTGGTAGAAATGAAAAGATGGAAAATGAAGAGTCAGTTTTTGAGAAGTGTTGAGTGTGAAGTGATGGGATATTCACGAGGAAATAGCAATAGAAAGCAAAGAACTGGGAGACTAGAGCCAAGATGAGGCACCTACAGTGAAGAACAGATTTCAGAAACTGAACCATCCATTTATTCATTAACAAATATTTATTGCAAAACTATCATATATCTGCTAGATATGATAGATGCTGGCACTGAAGAATTCTGCATAAATATGAAGAGGAAAAAAGTCCAGAAAAGGGTTAAAAATGTGGCCAAATGTGAGAGAAAGAAAAAGAATGAGCAAAGGAAATAGAAGAAGAGTGCTCAGAGAAGAAATCTGGCTACTGTAATATTAGGGGAAGTAGAGAACACTTTGAGAATGATGTGGTAGTTAATAGTAAGCACAGTTTGCGTAACTTCCCCTAGTGCAGAATTTTTTACCCCTTCAGAAGTGGGGAAACCTTCCTAGACCACTGAACCCTCAAGCCATGGGTCAGCTCCCAAGCCCCCACATAACGTTAGCATGTCTTAGTGATGGCCCTGCATCTGAGTTTTCTGTTATGTGTTTATTGGCACCCACCCTATTTTCACCTCTTGACTCTGTGTCATCCAGGCATTTCTGTGAACTTATAGGTGATCCTCTGCCTGGGTTCTTTTGCCCTAACTCTCTTCCTTTTTAGGTAGTTCCTTCTTCCTTTTCAAATTGTTGGTGCTGGGTACCTATTGTGCAGATGCTTTGTGCCTTCTGACCTTTCTCCTAGTTCCCCTGTCTGGCTTCCTCATCCCTGCCACCAAGTCTATGCCTAGGTTTGTTTTCACATGTTTTGTTTTCTGGCTTTACTCTTCCCACACGTTCAGACCTCCTGATGCCCCCGCCTAGCCAGCAGCTCTAATCTTGCCACCCACTCAGACCAGTAGTTTACCCTGACCTTGTTACGTGCTTCTGCAAGTCTTCTCCCTGCTGGCCCTCCACATTGCTGCCATGTTGGTATCCTTTCCCCTAAGCTATGTCTTTGAGTTCTTGGAAGAAACGCACGTCCTAAGACTGACTGGGTTTTGAGCCCTTCTTGTAGACTCCTATCAGAAACACCATAAGTTCCATTTTCCAGTTAGAATAAAATATGAAAAAAAGAAAAATCATTCTGTTTTACCATGGAAGAAAATCATCATTAAAGTCATTTTCACATGTTGCTTTCAAGTTCCTTTTCCCTTGTGTAGTTTTTTTTTTTTTTAAGGAACCTAATTGCAACCCCATTCTTGTAGGTTGCTTTTTTGGGAACATTCTAACATGAGTTTTTCCTTACTAACTAACTATGAAACATGATTTTTAATGGCCTCCTAATTCCTTAGGAAGTTTCTTTTTTTAGCACAAAATCTGCATGAATTCTAACAGTGTTGGGAGAGCTGTGTCCATAGCTAAAGGATCAGGATTTTTTTTTTTTTTTGGACTAGGGATTAACCAGGGCCTCAGATGCTCTACCACTTTCCCAAAGCTACACCCTCACCTCTTTTCATTTTATTTTGAGACAGGGCCTTGTTTAGTTGCTTAGGCTGGCCTCAAACTTGGCAATCCTTCTGCCTTAGCCTCCCATGGTTAATGTTGTTCTTGGCACATGCTTTTAAAATTGGATTTGAATTGGTATTGGAATTGGAATTGAATTGGTATTGTTCTAAAAATTATTGCTGTGGTTTCAATATTTGTTACCGTCAAAACTCAAGATGAAATTTAGTTGAAATATATTGGAAGGTGGGCCTTTAACAGGTGATTAGGACATAAATATTTTACTCTTGTGAGTTGGTTTAATGCCTTTTCCCAGGCTGGCCTGGGACTTGAGATCTTCCTGCCCTCATCTCCTGGATTGCTGGGATTACAGGCATGTGTCTATGTGCCCTGCGTGTCTGGTATACTTTAAAAAATTTTTTTTTTGTTATTGTTATGACAATGTAAGTTCATAAAATGCAAATGTCCAGCTTAATGACTTATGACAGGAGTACCTATGACAAGGCAGAGACCATAACCATTCTTCATCCCCCAAGTGACAGGCTCCTTTCCAGATGTAGCCCTGCCCCTTCCCCTGTCTGTAAACAGTGTCCAGACTCCTGGGGATTCACTTCCTTATTTTTCTCTATAGTTGAACAACCTGATTAAATATTCCCAAACAATAAAGTTTAATTGGGGTGAGTTTAGATTTTTTGCAAACAGTATCATATAGCTGCATTCCAGTTGTTTCTGCCCTTCTTAATAGTTGGTCTTCAGGACTTGCTGTTGGCCAGGTGTGGTGATGTACATGTAGAATCTCAGTGACTGTGAGGCTGAGGCAGGAAGATTGCTAGTTCAAAGCCAGTGTGGACAACTTAGGGAAACCCTGTCTCAAAATAAAAAAATAAGAAAGACTGGGAATATAACCCCATGGTAGAGCACCCTGGGTATTTTTTGGTGGATATTTCTGTAGTGAATATGTCTTGGAATAGGTCCCTGAGTTTGTGTTAATTTATCTTCAGTTTTACTTAATATTGAGAAACTGTTTCTGAGTGCTTCTCTCAGACTGCATCCCCATCAGCAGGGAATGAGTGTTCCTGTTGCTGACATCCTTGCCAGCACCTGCCATTGTCAAACTCTTAGGTATTTCTCAATCTGGTGAGTATCCGGAATATCACATTATGACTTTAGTTTGTATTTCTTTTTCTTTTTTCTTTTCTTTTTACCTAATGAAGTTGAATCTGTCTGTCTGTCTCTCTTGACCCTCTGGATTTCTTTTATGAAATGTTCATTTTGTAAAATTCCATTCCATTTTTGGTTGTTTTTCTTGTTGATTAGTAGTTCTTAAGTCCTCTGTTGGTTATGTATGTGGCAAATGCCCTTTCTCACTAGGTGTCTTCCACTTGTACTTTTTTAATGATGTCATACAATGACCAGAAGGTCTTGATTTTAATGTAATACATTTTCTCTCTCTCCTCCCTCCACCACCTCCTCTTTTTTTCCTTAATGGCTTGGTGTTCTGTGTTTTGCCTGGTAAAATTATAGTAAAGTCTTTGACTCATGGATCATTGACTGTCATGAAGGATATGCATCTGATGGAACTCAAAATAGAATTTGTAAAGATGGCGCTTTCTGGGGCTCATAAACAGAAGTTTTAGAGCTGTGAGTCCTTAGGTGATATAGTTCCAACTTTTCCATTAGACACCGGAAAGCGATAAGGGCTGGGCGTGATAGTGCATACCTGTCATCCCAGAGACTCTGGAAGCTGAGGCAGGAGGATTGCAAGTTTGAGGCCAGCCTGGGCAACTTAGTGAGACCTTGTTCAAAATAAAAAGGCTGGGGATGTAGTTCAGTGTTAGTGTACACTGAGTTAAATTCCTAGTGCCACCACCATCACACACACACAAAAAGGAGATTGAAATCTCTGAGGATGGATGGTTCGCGACACTCAGAAGAGAAAAAGCTGCCTGGCAGGTAACCACAACATTCATCTCTGCCCCACGTGGCAAGCTTGCATCTTTCATCCTTGTTCACTTCTCCCTGAGCTTATTCGTTCACTGTAACCCCTGAGCTCATAAAGTCCCATGACATAGAGTGTAGAAGAGCCAGGATTTTGAAAGAACACATTTAACTTAATAAAAAGTGGAATGAACATTTTCTCATAACTGTCATAAAACCATGATTGCCTACAACCCTCATAATTCCTCAGATTTGATCAGTAAAGGTTAGTCTGATGCCATCTTGGCAGTCATTTACTTTATTCTTGATTTTTTTATATAATTTTTTTTTAGTTTTAGGTGAACACAATATCTTTATTTTACATTTATGTGATGCTGAGGATCGAACCCAATGCCTTGTGCATGCTAGGCCAGCACTTTACCACTGAGCCACAATCTCAGCCCCCTATTCTTGATTTTTAATATTAACCATCTCCTTTTTAATATTTATTTTTTAGTTTTCGGCAGATACAACATCTTCATTTTATTTTTATTCATGCCAGGCGAGTGTGCTACCGCTTTAGCCACATCCCCAGCCCCCTCTTTAATTTTTTGTTTCTTCATTCATTAACTGCCTTCAGTTGTCATTTCCCCCTTTCTTTTCTTTCCCCCTTCATTTTATTTAATTTATGATTGATTTTCTACAGCTGATAGTAAAATATCCTATAATAGGAGTGGCAGTTATGGAATGAGTCCTCACCCCAGATGTGGAAACGGGGGGCTCTTTTTTCTGCAGGCACTTGATTATCCTCCATCAGTATCCAGTGGCCCTTATGCTTTAGGTAGACATAGGCTACTCCGAAAATCTGAAGACTGAGGGGAAAGGGAAACTCCAAATATTTATGCTCTCCCCAAGAGGTCCCTAAACTCCAGGTTAAAATCAGAAATTAAAGAACGGATTTGGTGGCAGTTGCACTGGGGGAGGCTCCTGGAATAATTTCCATTTAGCCAAAAGCTAAATAATTTCCTGATCATGGCTGTGCTTTTAAAATCTTGGTCTCTAACATAGATTTTGGGCACAGGATGCTGCTGCTATCAATTCCCCACTCCTCACCATCAAGACTCCTGTGACCATTTAATAAACTTGTTCTTCACTGGGAAGGGAGAAGAGTGGGCGAGACCTGCTTCCAGCATACTTCTGCTTGGGCAGTTGTATTAGAAGGTGTCAAGTTCCAGGGATCTGGGCCACACAGACACTTCACTTTAGAAAATAGAGGGTATAGTCTATTTTTAAAAAAATTCTAAAAATCTTTTGTGTCCTCCTCCCTGTAGGATCCCTCACAGTCCCTTAATTGATCTCCTTGTTTCCTTTTCATGCCTCTGTCATCTCTCTTCTTGACTTGGGAAAGAGGATCCTCCCAAAGCACAGGTTTGTTCTTGTCACCTCGCCCTTTGATACTCCAGTGGCCCTTACCTTTAGGACAGGTTCCAGCCTTTAACTTCCCTTTAAGTTCCTCCCAACCATGTACCCCCTACCCCACCCCCCAGGCTTTTGTATTTCCTTGTGTTTCAGTCCTGCCCTGGCATAGCCCAGATGTTAATTCTCTGTAAAATGCATCCCAAGACTTGCCAAGCCAGAAGTAGCTGCTCCCTCCCCAGATTCTTTTTAGGCCCCTTATTTTCCTGTGGTGTTTTCCTAGAGCTTGAGGTGGAAAAAGTGGGGTTAGAATCCTGTCATCCTCTTCAGCTGTGGATTGATAGTTCTTCTCACTGAAGTCTCTTATCAGAAAGCATTTCATATCACCTTAGAAACTGTAGTTGGTATTTATTCTGAAAAGTGGGATTGTTGGATTCCACTTTGGGCTGCTGGGAATCTACTGTGGATTGCTTCAACTTTACCAAATAATATCAAATTGTTTTCCCAAGTGCTTATACCAATTTACACCCAGCAAGGAGTTCCACTGTTCCGTGAACTTGTCATCCCTTGATGTTTTCATTTTTATCTATCTCTTGGGTGTAAAATAATCACTCCTGCCTTTAATTTGCATCTTCATGGTCTGACACAATGAAGCCATCACGTCTTTGTGTGTGTGTCAGGCGTGTGTTTCCTCCTATGTCCCACATCTTCATTCCTTTTGCCACTTTTGTCTTTTTCATGAGTAGGACTTTTTTATAGATTGTGGCTATCCTTTGTAGGTTAGTTAAAGGGCACACATTTTCCTGGACTTCTTCAGTTTTGTTCCACCACCATACCTAGGGTGTTGCTTTCTTCTCCATCTTTACTATGACATCTGCTTCTCATGCACAGGAAGGGAAAGGAAATGGGAAGCACACTTTTCCCTCTAAGCTATGACCTGAAGGTTGCTCACCTCACTTCTGCCCACATCCTATTGTCCTATTGGTCTCTGGCCAAACCAAGCTGCAAAGATGGCTGGGAGCTGTAGTCTGTATTCTACACAGGCCTTTACCCAACTGAAAATTGAAGAGAATGAATTCAGGGACCGCTGATGGGTTGAAAGACTTGGAAAGGTTTAGCTATTGAGAAGAGAATAAAGAAATACAGTTGTCTTCAAATTAATTTTGTCTCAATAAACCTTTTTCTGATACTCAGACCCTTCATATCATTAAAACTTCACCTGCAGAGCTCTTAATATAATTTGCAAGCCTATTTTCATTTTTACTTCAGAAATGTGTTTATTGCCGGGTGTGGTGGAACACGTCTGTAATCCCAGTGGCTCAAAAGGCTGAGACAGGAGAATCTTGAGTTCAGAGCCAGCCTCAGCAAAAGCGAGGTGTTAAGCAACTCAGTGAGACCCTGACTCTCAATAAAATACAAAAATAGGGCTGGGGATGTGGCTCTGAGTTCAATCCCCAGTACCAAACAACAACAACAACAAAGTGTGTTTATAATTATCAAAGGAAATATAAAGAAGGAATATTAGGAAATAAGCCGGGCATGGTGGTACACACCTGTAATCCCGGAGTCTCAGGAGGCTGAGGCAGGAGGACCTTATGTTTCAGGGCAGCTCAGAGATTTAGTGAGGGCTTAAAAAACTTAGTGAGACCCTGTCTCAAGAAAAAAAATAAAAAGAGCTGGGAATGTGGCTCAGTGGTTAAGTGCCCCTGAGTTCAATCCCTGGTATCAAAAAAAAAAGGAAATAGGATGACTATGTAGAAGCTGAAATTTCTGATGCATTAATTTAGTTAATGTGCCAGGGGATAAAAGTTACATTAAAAAAAAATCTATCTTTATTTATTTTCCATTAGTTCAAATGTTTAAGGGGTACAGCATCACATGAATTCTGTGTCCAATGGCCTTAGCAGGAAGGGTGCTTCAGAATTTGGCCCGAACCATGCCACTGTTTCCGTGGGCACAAGTTACCTTTCCCCAGATTACTCTGGTTTTGTTTGGTTTGCCACCAGAAGTCACTGTGTTATTTTTTGCTTTGTACACGTAAGCACATCTTTTGCCCAAGCAGAACTTGGCTTCATCTCTGCTATAAACAAGTTATGTTTGTTATTTTTGCAAACTATTGCAGAAGACAGAATCTTAGTCGCTCAGTACTGAAAAAAAAAAAGCCTCCAACTTTTCTTTTTTAATCAAGTTCATGTTTTTTTGTTTGTTTGTTTGTTTTTTAAGTTGGACAGCATGCCTTTATTTTGTTGGTTTATTTTTGTGTGGTGCTGAGGATCAAACCCTGTGCCTCACACGTGCAAGGCAAGCGCTCTGCCATTGAGTTGCAGCCTCAGCTCAAAGTTCATGTTCATTTTAATCTAAAGCATATAAGTTAGATGATATGATTTTAAGCTGGTAGCTGTGGAAGTTTTACGGGTTTAAGATTTCTGTCTCACTATCTCCTCTCTCTCTTCCTGCATTAGCTAATGGCATGCACCTCTGATTTCCCCAGGTATGGCGTAAGTCCAGAGAACATTATCCTCTACGGTCAGAGCATTGGGACTGTCCCCACTGTAGACTTGGCCTCACGGTATGAGTGTGCTGCTGTCATTCTCCACTCCCCTCTGATGTCTGGTCTGCGTGTGGCTTTTCCGGATACCAGGAAAACCTACTGCTTTGATGCGTTCCCCAGGTGAGCTCACATTAGTACAAGCGTGAACTTGGCCAACAACCCAAGCTCACATTGATATTGCCATTAACAGTGCAACTTCCAGGTATTTACTAAATATATCCACACATTGGGCCCTGTGCTGGAGATATGAGGCAACTATGACACATATACCATAGAGACTTTATCCTCTAGGGCCTACCTAATTTATGAAAATTTCCCAGAGGATGTATAAGGACCTTGAATATGCTGATACCTAGGATTAATAGATAAAGCTGTACCACATAAAATAAAAATAGCACCCACATATCCCCAAAGGAACTTATAGTTCAGCATTTGTTCATCTGGAGGAAGCCACATGCAGAAAGAATGAAGAAACAATTAGCAGTTGTTTGGATGGGCACTCAAATAAAATGACAAGTAAACTCAAGTTTGAAATTTCTCTTGCTTTTCCAGTTACATAGTACAGGTAAAGGAAAGGTGACATGCTTGGTTAATCTTTGTAAATAAAATTAAAAGTTTGGGTTAGGAGCAGTGGTACATGCCTATAATCCCAGGAAGTTAAGGCAGGAAGATCAGGCCAGCCTCAGCAATTTAGCAAGACCCTTTCTCAAAATAAAATTAAAAGTGTTGGGGAATATAGCTCGGTGGTAGAACCCTTGCCTAATATGCACGAGAACCTGAGTTCAATCCTTAATTCCAAAATAAAGATAAAATGGATTACTTGCAAGCCATGTTTTGATTTGTGGTAACTGTCCTCAGGGACAGTAAAAGTGAACAAACCACCTACCACTTTTTCCTCTGCTCTCTCATTTTTAGCAGGAGGCATTGTCCTGCAGAGGTGCACCTACCAGGGGAAGTATAAGAACAAGAGCTGTGGGCTCCCCTGCCAGTCTTTTATTAGAGGTGGCAGAGCACTGCTAACCTAACTCCTGCTATTTTCTAGTTCCTACTGATAGAAGGAGGAAAAATATACTGCAAACACAAAAGCAATGAGCACATTGGTTCTTGAATACCTCTGTTTGAAAATTTCTATTTTTGTTTGTTTGTTTGTTTGTTTGTTTGTTTGTTTTTGGTGGTGCTGGGGATTGAACCCAGGATTGAATCTAGTAGGCAAGCACTCTACCAACTGAGCTATATCCCCAGACCTCCGTTTCTGTTTTTTAATAGAACATATTTGCCCCCTAAACTTGTTTCACAGTATGTTGTTAAATCATCCTGAGATTGTTACAGCAAGCTGGCTAACACATACTACCATTTTATAGGAACAGTCTCCGAAGAAGTAATACAGTTTTAGAACTTTGATTGACCTATTAATTGCTGTCATTCTGCTATTACTGGGTGTAGGTGGCATTATTTGGCTGCATGAACATGTGCTGCACAGACTGGTCTCACAGGAGCAACCCACTGTTCACACCTTGTGTGAACTTCAGTTCTATGCAGTTTACCCCAGGACTCAGTGAAACTCAGCTTCATGGGAAAGTGGATTTCTAATAGTGTGGCCAGGAATGCTAAATAGGGCTAATATATGTCTCAAATGTGTCCTTATTTGTACTGAATCAGTAACGAGAAACCAGTTTGTTAAAAGACACATATTTCCGCATGTTTATAGAAAGCAGTGCCAGGAGTTACCCTGGCAACATAATGAATAGTTTTTTTTCCTGGCTTCTAAATTAGCCTATACCTTAAAGAGCAGCCAGGACTAATTGCAACTTATTGATTAATAACAAATCAACAAATTAGACTGAGTTTTTCTGTTTTACCAGTCATTGGGCTGTGAGTTTTAAGTTCATTTTTCCCTTCAATCATCATGGCAGCCTTAAGAAGTTGATCCAGTTACTGTACTCATTTTGCAGATCAAGAAATTGAAGTTTAGAGTTTAAGTAATTTGCTTACTTAAGTTTGGTGATTGGAGACAACAAAATGAATCATTTTTTTTTATACTCAGTGCCATAAATTATTAATATGATAAATTTCAAACCACTAATGGTTGCATGAACTTTAATCATTAATTGAATTTGGTAAACATTTTCTTCCAGTGTCCACTGCTATCCAGTGGCAGAATTATTTCTGTTTATGTTCCACTCCTCAAAAGATGATACTCTCATATTTCCTTTTTGGTATTAAAAAAAAAAATACTAGGGCTGGGGTTGTGGCTCAACGGTTAGAGCGCTCGCCTCTCATGTGCGAGGCACTGGGTTTGATCCTCAGCACCACATATAAATGAATAAATAAATAAATAGATAAATAAATAAATAAAATAAAGGTATTGTGTCCAACTGTGTGTGTGTGTGTGTGTGTGTGTTTATTTAACTAAAAAAACAAAATACCCAGATATGGTGTCACACATTTGTAATCCAGCTACTCAAGAGGCTGAGGCAAGAGAATCCTTGCAATCACAAGTTTGTTTCTTTCTCTCTCTCTCTCTTTCTTGTATTGGGGCTTGAACTCAGGGGCACTCGATCACTGAGTCACATCTCCAGCCCTATTTTGTATTTTATTTTGAGACAGGGTCTCACTGAGTTGGTTGCTTAGCACCTCATTTTTTCTGAGGCTGGCTTTGAACTTGCCATCCTCCTGCCTTAGCCCCCTAAACTGCTGGGATTACAGGCATGCACCACCACACCTGGCTTTGTATTTTTTTTTTTTTTCCTTTCATCTCTTTTACATTTAGGCTAAGAGCATGGCATTAAACTTCAGTACATTCTTCAGACAGAAGAGATTCCCCTAAGGAGTGCAGCATGGGGCATAGTCCTAGGCCCATCGTAACCACTGAAACCATTGAGTAAATGTCTTTTTAATTGAATATAGTTAAACTCTCTTAAAGGAGGTCACTTTTAAATTTCATAAAGGGGGAAAGTAGGTTTCCAAATAAGATTCCTAATAATACAATTAAATACTGCCACTGAGGTTTTGATCTTTGCAAATTACATAGCTCATGAGCTTTTGCAATATTTCTGGGGTACCTTGAAGTGGTTGGCAGCTTCATGAGTTGTTAATAATAAAGACTGTGACAATTCTTTATAGACCTTTGTGATGTGTACTTGATGTTCGAACTTTTAATTATCTCCACAGCTTCATGCCTGTTATTTAATAAGCTCTCTGAGCCTCAGTTCCCTCCTTGATAAATTGGAGCTGGTCACTCCTCTTTCATCATGTTTCACTGAGGATTAAATGAGATTGTGTATAAAGCACAAAACACTCTGTTATAGTAAATGTTTAATAAGTGTTAGCTGTTACTTTTAACAAAACTTCCATGGGATCTCATGAAAATAGAAAGGAGATGATTAGAGACGAGGTAGGGGATCAAAAAGAAGAAAACAGAAGAAATTGAGGAATGAAATTGATCCAATTATGTAATATGCATGTATGAATATATCACATCCCATCTTTATGTATAATGATGATACAGCCATTATCATAAATATAATTTAATATAGATAGCCAGGCACTGTGGCACATGCCTGTAATACCAGAGACTCAAGAGGCTGAGGCAGGATGATCACAAGTTTAAGGCCAGAATGGGCAACTAAGTGAGACCCTTTTTCAAAAAATAAAAAGGGCTGGGGATGTAGCTCAGTGGTAATGCACCCTTTAGGTTCAATCTCCAGTGCAAAAAATATATATGTACATTTATATTTACATAAATAGAAGAAAAACTAGTAGAGGAAGGGCATCAGTGGAAGGGATGGGAGAGAAGGGGAGGTACTGGGGAATGGATTGGGGCAACTTATATGCATATATAAATATGTCACAGGGAACTATACTATTATATATAATTATAATGCACAAATAAAAATATTTTAAAAAAAGATTCCCACAAATAGTACCGATTCTTTTTTTTTCTTAATATATATATTTTTTATGAATACAATATCTTTATTTATTTATTTTTTATGTGGTGCTGAGGAACAAACCCAGTGCCTCACACGTGCTAGGCAGGTGTTGTACCACTGAGCCACAACCCCAGCCCCCAATAATACCAATTTTTATCCTTATATAACTTTGATTAGGCTCAGACATGGAAAGAGAATAAAAATAAGAGGGTCTTTGGTGGGAGAACAAACTGGAGAAAGATTCATTGCTCTTGATTCATTTGTAGGTTAAATGAATCTTACCCGCATTAGAGAAGCCCCCCAGACTCCTAGCCAAACAAACACTGTTAGTCCTTCGTGTCCCTCCTTGAGATATGCTTTAGAGCCCGAAGCACATTCCTTTGAAGATCCTTAAATATTCATTCTTTGAGAATACATTTGATTTGTATAAACATTCAGAAGTTATTTGAAATCGAATCTAAATCATGTTAAGCTTTCAATCTGAATAGTATAATTTTTATCGAAAACTGATACCTTAGCTTTTATGAAATGCAGTTCTGCATCTTGTTAATCAGTTTTCTTAAAAAATGGTTTCTGAGAACTTGAGAGGCAGTGGATCAAGATATGTCAAGGGCTGGCCTGTTTATTTTTATTTTTTAAAATTCTTTCTGAAAACATGAATATATCAAAAATATTAGTTACTGGTTTGTTGGTCTGATGCTTTTAGGAGTTCTGTTTTTAATAAAATACTTTAACAAAAACACAATAGCTAAATGCAATGTGGTATTCTTGATTGGATCCTGGAACAGAAAAG
The DNA here is from genome assembly GCF_001458135.2 of Marmota marmota marmota. NCBI lineage: Eukaryota > Metazoa > Chordata > Mammalia > Rodentia > Sciuridae > Marmota > Marmota marmota. The sequence continues at coordinate 761,183 of NW_026000196.1, forward strand.
AGACATTAGTAGAAAAACTAGAGAAATTCACATGAAGTCTGAAGTTTTTAGTTAATGCTAATGTATCCAAATTAGTTTCTTAGTTTTGACAAATGTACCATGGCAATGTATGTCTTTAACCTTATGGGAAGTGGATTAAGAACATGTAGAAACCCTGTATTACCTTTACACCTTTCCTGTATATCCAAAATGAAGTTATATTAAAAAAAGAAAAAAATAAATACTAGAAAAATGGCAGAGGAAGCCAAATCATCATGGTGTATCCATGTAGGTTCATTAACTGTAAGAGTTGGATTACTCTGGTAGGGTTGTTGATAATGGAGAAGGCCATGCATGTCTAGGGCCAGAGGGTACACGGGAATATTTATAACTTCCTCTCATTTTTGCTGTGAACCTAAGACTGCGCTTAAAAAAAAACCAAGTCTTTAATTGAAAAAAAAAACCCATTGTTAACTTCCTCATCTTTGGTGACGTGAGCATAACTAAAAGGAGCCCATTTCTCCCTTTCCGTCTGTTTTGCAGCATTGACAAGATATCTAAAGTCACATCTCCTGTGTTGGTCATTCATGGTACAGAAGATGAGGTCATCGACTTCTCCCACGGCCTGGCGATGTATGAGCGCTGCCCCCGAGCCGTGGAGCCTCTCTGGGTAGAGGGAGCTGGGCATAATGACATAGAGCTTTATGCACAATACCTGGAAAGACTAAAACAGTTTATATCTCACGAACTTCCTAATTCCTGAAGACAACAACGCGATCTTACCTCATTTACTGTGAACAGAAGAGTCCTCTGTTTTGCACATGCTTTAACTGGATAGCTAACTGGCCCATAACCACAAAGAAGTGCCCACCTTTAGGGTACTCTGATCAAAGAGGTGAACAGACCTCAGTCTTTTATATTAAGAGGTTGTTCTACTCAATTCCCACAACACGTTAAACTGCGCAGCTGTGATTCCCAGCATCGTTACCTACAGGAATGGGAATGAGAGCTGAGTGTGGGGAACCTTTTCTAGTGCTGTATAAAGTGTGCTCTCATCTGTTTCATGCCCTTGCCCATCATTTCTCATTCATTGATGCAGGACTTGGCCCTCTCTTCCCCAATGTGCTCAACATTTGATATGTGGATCTTTCTCAGCCACTGGATTTACCCATTTGTGAAGCTGTGATGGTGTAACTGGAAAACCACTGTGGTGGCAATCCTTTTATTAATTTTTGTTAATGTGCTGATCTTCTCCCAAACACATGAGTTGAAGGGTGATTTACTGGAACTATCACGGGCAGCTTCATCAACTGTAACAATATAAATATAACTGGAAAATTCTTAAGCAAAAGGAAACTGGGGGTTTTTTTAAGTGTAAATTTATTACTAGCCAACAGAGTTTTAATATTTTGATTGTCTGGTTGGTCTATCAAAGAGCCTAGCTGACTTTCCTTCTGTAAAGTCCTCCTAATAGGCTTTTTTAAAGTACTGTACATATTTGCAATTACATTGTGCATAGATTCTTAATGGGTAGTTTTCTTTTGTCAGGCTACAACAACAAACTGCAAATTCCTTGTTTGTAATGTAAATGATTGAATACATTTTGTTAGTATGTTTTTATTCCTATGTTTTGCTATTAAAAATTTTTATAACATTTCCAAGACAAAAATTCCAAGTTTATGCTTTGAAGAATTTATGTAATTAAAATTTCACTAAACTAATAATCTTTTTAGTTTAGGAGTTATTTGGGTTTTGACACTGGATTTGCGCCAAATGAGCATCAGAAATAGAAGATGCTTAAAATTGCTACACTACTTGTATTGGTTGGGGGTTTGGGTTTGGGGGTCCTTTGTTTTATTTTTATTTTCTTTTCAAATTTAAAAGCCTTAAATGTACTGTAAGCCTCAGATTGTTGTACAACTGGATTGCGGTTGATTGCCAGTTTGTGTACTGTTGCTTGGATGCAGCACAGTGGTTGGTAATGGAATAAAGGATGCATGGATCAGAATGCGTAGGCTTGTGCAGTTTTTTCCTTTCTCTCTTCATCAAAGAAAATAGTAAGAAAGCATTTTGTCTTCGTTTGAGAAGAAATTGATGGGCTACATCACTGTCTTTCTCAAGCTATATGCTTTTTCCTCTATAAAACGCCTTAGATGCCCAGGCATAGTGGCACTTGCTGGTAATTCCAGCAACTCAGGGAGCTGAGACAGGAGGATCTTGAGTTCAAGGGCCAGCCGTAGCAACTTAACAAGTCCCTATCTTAACAAAACAGTGGGAAGAAGATGGTGCTGGGGATGTGGCTCAGTGGCAGAATGCCTCTGGGTTCAATCCATACTACTGCAAGTAATAATTACAAATAAAGAAATAAAAAGACCTTATAAAGCCAAGCCCTTGTCCTGGAGCTTTGGAATGGCAGCCCATGCAGGCAGCAAGCACAGGCCGCAGCCTTTTTCAAAATTAGCATAAATTCGGACCAACAGTGTTCACCTAAGTGCTATATAAACCCCTAGACTAGCACACTCCAGCAGCAATTCCTCTTGGATTCTCTCTTGCCCTATCGAAGTTCTGTTTCTATTTACATTTGAATAAATTATGTTCTTACACCTACTCATCCTGGTCTGTGGATTTGATTCTTTGAATTTGGGAGTCAAAAACCCAGAAAGAAGAAATTTGCAGTGGGCTTCTGGGGTCTGCTGCAATACTAGAGGGGAAAGGTCACCATTAAGTGCTGCAGCATGTTTCTCGATTTAGAAGCCTGCAGCTTATGCAGAGCCCACCCTCCAGTGGAAGCAAGAAACTCTAGCTCCACTTTTTGGAAGCGACCAAGATTATAAAACAGGTAAAGTGCAGACAAGTAGAATATGCAGTGGATTTGATCTACAAAACAGGAAAAGAGTCTCACTATGACCCAGCTAGGTGGGAGCAAAGTGCTGGTTTCTTTGGAAAGTCTGAGGGCTATTCCACAGGTTCTTTTCAGCCCTGTGACCACGTGACCAGGAAAAGAACCACTGAGGGATGCTAGTTTCAACTCTTAGAACACCCTTCCCTGAGTGTGAATTAAGAAGAAATGACTGTAATCCCAGCTACTGTGGAGGAGGCAGGAGGACCAAAATTTCAAGGTCAACCTGAGCAACTTAGTGAGACCCTGTCTCAAAAAAGTAATAAGGGCCGAAGATGTAACTCAGTGGTAAAGCATACCTAGGTTCAATCCCCAATACCAAAAAAGGAAATAGTGTATAGAAGAAGGTGCGAGAATAGGAGGGTGCACATCTGAATATGTGTACACGTGTGGAGGCTGCTTCCTGGTCCAAAATTGGTACCTGTGAGGTGGAGCCTTAGAAGGATGGGAACAGCTTTCCTTCCTGGAGAGGGAATCATCAAAGCTCCAGAGGTGATGCTTGTCTCAGAAGTCTGAGACTTCTAGTCAGGAAAGAAGCCTCTTTGGGGCAAGAGAGCAACTAACCCAGGATTTCAAAGCCCTGATTCTGATCCTGTTTGTGAGTTAGTGCTTTGATTCTTCTGTAACCGTTTTTTTTTTTTTTTTTTATTTCAAAAATGATAATGAGAAACTATACAGTTGACAACGAAAGAAAGGGTGGCAGAGGCTTTTCACTTCATTGCATGGTTACATCCATTTGAACCAGCTCATGCTTTCCCAGAACTCAGGGTTGTGACACAGGAATGGCTTTCCTCCAAGGAGGCCTGTGTGGTAACTGGAACCTAGGAAAAGAGCCTTAGAGGACTCCAAAGAAGCAGCCTCTCGGAACAGCAGGCTCCTTCCAGAGCTGTGTTCTATCTAGACCTAGAATAGATTCATACTTGGTTTTTAGGAAGTGAGGAACTTTCTTCCTCTTAGAATTTCTTTCTGTTTAGTCAAAAAGGAGAAAACAATGGTAGCATGAAATCCTCTTTGAGTATAGAGAAGGTATATTATTTCTAATATGAAATCATGTTCTATACTTGTAAAAAATACTTTCATAAATACTTTTTTTTTTTTTGATACTGGGGATTGAATTCAGGAGCACTTAACACTGAGCCACATCCCCAGCCCTTTTTTTTTTTTTTTGCATTTTATTTAGAGAGAGAGTCTCACTGAGTAGCTTAGCGCCTCACTAAGTTGCTGAGGCTGGCTTTGAACTCAATCCTCCTGCCTCAGCCTCCCTAGCCGCTGGGATTACAGGTGTGAGCTACCATACCATAAATACTTTTAGAAGGCCTAGAAATAATGTTTGAGCAGGATATTGTGACCATATTATCTTCATTCTCCTGATCATTACTCTGTGATTAAGCAAAATAATACAAATATGGATCAGTCATTAATCAAAAAAAATTTCAAATCCAGGCTAGTAGTGTGTAGCTCAGTGGGAGAGCACGTGTCTAGCATGTACAAGGCTTTGGGTTCAATCCCTAGCACCACCAACCAAAAAAAAAAAAAAAATTTAAATAATTATAATAAAGAGAATGTACCATTTACAATAGCCTTTATTTTTTTTTCCCAGTACATGTCTTGTACATGATGTGTTAGATCATTCTTGGATACTTAATGTATTTATTTTCCACATCTTGCCCAGAGCTCACCTAACTAAATAGGTACTGTGGCAGAGAGCCAGGCAAGCAGCTATGGGAAAGGAGGCCTGGCCTGGACTTGGCCGTGTTTCCTTTTCAGCCCAGGCCCTGGGATCCTGGTTGGGCCTCAGAATCAAGTGTGAAGTAAGGGGTCCATTTCATCTGCAATTCTTTTTTCTGTGTGGTGTTTTATATATATTATAAGTAAAAGTTGCCTTTACAACTTCTTTTAGGTTTGCAGTTCCGTGACATTAAGTACATTCCTGTTGTTGAGCAACCATCTCCAACCATCCATCTCCAGAATCTTTTCATCATCCCAAACTGAAACTCTGTATCCATTAAACAATAACTCTCCCTGCTCCCCTCACCCTAGCCCTTGGCAATTACCTTTCTCCTTTCTACATCTGTGAATTAATCACTCTAGGGACCTCATGTAAGTGCAGTCATACAGTATTTGTCCTTTTATGAGTGGTTTCTTTCACTTAGCATATTGTCCTCAAGGTTCATTCTTGTAGTATGTGACAGGATTCTGTTCTGCTTTAAGGCTGAATGATTTTCCATTGTATATATAGACCACATTTTCTTTATCCATTAATCCACTGATGCATATTAGAGTTGTTTCCACCTTTTGGTTATTGTGAATAAGGCTGCTGTGCACTTGTGAGTACAAATATTTGTTGTAGTCCTTGCTTTCAGTTCTTTTGTGTGTGTAACTAGAATTGCAAAGGCTGGGTATTTGAGGAGCTTCATACTCCATCAGCAGTTCTTGTTTGTTTGTTTGTTTGTTTTTGGTACCGGGGATTGAATTCAATCACTGAGCTTCATCCCCAGTGCTTTTTATTTTTGGTTTTGAGACAGGATCACCCTAAGTTCCTCCAGACAGTCCTTGAACTTGCGATCCTTCTGTCTCAGCCTGCCAAGTAGCTAGAATTTCAGGGGTGCACCACTGTGCGGCCCTTTTTCTGTGATACTTTTTTTTTTTGGTATCAGGGATTGAACCCAGGGGTGCTTAACCACTGAGCCACATCCCCAGCCCTATTTTGAATTTTATTTAGAGACAGGGTCTCACTAAGTTGCTTAGCACCTTGCTTTTGCTGAGGCTGACTTTGAACTCGTGATCCTCCTGTCTCAGCCTCCCAAGCTGCTGGGATTATAGGCATGAGCCATTGCACCTGGCCTTGATCTGCAATTCTTAATAGGAGTCCTGGTATCTATGATCACTTTGAAATTGCATGTCATATTTTGGACATCTATGGGCATTTTTCTGGGAACAAGATCCACTGTTTCAGCAGAAGTTATCATTATTCTGAAAAATTAAGAACAGAGTTAGAGAGTATTTGCAGACTCTTTTAAAACCAATATTTTCAGATTCTGAGAACTGAGTACAGGCTACAGAGAGGTTAAGGAGCCTGAGTTTACCTTGCAACGAGCCCAGGAAGAGATAGACTTTTGCGAGGACTCTGTATTAGGAGGAGACTCTGTGAATGAGAAGGAGGTGCCTAGATATAGCAGGGTTGAATGCAGAAACATTTACAAGTCCAGAGAGGACTAGACAGAGGGAGGGGTCCAGGATTCTGAGGCAGTAGGTTTGGCTGGTAGTTCTGTGCCACAGTAACCATGTGACCTTAGGCAAATCTTTTAACTGGTCTTGGCCGGTTCCTTATCTCTAAAATGGTACAATACCTACCACACAATAAAGAGAGGATCAGATGCAATTCTATAGATAGAAATGTCTTGCAAGAGATGGGGTTTTGGACCCACTAATTAAATTGATGGCCAAAATCTAGGTTTAGAACAAAACAGAAAACACTTTGGAAACTCCAGAGTAAGACAGTTTACCCTGTCAGCGCCCTTGTTACATTGTTACTTAATCATCACTCTGCTGTTAAATGGTTTACCATTGATGGGTCTTGGCTTGTTCATAGCCATCCGTGTCTGGCTCCATCTGTGTGTGGGTGGAGATGGGCCCAAGGCTTCCAAACAGGCAAAGATGTTGTCTCCTGTCCAGAATCCCTCAGGCTTTCCTTCTCTAGTCTTCCATGTAGCTCCCGAGCCCACCCAGCACTTCCCAAGATGGGTGGGACCTGGCATGGAGTCGGGGGATTTTGGAATAAGAGGCCCAGGTAAGTAAAGAGAATCCACCTCTGATCTCAGCAATAGCTGAAAGAGCCAGCTCATAAAAGAGCAAAGGATTCTAGTGAAATGTAAGTTACATTTGAGGATGAAGAAGAACTAATATGAAAGATTTTCTTCAAATTTTTTAAAATTTTCAATATTTTATCCAAACCAGTGGATTAAAAAAAAACAACATACTTGTTGTTTAACTGGGGAAAATGAACACCTCTAGTTCCACTATTGTACTTAAGAAACAGAATATTACCAAGAGCTTATAAACCTGCTTTCTGCTCCATTTTTCCCCCAATTACATTCTTTCCTCCCTAGTACCAGAGAAAACACTATCCTGAACTTCCTTTTAGTAATTCTCTTAATTTTCTTTATAGTAAGAATGGGTGGGGTGGATATACATATATCCATATCACATATGTGTGTATGGTATATGCGCATATAATCTGCTCTTTAATATTTTCTATAATTGTACTGATATATTCTTTATTTGATTAATCTTTTTACTCAACAGTATAGCATTTAGGTTTGTCCATGTGTGTTAAGTGTTCCATTAGTGTAACAAAATACCTGAGGTACTGTTTGTCAGCTTTCTGTTATTGTGACAAATACATGAGAAAATCGACTTAAAAGGAGGAGAAGTTTATTTTGGTTCATGGTTTCAGGGGTTTTGATTCTTGGTCACTTGGCCTCATTAACTTTGGGCCTGGGGCAAGGCAATACATTATGGTGGCAGTGTGTGGCAGAGGAGGCTGTTCACCTCATGGTGTTCAGGAAGCAAAGAGAGAAAAGGGAAAGAGATTATGTGGGGTCTCAGTACCCTCTCCAAGGGCGGTCCTCCAAGGAGCTGACTTCCAACTACTAGTTCCCACCTCTTTTAAGATCTACCTCTTCCCAATAGCATCATGCTATTGATAACACATGGGCCTTTGGGGAACATTCTCAATCCAAACTAAAACATAATCAATTTTAAAAAAGAAACGTTTATCTGGCTCACAGTTTGGGAGGTTTCAGTTTACAATCAGTTGTCCCATTGCTTCTGGGCCTGTGGCCAGGCAGCACATCAGGCAGGAACATGTGGTAGGGCAACCTGCTACCCTCATGGTGACCAGGAAGCAAAGACAGAGGAAGAGGAAGAAAGTGGAGTCCCACAACCCCCTTCGAGGTCACACCCCAGATGAACTAACCTCTTATTAGGCCCCATCTAAAAGTTTCCACCAATAGCACCAAGTTGAGGACCCAGGTTTTAACACACAGCCCTTTGGGGGACATTCTAGATGCAAACTGTAGAACCATCTTAATCCATATGGCTGTAGTTTATTACATTTGTTGCTGTGCAGTATTGTATGACTATACACCAGTTCATTTAGTTTACTGTTGGTGGGCATTTAGATTTTTTTCTAAGTTTTTGCTATTAAAGATTTTTTTTATATTTATTTTTTAGTTTTAGGTGGACACAATATTTATTTTATTTTTATGTGGTGTTGAGGATCGAACCCAGTGCCTGACGCATGCTAGGTGAGTACTCTACCACTGAGCCACAACCCCAGCGCCTAAAGATGCTTTTGTATGTCTCACATTGTGAGGGATTTCTGGTTGATGGTTCTTAATCTTGGTTACGTGTTAAAATTCCCTGAGGAGTATTTAAAAATAAGGATGTCTGGGTCCCACTCCCAGAAATTTTAATTTAACTGATCTGGGGTTTGGCCTGGGCATCTGACTTTTAAAACTCCTCAGAGGTTTCTAATGGGCATCTAAAAGTCTGCCGAGGACCACTGCTCTAGAAGGTCTTTTGTTGTTGTTGCTGTTATCATTGTTCTGGGAATTGACCAGGGATACTCTACCACTGAGCTCCAACCCCAACACTTTTTATTTTGAGATAGGTTCTTGCTGAGGCTGGCCTCAAACTCGCCATATTCCTGCCTCAGCCTCCTGAGCTGCTGGGATTATAGGTGTGTAGCACCATGCCTGGCAAGAATCTGCATTTCTAAGAAACTCCTAGGTGATGCTGATCCATAGCCCCATTTGGAGTAGTGCTGAGTAGTGAGGGATCTTCCTTCAACTTCACTAGATGGTATCAAGTCAATTTCCAAATAGCAGCACCCACATACTCTCCCACAACAGTGGACAGGAGACTTAGTTTTTCACACTTGACATCCTCATGCTTTGTATATTTTTGCCTAAATAGAGGATATAAAAATGTTATGTTCTGATCATTCGTGAGGATAAGCAACATTAAAAAAGCATAGGGGCTATTTGTAAGCTCTATATTGTGAGCTGTCTGTACATGACTTCTCTGCTTATCTGATAGGAATACTAATCCTTTACTTAGTTTATTTGTATTTAATTTACATGTTGTAACTATATTCATTCAATTTCTCCCTTGAATAAAATTGTCTTAAGTCCTATACCTCAGCAGTATCCTAGGTGACAGCCTGTTCCCTGATTAAGAAGGAACCTTGATGGGTGGAGATATGACTCCAAGGTAGAGTGCTTTTCCTAGCATGCACAAATTCTTCTTCTTTGTTTTTTTTCAGTGCTAGGAATTGAACTTGAGGATCCTGAATACCAGGTAAGCACTCTATCACTGAGCCACATTCCCAGCCCTATCTGTTTTCTATTAGAATATAAATTCCAAGAGGTTAGGAGCTTTGTTCAGTGGTTCATCCCCAGAACCAAACAGAATGCTTAAGAGTCATAAATATGTGTGGGATGAATGAGTAGATAAATGAATGGATTCTGTATGTCACTCACCTTGATAAGGTGATAATGGGACCTGATTAAAAAAGAATGTTGATTAATTAATTAATATATCCCCAGTCCTTTTTATTTTAGATTTTGAGACAAGATCACTCTAAGTTTCTCCATGTTGGCTTTGAACCCATGATCCTCCTGCCTCAGCCTCCCAAGTAGCTGGAATTACAGGGGTGCCCCACCATGCTGGCCTAGATCTGCAGTTCTTAATAGGAATCTTGGGATTAATGACCTCTTTGAAATTGCATGTCATATCCTGAATGTCTGCACCTGTGGGCATTTTTCTGGGAAGAAGACCCACTGTTTCACCAAAAGTTATCATTATTCTGAAAGATTAAGAACACAAAGCATAATATGTGCTGTCAAGGAAACAGGAAATACATTGAGAAAGTGGTTAAGAGCTTCAAATCTTTAGGTCATTGAGAGGATGGGGCATAGTGCTTTGGCATGCATCTGTGGAGTGTTTCACTGGAGCTGGAATTTCAGCTCTACCATCTCACAGCTTTGTGTCACAGGGATGCTGGTTAACTTGTCTGTGCTTCATATTCTTTTTTTCAACTGTCAAATAAGGATGATTTGGTACTTACCTCAAAAAATTAATGTAAAGATTATATGAGCCTAGAACACGCTAAACTCTGAACACTAGCTATTATCACCTAGAGAAATAGAACATTTTATTCTTTACTGAAAGGATTTTACACAGTAACACATGAGTAAGAAGCATCTTAGAAATGTATGGGGAAATGGCATCATTTATTTGATACATAACGAGTCTGTATATTTCAGGCCCTAAATCATGAACAGAGGTGCCTTTTGTGTTCATAAGAGTTTCCCCTGGGCTTTGATTTTTATTTTTCATGAAGAATTTTCTTTGTAAAACATCATTTTATCTTCAGAATCACAGAAAGCATTTCATTTCTTTTCTACACGTTGACAATGAGCGGCCCCACCTCTGAAGGCAGCCACATGAGTTTATTGTCAGGTTTGTCTTCTGAAAACGGCGTATGCCACCCCGTCCACTCCCAGAATCATGGTGTATCTTAGAAAAACCAGAGTGACTGATATCACCCAGGACTTCTAGCCTTTTCCTTTACTGTGTGAAAGGAAGTCTCTGAAGTCAGTACACACTGTCTCCCTCCACACGTACGCCAGTTGATTTTGTAAACTTGGATACCTCCTATATTTTCAAACTACATAGGCTTATTGCTGTGGCTTATAACTTGACCAGAAAACTTCATGTGCTGAATTAGGACCTGCCACAAGCATAGAATCTCCAACCTGGGTGATTCCTTGTGAAATCCCTAGGGTGCAACTCCCCAATGTGAGATGAGCCAAAAATTCTGGGAAGGTGGGAAAAGAGAGAGAAGGGCAAGCAGGAAATTATGACAATATGTTCTGAAATTCATGTATTCTAACCACAGTGTGTAGATGGAGTAAACATTATGCTTTGCCTATATATTTATCATTATTTTGAAATGTATATCAGTATAGGTATGATTAATAAGCCATTCTGCAGATTGATTTAAAGCATTCTTGGACTCACTGGTATTTCATTGTGTAAAATATTTTCTTAATCAACAAGTAATTAAGTAAAAATTCTATCACTATCCTAGACTAGTGTTTCTCAGAGAGTGGTTTCCAGCCCACGGTATCAATATTTCCTAGGAATGCTTTAGAAACAAAGATTCTTGGTATCATTCCAGTGATTCCATATGATTCATGTTAAGAGATAAGACTCACTGAGCTAGAGTTTTAAAAATATATATTTAAAGAAAAAGAGGGATCCAGCACAGTGGTATACACCTGTAATCCCAATAACTCAGGAGGCTGAGGCAGGAGGATCACAAGTTCCAGGCCAGCATGGTCAGTTTAGCAAGGGCCTGCCTCAAATTAAAATAAAAATGGCTGGTATTTTGCGTTCAATCCCCAGTACTCCCCCACATACACAAAATCAGGGTCGGGGGAATCCTACTGAGCATTAATAATTCTAAAAATTGTCTCTAACAGTAGTTCCTAGGAAGGAAAAAAACATATTGCCTTTGGTCATTGTAACATGTAACCAAAAGAGCCGGGTTTTAAAGTTGCCCAGTCTTTCAAGTGACATTTTCCATGTACACAGGCTTCAGAAGGCCAGCCAGTTAGTAACAGCCTCTTTGCAGAGACCAAGCTTCTGAAAGGTCTTTTTATCTCTAAAAACCAACCACTGAGCCCCACACTTCCCAAATGTTCAATTTGCTATGTTCAACCCTTTCATATTGCTCAGCTCTAGACAGGTAGTAGTGGCCACTTCTTTCAAGTTCCCATGCAAAAAGTTGGGCTGAGTGATGAGGGCACACCTCTAATACCTACAGGGTAGACAGGTGTGGTAAAAGTATGAGGTGAGATGATGCTGACCTGCAAAGGCTCTGACATACACTCGCCATCTGCAGGCCTGCCTTCTGCCCGGTGAGGTCCACAGGACCTCAGTGACCTGCAGTGACTTAGTCCAGCCCTTCCTCTGCACACAACCTATTCAGTTTAGGCCATCCAAGGGAAGGGCAAATACCCAGGAGCAGAGACTGATCTTTCCCTTGGTAGCATACTTTCAGTGCTTTGAAAAGAAGGCACAGGGGGTTGAGGCACAGATCAGTGATGAAATATGTGCCTAGCATGCTCAAGGCCCCTGGGTTCCATCCCCAGCACAGGGGAAAAAAAATCATGGCATCATAAAATGAAACAAAGATGCTTCCAGGTGAAGTCATGAGGTACATGTGTTTTAGAGAAGGGTATTATCGGATCTGCTTCTTGATTGTCTAGGAAAGATATGGAATATCTCAACATCATTTACCTATATTTTATTTTCCATGATAGGAGTTTCTCTTGTATGAATCAGAGTGGAGAAATGTTGTTTATTTATGTGTCTATCCAGCATCTACTAAGGCTATCAGTATGTCACTCTGCAGGCAGAAATATGTAAGCTGGGTTGCAAAGCTCACAGCTGTAGGTGGGGGAGGCGCAGGCACGTGTAGGTGTGTGTGTGTGTGTGTGTGTGAGCACACACACACACACACAGAGCTATGATTCTATAATGAAACTCTCTACAAATTTCCAGGAGAACTCAGGGTGGTGGTGGGGATCAGAAAGGTCTCCCGGGGACATGACATTGAGTTGGGTCTCTAAGGCTGGAACCATATTTGCCAGGCAAAAAGAGATGAGGAACTCTTCCTGAAATGCAAACATGGTCTGCCAATCAAACACACTCTGGCTCCCAACAGCATTATGGAAATTAAAATGAATTAGTTGATATTTGGAAGGAGACCCAAAACATCCAAATGTTCAGAATACATCCTGTTATACTTTCTATAAATGGACAACTGATGCTGTAGTCCAGAAATCAAAATTTGTTGTCAACCAAAAAATACTTTTGGAGGGCCTAGTGTTCTAGGCACTGGGAATATAGTTGTTAACAAATTCCTGTATTTTGGCTGGGCATGGTGGTGCATATCTGTAATCCCAGCAATTTGGGAGGCTGAGGAAGGAGGGTTGTAAGATCAAGGTCAGCCTGGGCAACTTAGTGAGATCTTGTCTTAAAGAAAAAGAGCTGAGATTCACTGAGCTAGATTTTTAAGCCTTTAAAAAGGGTTGTGTTGTAGCTTAGTTGTATAGCAGCTCTGGGTTTAATCCCCAGTACCACAGAAAGGAAAAAAAGGACTATATTTGGATCCACTGGCACATTCTGGTGGTATCTGGACCACACACAATAAACAAAGAAATAAGGGGAAAATAAATCAGGTTAAGAGGATGGAAGAGGGAGTGATAGGACAAGACTATATAAGGAGGACAGGAAAGAACTTTTCTAGTGAGTGACCTCTGAGAAGAGGCCTGAGTGAATTAAGAGGTGGTCACGTAGGTGTCCTGGGGGTTGAAAGGGATTCCCAGGCAGAAAAGCAGTAAGTTCAAAGGACCTTGGGCTGGAATGCACTTGTGCTAAAGAAACAGCAAGAGGCAAGTGAGTGAGCGAGCAGAATGGCTAGTGATGAAGGTGGGAGTTGCAGAGGGTGGCCCCACTCACAGGTCATGTAATGCCTCTGCATTTTATCTGTGTGAAAAGTAATTTGTCAGATTTTGAGTAGAGGAGAATCTGACATCTGTTTTGGAAGGAAAACTCTGTACTTTTTTTTAATGCTTTGACATGCCAAGAGACTGTCTAAGATAAGGGCCATCCAGACCCCTCCTACAACAATTCTTTGGTTGCATCTAATAAGCTCACAAATATTTGTGGTGATCTACACATGACATATTCTCTTCCATATAGGAAGTTTCCAAAGGAAGAACTAAAAATGTTGAATGAAAGCATTTTAACTGTGCTGGCAATAAAATCTAAGAAACTAAAATTCCAATGACATATAGTATGTTTTCTATCAAATTGACAAAGAGTTTAAAAATAAACAACAACAAAAAGAATACGAAGTGTTAGAGGAGGTCCAGGAATTGGGTCTTGTCACATGTTGATTGTTGGAGTAGAGATCGGTCCAAGTTTTCTGGAGGGTACTTTGGCCTAAGGTTGGTGTACACTGAAATTATGCCAGAGAAATGACAAGAGAAGCATTAAAAATGTAAGTCTTATCTAGAATGCTGAAACCAGGAATGGGGGTTGATTACATAAAGTATGTCCATATTAGGAAATAGCATACCACTTTTAAATCACGTTGAAAGAGACATAGAGTTGGGGAAGTGTTTATGATGCATAACTAAGTGAAAAAAATAGTATTAGTACATATGATAATTTTTTAAAAAAATATTTAAATTTTTAACTATGTAATAAATTCACTTGGTTTAAAAAGAAAAAAGTGTGAATGAAAAAAATCAGCCTCCCATTCTTGTCTTCCTAATCCCTTACCAGAGACATCAAGCACCAGATGGGCCTTAGGAACCATATTTTCAGCTTCTTTCGCATCATTCTAGATAATTTCTTATGTATCCACATATAAATGCAAATATATAATACTTTTCCTTTCCCCCATTGCATAAATGGGAATATTTAATTTTTTATTTTAGTAAAAGTCATTTACCAAAATAATTATGAACTGAAGATGTAGCTCAGTGGTAGAGCTTCTGCCTAGCATGCGCAAGGCCCTGGGTTCAATCCCCAGTACTGAAAAACAAAACAACAAACAAACAAAAAAACAAACCCCCAAACTTTATTCCTTCTTTTCCCCTTTGAGATGGGGATCTCATTTAGTTACTGAGGCCGGTCCCACCTTTGCCATCCTCTCTTCTCAGTCTTATGAGTTGCTACTTTAGGCATGTGCCGCTGCACCCAGCTATTATTCCTTTTTTAAAAAAACAATTGCAATGTACTGCATAGTTTGGATATAACTGAATTTATTTAATTAGTCCTCCTACTAGGCATTTTGGCTATTTCCTTTAAAAAAAGAACTTACAAATAGAACTGCTGCCAGGCATGGTGGCACACACCTGTAATCCCAGCAGCTCAGGAGGCTGGGGTAGGAGGATAGCAGAGTTCAAAGTCAGCCTGAGCAATTTAGGAAGACTCCAAGAAATCTTGGGAGACTGTGTCTCTAAATAAAATATAAAAAGAGCTGAGTATGTGGCTCAGTGGTTGAGTGCCCCTAGAAAATCCCTGTACAAACAAACAAAACACACAAAAGAACTGCTATGTATTACCTGATATCATTTTACACCATAAAATTTGTAGGATAAATTCCCAAAAGTGGAGTTTTTGAGTCAAACATTATGTATTATTTTCATAATTATTGTCTTATTGCCCTTACATCTTTTTTTTTTCTATTTATTTTTTAGTATTTGGCGAACACAACATCTTTGTTTGTATGTGGTGCTGAGGATCGAACCTGGGCCGCACGCATGCCAGGCGAGGGCGCTACCACTTGAGCCACATCCCCAGCCCCAACCCTTACATCTTTAAAAAAAAAAAAAATTATACTTAACTTTTAGGTGGACCCAATATCTTTATTTTACACTTATGTGGTGCTGAGGATGGAACCCAGTGCCTAGAGTATGCTAGGCAGCACTCTACCACTGAGCCACAATCCTAGGCCCTCCCCTTACATCTAGTACCAATTCAAGCTCCAGTTGGTGATATATGTTAGAGACTGCTCTCAGCCTCATTGTCCCCTCCCCACCCCCCAAGCAAGCAAAGGTGATTTCAAACTTTTGAATTTTTGCCAATCTGAATGGTATTGCAGTGTAGTATTGGTTTTCATTTCTTTGTTTATGTCCAAAATTGAATGTCTTTTCAAATGTTTAGATATCTTTGGGTCTCTTTTTCTACTGTTTGTATGTTAGCTTTATGAGAAATGCTCATTCATGTATTCATCCATTCATAATGTAAATGCCAAAGGGGTTCTGACTCTTCAGTATCCAGGGGAGTTCTTGGAGAGGGGTGACAAGTGGGGTCCTTGGCATATGTGGCAGAAAGAATTTCAGCATGCACCAATTAGAGACAGATTTATTTAGGAATCCAGGTATGCCAGGTGTGGTGGCGTACACCTGTAATCCCAGCGACTCACGAGGGTGGATGCAGGAGGATGACAAGTTTGGATCAGCCTGGGCAATTTAGAAAGACCTATCTATCGCAAAGACCTATCAGTTGTAAAGTGCCCCTGGCTTCAATCCCTGTTTAAAAAACAAAACAACAAAAAACAAAGGAAAGCTGATACACATTCAAGGGAGAATGTGGGCTACCTTCTATGTTGAAAGTGAGAAGCTTTTGGGGTGAAAGAAACAAAAATATTCAAGAGAAAATGTGGGCCATCTCTAAAGGGAAATAGAGCAACTCTTCGCTCTAGCCCGAAAATTTTTATACGGAGACAGTAGTTACCGGACGAACTAGAGGTGGAGACAGGGCGGAGTCATGCAATTTCGCGCCTGTTTTTCTTGCGCTTGCGCTTTACCCTTACATCCTGTTAACTTTTTGCCTCGAGGACTCTGGCCAAGGACGTGAGCCTTGACGTGAGCAGCTCAAGAGTTGCTTGTTTTGCATTTCAAAGGTTCATGGGTGGTTCTTGGGTGGTTCCTGCATTCCGACAGTTCTGGGTGCTTCTCTTTTGAAGCTCAGTAATCTGTTTTTTCAAATCCCTGTCTCAACAGACTTAGTACAGGTAGATTTGAGGGACTCAGGCCCTGCCCTCCTAGAACACGCTCTCTGGTGAGGACAAAGATTTTGAACTTTTAAACCATTTATGGAAGGCTTACATACATTTATATTTGTGCACCTATATATGTAATATACATGGAAAAAGGCTTAGCTATATACTGAAATTAACAGAAATGATCTTTAAATCGAAGTGATTATTTGTGCTTCTCTCTATATTTAAGCTTTTTGTAATGTACATATATTGTAGTAGAAGTTGGGTGATTTCTCCTTTGTTCATTTTCTGAATTTTTAAAGATTTTGTAAAAACAGGGAACGTTTTTGATTTTTACAATTAGGAAAAAGAAATAATACGAAAACACCATGCGTACATACATAAACACGTTTACCTATATTTTAAATATAAAAAAGAAGCAGAAGACTTCTTTCTCTATGACGACTAGCAGTTTGAAGAGGCAGTGGTAGAAATGTTTTCAGAGCTCTTGCGTGGCTGGTCAGTGTTTCTAGTTCCAGTGAAGACTTCGCTCACCAGAAAAACCTAATACTTGTCTCTCTTTAGCTAGACAGCCTCAATTACATCTGACAAAACAAGAACCTAGGAGCATCTTGTGCAAATCCGATCCCAGCGTCCAAGCTGTAATTTCCCTTTTCCGAGGCCAACATCAGGCTTAGTATCCAAGAGCGACCCCTGTTGGTGCAATTTGAGTATTCATGAGCTTGGTCAGGGTGAGGAGGATTGAGGTTTTAGTTTTTGCTTGTCTGCCTGAAACCCTGAGGGCCACAGTCCACCCACATGGCTGCATCCTGCTTCCCAGCTCTCCTTGTTTCCTCACTCCCTAGATTTTCCTGGGAAAGCCAGGACTGGGGGCTTGGCATATAGAGTCACAGTTGTGGACAGCCTTTAGACTCTGTAGGGGAAGCTTCGGTAGGGTCTGGAGGGCTGGCTGTGCTAGTCAGCAGGTAGAGTGTGGTGACCCTTGCTTTGAGGGGCAAATGTGAAATCCAGCCAGCCAAATAGAAAATTCCAGACATGGGCAGCAGTGAATGGATGTATTACATGGGATGTGGAGAGGGGCTGTATCCTTGCTGAAGAAGGTGGCCTGGAGAAAAATGTGGAGAAGGGAGGAAGGGCAGGGCTCTGGATGAAAGATCATAGCACTTCTGAGTATTTTTCTTCTTTCTGGAGACTCAGCTGAGGGATTCTGGCAAAACCCAGAAAGCTAACAGCTCCCTTCTTTTGACTAGCTCTTATCTCTGCATTTAGAAGACCCTGGATTTAAGAAAGTGTGGATAGTAAATACACCAGGTTAATGTTGCCAGTGTTATTCTTTAAAAATTTAACCAGCACACCCCGTCCATCACTGTGCACTGAATGCAAGTGCTGAGTGGAGATCTGGCTGGAGAATCTGGTTTTAAATGTGAGGAGCCTGTTTGTAATTCATCACCATTTCTCTTTTCCCCTGGGTATTGGTCTATGATAAAGAAAACTGGATACCAGAGGAATGTGCTAGGCACTTCTGAGCTTGGAGAAAGCATGACTAAGCACTTCCCAGGGCCCATCCCTGGGAAGGCAAGAATCTTTCTTTAATGCTTCAGTTCTCAGATGCCTGCTGAGCTGGCCTCTCACCAGAATGCTGCCTGGTTGCACTCATATTTTGAACCTCAAATGTACTCTGTGTCTATGGGAGAGGGTAAAAATCTTACTTGTCACTTCAAGCTGGGCTGATCCAAGGCTGTCAAATGCTCTGGGTCAAATGCTCAGTATCTTCCCTCTTGCTTCTCACAAATGTTTGTGGGTTGGGTGTCTGGGTGCTCCATAAGAAAGGAAAGGAAACAGGAATCATGGTATGAGGACTCAGCGGGGACACTGAGATAGGTTCCATTTTATTTTCCAGGAAAGGACAGTGTGGGAAGTGAGGCTTGCTATAGATTCAGCTCATTACTTCCTAAGAAGGAAGGGTTGAGAATCTTGATCATTGTCTCCAGTAAGGATCAAGTCCAGTTTTCTAGAAAGGCCTGGAGGTGGAATGATGGGCTTCTCTGGCATAGTCAAATGACCGAAAGTTTCTGTCCACGCCCAGCAGATATGATCAAAGACATCCAAAGCTTCTGTTTGGCCATAGTCTGGACCAAAAGCCCACACTTAGATTCCTGGAGCTAGCATGTAATGCCCAGAGTGAAGATTTTCATGCAGAGTTGATTCTCACACCACACTGGATGGAAAAAAGAAGGAAATGTGTATTCTAGGAGGCTCCAGTGAAACCAGGGGAAGGGTCTGAGTGGCAAAGTAGAAAAGGGAAAGGACAGAGAATAGACATCAAAGTCCTATTTTTACAGATTAAAACAAACAGAAAACAAACAAATGAACCTCCAAACCATCCTGAGATCCAGAGAGAGGAAGTAGCTGGCCCAAGGTCACATAGCAAGTTAATGGCAGAATTAAGAGGGGATTCCAGATTTTCTGGGGAATTGTTGTCATGGGCTCTTTCCATTAGTACTATTTTCGTGGGCAGGAGAATATCTCACTGGTCACCTTCTTGCTTTGATCCTTGAGAAATTTGGCCTGTCCAGTCCAAGAAGTGCAGAGCCCTCCTGCCCATATGGGAAGCACTCTAACTTACTGAGCACCTGTTAAGTGCCTGGAACTCATAATTCCCTGATGTCATTTAAATCCTCTCAATAGTCTTTTGAGAACCCATTTTTCTTATGTAGAAACTGAGGCTCAGAGGGGTTAAGACCCTTGTCCTATGGTTACATAACTGGCATGTCTAAATCCAGTTTCAAACCAAGGTCTCTAGTTGAAAGCCCACATATTTTTCTCTTGGAGGATTTGCTAAGACAAAGACCAGAATCTTTATGTCCACTTTTTTTCTCATGAGTTACTGGGGTGTGGGGGGATAGATTCTGAGACTTCGCAGCCCGGAATCCCGGCGATTCTGTGGCATACATAGACTTTTCTCCTTTCTCCGAGCCTGTTCTTTGGGAAAATCGCGGGTGAAAACCGGGGTTCATGCCTGAGCAGGCTACCCCAGCCCTCCAGGCCGGGCATGCTCCCGGCGCTCCACCTTGTCCCGGGCTCCAGCGCCCTCGCCCGGCGGCCGCTGCGGGTCTCGCGCACCAGGCTCTGGGGCTCGGGTCTGCGTCTCTGGGAGCTGCCGCCAGAGCCCGCCGGGCCCCGGCCAGGGCGCAGGGCCCCCGCC